>NW_008347312.1:2868899-2922087 GCF_000622305.1 Nannospalax galili
GAGACAAGAGTTATACAATTTGGGAGTCTTTTAGATAGATCCACTGAAGGGGTACTCCAGTTGTCTCACCCTGCATCCCTGTTCAGCATGAAAGAAGCCAGAGTGGTGTGCGTCCCTACTCCCTATTGGCAATTTAGGTAACCCCTTCAGAGGATGGCATGATAAGAATAGGAGGTAGGAATTGCCTAGGCAGTTAGGGTAAAAAGACCCCAAAGAAATGTAGCCAGTTTCTTGACTAAATGTCAAAACAGCCTTGGGCCTGTTAGCAACATACTCTGTTCCAAAGACCAAAAATGTCAAAAGTATTTGGGAGCGTGTATCTAATCCTTACAAGATTTTAGGGTTACCTCTTCCAGGGGGCGATGTTGGAGGGGAGGGAGTGGGTATGGATTTGATCAAAACACTTTTATATGCATGTATGAAATTCTCAATAACGTTTTTGTAAAAATGAAAAATAAAAGATTGCACTTGGGAACATGGATGTTTTTGATGATTTGAGGAGTAATTTGAATGGTGTTGGTTCTTCAGAAAGCATACTGGTGTGAATTAAAGATACATCTTTTGAGAAATTTGGTTATGAAAAATAAGGCAGAAATAGCCTGGTGAGTGCAGGATCAAAGGAATATTTTTGCAGAAAAGGTTTGTTGAGAACTCTCTTGGGGAAAAGATACAGGAAGAAGGAGTATTAAGGTAAGGAGAGCATTGGAGCACCAGAGGGAAGAGAGCCCTTCCAAGAAGAGTGATGTGGCCTTCATCTCAAGGAGAAGAGATGCAGGGAGCCTGAGAAGATGAGGGACCACTGGCATCTATGAAGGGTGCCACGAGCTCCCTAAGTGCGCATGGCTGGAGAGAGAGGATGAGGATTGAGGAAAGCAGGCTGAGTGGAAAAATGATGCACTGGAGACATACTGAAGAGGATCCAGATCTGTTGAGTGAAGGCGATGGTTATTATTTGAAACATAAGTTTTAATATAATGATGCTATGCCATGGCCAACAGGGTTGAGTAATGCTGCCATAGCTTGTCACGCTCACAGATCTTAAGAAAAGGGGCCATGCCATGCTGTGGAGATTAGGGAAATAACATGAGAGGAAGGTATAAAAGCAGCACCAGAGGGGTCAGGGTGGAAGGGAGCAGGAGGGACAGGTGTGTAAGAGTCTCTGCTGTAGTCTCTCTCTCTCTCTCTCTCTCTCTCTCTCTCTCTCTCTCTCTGGAGTGTCTGTGTGTTCACGAGTACGTGGGTATGCAGAAGCCAGAGGCCAGAGGCCAGCCTTGGGTGTCATTTCTCAGGATGTTTTTTGAGACAGGACCTCTAAGTGACCTGGAACTCACCAAGTAGGCTAGGCTGGGGATTGAACGCAAGTCCTCATGCTTGTGTGGAAGGCACTTTGTTGACTACACTATCTCCCCAGCCCCTTATTGACAGTGTCTTTAAGAAGGAATGGAGAAGTAGGGTTAGCAAGTTTAGGACTAGTTGGTTTCTTCAATTTTAATGGACTTTGGGATATATGAGTTATACTCAGTTTTCTGGTTCCTGATAGTCCTCAAGAGTGATCAGAGTAGGGAATAGTTGCCCTCGGAGAGACATTAAGGAGGCAGGAGATGGCATGTGATTCTTAGAGTGGTTGGTAAGCATAGGAAAGTCTCCTCACAACGAAGGAAGTGTTTGCCATCTCCAAAGACTGACCAGGTCAGGAGAGCCTCTCCTTCTGGGGCCAGTCAGGCGTTGAGACTAGAAAGCATCAAATACAGAAAGCAGAGAATGTTATACTTGCATTTATGAGTAGACAGCAGCCCAACTCTCCTTTCTCCTGTCTGAAACTTTGCCCAGACAATTTCAGAAGCTGCATAAAGTCACCATCTTTAAACCCAGTAGAGATACCAGAGTGGTTTCAGTGGGAATTTGTGAGAAAGGCTCAGACTATCAAGAGATAGTTCCTTAAAGAACAGGAGGTAAACAAATGAGATGCAATGTTCTTTTTCACCAAAGAACTGCAAAAATGAACAATAAGATATTTCTCATTTGCTTTGGCAAAGAAAATGGAAAGTTGGTCGAGAAGAAAGAAATATGCTCAGAATTACTGAGTACTACAGGTGAGGCTTAAATTATTATATTATTATTATTATTACTATTACTATTTTATTAGCAAATTCTCATGTAGCCCATGCTGGTCTCAAACTCACCATGATGCTGAGGATGGCCTTGAACTTCTGATCCTCCTGCCTCTACTTCCAAGTGTTGGGATTGTAAGTGTGCCCCACCACATTCTGTTTCAGTGGTGTTGACGACAGAACACAGAACTTCATGCATGCCCGGCAAATACTGTACCAACCAAGCTACAGCCTCAGTTCCTATAAATGTTTAAGAACCTCACTGTGGGCTGGAGAGATGGCTCAGCACTTGCTCTTCCAGAGAACCTGAGCTCAATTCCTCATTGGGTGGCTTACAACCACCTGTAACTCCAGCTCCTGGAAGATCCAACAGCTCTGGCCTTTACAGGCACCTGCACTCACGTGCACATAACCCCCAATATACACACAATTAAATAAAATCTTTTTAGAAAGATTTTTTAAAAATCTAAAATAAAGGGGAGGTAATTGACATGTCACACGTAACAAAGTCAGTGGGGTGCTTTTTGGGAGAAGAGGTTTCAAGATATTAAAAAGTGTACACCTATTTGGCCTAGAAATTTCACATCTATGAAATTATTCTAAATAGCATGCTGTCCCAAAACTAATGCAGGAGACAGAATAAGAAAATTCCAAAGAAAGTCAATGTGGTTGTCATGGTTCCTGCTCAGTTCAAGTGCACACCTACATAAGGACTGGATCAGGAACTGTGACTGTATCTCTGTGTCTAGGATATTCTATCTCTATGACTCCACAGCAGCAAAAGAGCTTTTACAGAATTTGCTGGACTCAAATATCACCATGTGTCCTCACTGGCATCATTTCCATTAACCACCATTGCCACTCACTGAGATTGGCAATCTCATTCTGTAGATGAAGAAAGTGGCCTCAGGAAGGAGAAGAGATGAACTTCCTGTGAAATGATTCATGGCAGATCCAGACAAACTCAGCCCATTTAATAACAAAGTTATTCTTCAGAGCAAGGAATCCCTACGCTTTTAACCTCAGATTTCTTGTTTGACAGAGTGGGTCAGATTGAGGGATGTCATAATGGCCTGTGGCCCTGACTAGATCCCATTTTCAGCTCTTCTCTTGCTCTTGTCTGGACCTTAGTCCAAGGGGGGCTCGTCTGGTGAGGATGGGGTATTCTGGAACAGTGCTGTCTCTGAAATAGGAGTGTGTTCCAACGGGGGCAACAAACATCCTTTTATGCTAACACAGCTTGGCTTCAGATACTGACTTCCGTCTGAACCCTTGCATTTGGGTCCACCTTGCCCTTTCCTGTGACCAAGAAGAAGTCCAGCACCTCAGCACTGCTTTCCTAGTTAATGTCTAACTAAGGAATGTCTTGCTGCCAAAAGGTACAAAACAGAGGTACAGGTGTGACCCCCCCAATGTCAGTCATTTGATGTTTCAAACTATTAGGAAAAATAACAACAACAACCTCACAGCTTGGAAAAGGCAAATATCATGCCAAGGGGAAGAGAAAAATTCCACCTCAAGGAAAGAATATCAAGAAATAGAACAAGAAACTAATTGGAGGAGAGATTACCAGGCGGGGGCAGATGTGTATATATTTGTCAGAGGTACCTACTTGCGAATGAACCAGTCCTGCCCTCCTGGCTTCAGGTAAGGTTATCTGTAGCTGCCCTCTCCTCTCTCCTATTAATCTCATTTTACTTCAGGGAAGTGGAGAGGAAGTTGAGGATCTGGACATGGATCAGAGCTACATGAGTCATTACCCTGCTGATTACTGGCTTTGTTTATGTGGCAAATTACCTCCTCTTTGAAACAAAGCTTATCTAATAGTGATTATTGTTATTTTTCCTTAATTCAATAATATTACTTAAGCATCTACTATGTACCAGGCACTTGGGTTATGACGATGAGCCAAAGTGTCTGCTATGCGCTGGTTCTTGCCTTGCATATACCATTTTAGTTAATCTTGGGGTCACCAGTCATCACGGCGCTTTTCAAATTGCAGGTCACAACTCACCACTGGTTTGTGAGATAATGTGGTTTCTACTAGAATTTTCTTTTTAATAAATAGACTACATCAGCTACATCAGCAAGTAATGCACATTGTAAGGATAAATGTTTCGTAAAACTTTAAGTGTGTGCGTGCGTGCGTGCGTGCATGTGTGTGTGTGTGTGTGTGTGTGTGTGTGTGTGTGTGTATGTGTGTGGCATCTCCTTATATCTTGGACTTAAAGTTTTAGAAAACAGCTCTTTAAAAATATTTATTATTTTTATTTATGTGTCTGTATGTGTTCCTGAGTTTATGTGCACCACATGGTTGCAAATACCCTCATAGACCAGAGGGCATCATATCCCCTTAGAACTGGAGTTACAGGAAATTATGAACCACCTGGTGTGAGTGCTGGGAACTGAATTCGGGTCCTCTACAAGAGCAGTAAGCACTCTTAACTGCTGAACCATCTTTCTATCCCTGAGAACATTTATTCTTGAACACAAGTTCTTGAAGCACAGAAGCTTCTTAGAATTAGGCCTGACTTTAAGGGAGTGACTCTAGATAGGCTGACTAGACCCCAGTGAATGAACTTGCACTGAGGGATGTCTGGGGACACTAACTTGACTCCACAGGCCTTAACATAAATGACAGAATGCATGAAATCCAGTGGGTGGGGCTATGTGAGTGTGCTGATGGGGAAGGGGGTATAAAGAGGGCTAAGATGTTGTATATGAAATACACAAACATTCATATATATATATATACATATATATATGAATTAGGCCTGATGTTTCTTCCACTCAGATTGTGGGAGAAATGGTCCTGATTGCCTAGATGAGAAAACTGAGTCTTAGTGAATTAGAATGCCTTACCCAGTGATTGGCCACACAGGGACCAGAATTCCTATTGTGGCTTAGTGCCCATGTGTTGAACCACCATACTACCCTATTTTACTATTCTAAAAATTGGAATGACACTTGCATGCGCTTAGAATTATTTCACCCGTTGGGTGAAATCCTGAGTGACCGTTCTAAAAGCATTACAATGTATTGTCAAGGTCTAGAGTTCCTTACCTTGAGTCATTTATTTATGTGAATTGTGTGAAGATGCAGACTTTATTGCAGTCATTGCTCTCCTTAGTCCCTAGCTCCCTGCTTGGTACACAGTAGCCACTCAACAAATGTTTGTCGAATAAACCAGGAGATCTGGACAAATTGTAAGTTTTCAGGCAATCAAGAACTGGCTATTACGCTTGAAAGCTGCCTCGGGGCTGGAAAGATAGCACAGCAGTTGAGAGTACTGACTGCTCTTGCAGAGGACCCACATTCAATTCCCAGCACCTACACGACAACTAACAACCATCCATAACTCCAGTTCCAGGGGACCCGACCGTCTCTGACCTCTGCAGGCATTGCACAACACGGGTGCCCTTACGCACATACAGGCAATATACTCATACACATAAAACAAAAATAATAATATATTTTTAAAAAGATCTAAAGCTATCTCTGATAAGGTGGTGAGTCCAAACACTACTCCATCGCTATTTTCTGCTCCAAATGAAAGACTTAGTTCTTCAAAATGTGCAACACCAGCTGAGATGCCAGAGTATATGGGGGAGATTTTACAAGGTCCCACCTCCAGATGAAGTGCTACAGGTAATCAATGGCTGCCGAGAGAGGGAAAATGAGTTTTCACCAGGGAGGAGCTCTTTGGTGGGTTATCCTCAAGTGGTCATCCATAAACACATGTACATGCAAGCACCACTAAATGAACTCAGTATCAGTTATGTGTGTGTATGTATGTATGTATGTATGCATATATGTATGTCAATAAGTGTGTGTGTAAAACAGTATTAATCAAGGAAGAGGTCACAAAGTTGAGAGGAAGTGAGGGGATGTGAGAGGAATTGGAGGGTGAGGGACAGGATGAGGTGAAGCATTGAAGTTGTTGAAAAATGAAAAGTAAAATTAAAAATGTGCAATGCGTGACGACTGAGTAGGTAAGGGTGGAACTTGGAGTAAGATTGTGTCCACAGAGGGGGAGGCCCACTAAGTCCATATAAGATATTTTCTCCTGAAATTGAGCAGTGTACAACCAAAGCACCCCCCATCAATGCGGAAGAGTTATACATTTGTCTTTGTCTTGTTCATCTCTGTTCATAGGACTCCAAGCCCCAAGGGACCAACCTGTGCTTGCTTTAGGGCAGGTGTTTCCAGGACCAGAGTAGCTGGTAAGAACGGAAAGGATGGGGCGGCTGTTCTCTCTGACCTGGATGCTGGTGGTAACGGTGGTGACCTCTTGGTTCATAACAGCTGTAGCCAGCAATTCCTCAGAAGCAAGTAAGTGGTGTGTGTGTGTGTGTGTGTGTGTGTAGGGAACAATGTTCCCTTTGCAGAAACCATTTTAACCCTTCTGTTAGCATATTTGGGATTGACATAATCTTTATTCTAAGTCCATTTCATGGATTACAGTATACATAAGACTCACCTGGAAATTTTGCTGAGATGAAAGACTACTTCAGTAGATACAGAGAGGAGTCTGAGACTCTGAGTTAACAACACATTCCAGGTCATGTTGATGCTGGGGCGACATGTCACCGCACTTCACTGGAAAGCCAGGAGCAGACTCAGCCACATAGGAGATTCTACCACCTGGGAGTTGCTTGTAAAACATCTCACCTTTGAATTTCGAGGTCATTTCACTGGGTGTGCTTTGCCTTCCCTTCACTTCCAGCTGCTCCCTGGAGTATTTTGAGGCACAAGAAATATAATTATGGGGTCATGGTTAAAGACACACGTTCTGTGGTCTTGCCATGTGTGTGCCCTGGCTCTGCAGCTTGCCAACTTCCAAGTAGCTTATTCCTTCTGTATCTTGGGATTCTCATCTTTTAACAAAGATAAATAAAAATAAGTCCCAAGCAGGCTTTGGAAAGAATCCAGCAAACTCTCAAATGAAAAGTATGCATCCTTTTTATTTAGGTATCAGGAAGATTGTGTGTTATTACCTGGATGTGACTATGTGGATATTTTTTTTCTAAAAAAGCATAATATAAAGGCCATGCTTACAGAATGAATAGGGAAGCTTTAACACCAGGGGAGACTGGTTGGGTAATTTTGGAGGGAAGCAGCCAGAGAACGAGTTTTCAAGGACATGGATTCCTTTGGGGGCAGGGAGGAATCTGCGTGGCCATCAATCCAGCCATCCAGGATCTGAGACTCGGCTTTTCTGTCCCCAGGAAGGTGTTCTGAATGTCACAGCAACGCCACTTGCTTGGCGGATGGGGCCGCCACGACATGCTCCTGCCAGGAGGGCTTCACTGGCGACGGGCTTGTGTGTGAGGACCTGGATGAATGTGCCACTCCGGAGGCACACAACTGTTCGGCCAACAGCAGCTGCGTGAACACGCTGGGCTCCTATGATTGTGTCTGCCTGGATGGCTTTCGTCTGACGCCTGGACTGGGTTGCACTGACGTGGATGAGTGCTCGGAGCTGGAGCTCAGCAACTGCCATGCCCTGGCCACCTGTGTCAACAGAGAGGGCAACTACTCGTGCGTGTGTCCCGAGGGCTATGAAGGGGATGGTTGGCACTGTGAGTGTTCCCCGGGCTCCTGTGGGCCGGGGCTGGACTGCCTGCCTCATGGCCCGGGTGGAGCTCTGGTGTGTGAAGACCCCTGCAAGGCGCACAGGACCCTGGAGGAATATTGGCGAAGCTCAGAGTATGGCGCCGGCTATGCCTGTGACTCAGATCTGTTTGGCTGGTACCGGTTTGTAGGCCAGGGTGGAGTGCGCATGGCTGAGACGTGTGTGCCGGTCCTGCGCTGCAACACGGCTGCGCCAATGTGGCTCAATGGCACGCATCCTTCTAGCAGCCAGGGCATCGTGACCCGCACTGCCTGTGCTCATTGGAGTGGCAACTGCTGCCTGTGGAACGCGCAGGTCCAGGTGAAGGCCTGCCCAAGTGGCTACTACGTGTACAACCTGACGGCTCCCCCCGAGTGCAATCTGGCTTACTGCACAGGTGAGCCAGGCAAAGCCAGCTATCCTTAGTCTGCAGGCCATCTGGTCTTGGGGACACTCGCTGTTGACTGTCTGTCTTGATGATTCTGCAGATCCCAGCTCCGTGGAGGGGACTTGTGCAGAGTGCAGGGAAGACGAGGATTGCATATCGGATAACGGCAGATGGCGTTGCCAGTGCAGGCAGGACTTCAACATCACTGGTGAGTCCCCAGGGGAAGATCCTGAGAAAGTGACCAGTCAGCCGCTGGGGGTGGGACACATGCCAGAGTGGGGGTATGACCTAGAGCACCGGACCCAAGGTCGTTAGTACCCATTAAAACCGGCACAAAGCTTCTTAGGGCTCCCAGGTCTTCTTGATTGGATCCAAAGCTCCCACCAACTAGGGACTGGGGATGGCTTCCTACCCAGAAGCTTGACTCTAAGGACTCCCACCACCATAACAGGCACACTGATTGCTGCTGTCTGGTAGTCAGAGCCACCACCCACATCAGAAACTGACAGCAGCAGTCTAGAGGCAGGTGTGAGATACTGGGCAAGGCACTGACCCTTTCCCAGACTGTGTCCTCAGAATGTAATTAAAGATGGCTAAGACTTTTCCAGACATCCATCACGTGTAGTGCTAACAGTACAATTCTGCTTCTATCCAAGTGCTATCTGTGTGGTGAGTTTTATGATTAATGTGTTCCTCTCCAAATTAGCAAATGTTAATTTGGGATGTGGATGGTCATACTATGTGTGTGTCACAAATAACACCTCAGAAGATTAACTGTGAAAAAAATATATAATGGAAATAAAGTATTTCACTTCTGCAGTTACGTGATGCTTTAGTGAAACATCTAAAACACTAAATATGAAAAACTAAAAAATACTTTTCAATTTTTACATTCATTTTTTTGTGGTGTATGTGTGTGTGTGTGTGTGTATGTGTGCTCATGCATCATGGCATGAGTGTGAAAGTCACATAGGCTCTCATTGTGTCCTCCCTCACCATTTCAGATGTCTCCCACCTGGAACGCAAACTGGACTGTGGGGCCAATGACATCAAGATGTCCCTGAGCAAGTGCCAGCTGCAGAGCCTGGGTTTCACCAAGGTCCTCATGTACCTCCAAGACAGCCACTGCTCAGGCTTCAGTGAGAGTGGTGAACGAGACTGGATGTCTGTGGTGACCCCTGCCCGAGATGGTCCCTGTGGGACAGTGCTGACCGTAAGTCCTTACAGCAGCATCAGAGTGCTTGCTCCTGCTTAAGCCTGGGTGCACCACTGGTATGAGCTTTGGGTGAGTTATTTAACATGATTGAATAACTGAAAAATGGAGAAATAATTGTTCTTAGTCCATCAGGGTATTGAGAAGATTAAATTAATCCATGTGTCTGGTGTGAGCTTAATCAGTAGTGGTTATTTCCCATTTTACAGGTGGGGAATGTAGGTTCAGGTGGCAGTGATGACTTCTAGCCATTAGGGGTCAGCATTGGGATCAGAAGCGCATGAGTCTGTGTCCAGGGACCTTGGGAGGCAGAGCCTTCTCCACAGAGGCTTCTCTGCAGGCAGAGATCAGTGGATAAATGCTTGTCACTGGAACCTGGCATCCTCCTCCCTCCTTCATCCCTAGAAAGAAAATGGAAAGGAACAAAAGAAAGGAAGGAAGAAAGGAACCTCCATTTGTCAATAGTCGTGTGAAATTCTGTTAGTAACAGCTTGCATATGGTTTTCAGTCTGAAGAGGAAGGCTACAGTGATGGAACGAGTTCAGGCATTGTAAATCCCAAGCAGTGCTGGTTCCTCAGCTAAACTGTGAGCCTCCATCCCTTCATCCATGAAGCAGGGATTCAGCAGTCCTGCCTCTTCAGGCCATTGGAAGAAGTGACAGAACAATACAGGAGAAGCATGTAGCTCTGGGTCTAGGTCAGGACAGGCACTCTTAAAGTCACTGCTGTTGTAACACAGACTGGGAGAGCAGCCTTCAAGTATCCAAAGATGAATGTTTTAGCTGTAAAAAAATTTTTTTAGAAAAAATAAATAATTTGTTGAGAATTTCATACATGCATATAAGGTGTTTTGATCAAATCCATGCCCACTCCCGCCCCTCCAACTCCTCCCATATTGCCCCATCACTTTTTTTCTAACTTCGTGTGCTCTTTCTTCTTCTTTGATTTATTTTTATGGGGCTTTTGGCTACTCTAACATTCCCCCCTCTGAAGAGGTATCCCTAAAATCTTTTAAAGATTAGATTAGCTGTAAAATCTTGCTCAGGGTCTCATGCCCTTTTATCCTGTTCCCTCTCTTCTCAACACAGAGCAATGAAACTCATGCCACATACAGCAATACCCTTTACCTGGCAAATGAGATCATCATCCGTGATGTCAATATCAGAATCAACTTTGCGTGCTCCTATCCACTGGACATGAAACTCAGCTTGAAGACCTCCCTGCAACCCATGGTCAGGTGAGGCTAGCAAGAGCTCCCAGTGTTCCTGGGCATTTCCAACCCACTATCCCTCAACCATGGGATCTCCAACTTCTGTACTAACTGTTGCCCATAAGATCTGGCTTTAGAGTTTGGGAGGCTATGGTTGCTTAGTCGAGGAGCCCAGCTAGGAATCCCAAAGCTCAGATTCCAACCAAGGCTCTGCCATATATTAACCAGATACTTTTGGGGACTACACAGCCAGGCTCTACGTGGTCTCATCTGTGGAGTGCCTTTAACAATACGTGTAATGCCTTAGGAGGTGCTCTGCAAAGGTGAATAAAATACCACTCTCAGTCACTGGCTTTTCAGAGGGAAGGGGACAGGCCTGCTTATGAAGGGAAGGGGACCCGGGTCTTAGCTGGGCTTGCTATGGGACTTTGAGTGAAGTCCTCTGTAAGCTGAAGATGTCTGATTAAAGAGGTACTTACAAATCATGCTCGTTGGAGGTGACTTGGGGTGGAAAAGTATCTGGAGAGGTAAACTAGAAAATCTCTATTTTGGTGAAGAGAAAAGGGATCCTGTTGCTAAACAAAACAAAGTTTTTGAGCAGAATGAATCATGGGCCACTGATGCTCGTGTTGGGAAAGACAATAGTTGTAATAGCATTTACCGAACATTCACTGTATGCCAGGGATTGTGTTCAGTGGTTTACATGAAACATCTCATCAAAGCCTTACAGTAGCTCCAGAAGATATAGATGATGATGATGATGATGATGATGATGATGATCTTCATTAAACTGATTTGGAGACTGAAGCTCAGAGAAGTTTGAAGTGGCAGAGATGAGGTTCAAACAGCAAATCCAAAGCTTTCACTTTACCATGATCTTCACGTGTAGCTTGCCCATAGCTACATGTTCCCTGGACCAGCCAGAATCAGGAAGGGGTGCCCACCTGGTGAGCATGTGTGGCTCTGATTTACAGGAAGAGTTGCTTATTCCAGGCTATTGAATGGAATACTACCTGGCTAAGCAGTGTCCTGGGATAACGTGACCATGACTTAGGCCTGCCTTGAAGGTGCCCGAGAGCAACAGGTGTGTGAGCAACCGCTCTCGTTCTTGACCTGGAGGTCTCACCCTGTTCTCACTTGTGAATTGAACTTCTGTGTTGCTGGATATTTCGCACAAGCCTTATTTTGTATGACACCAGTCTCTTGACGTCCTTTGAGAGATCATACAGTGAAGTTCACATCACTGTAACTGTTTCGGTATGATGAAAACCACCCACAGACGACTGCACTTTCTGATCTCATTCTTGAAGAGTTTCTTGCAGCTATCTGCCATTTTAACCCAATGGCAGAACTGGACCCCATCCACCATTGCTTTGCAAACTTCAGTGAGCCCACAGGTGGCACCTTGGGTCTTATAAAGATGCAGTCTCCAGTAGATCAGGTTTAGGGTGCGGCTCAAGGCTCTGCATCTCTAACAATTTCCTGCTGATGCTGATGTTATAGGTCCATAGGCTACATCTTGAGTTACATGTCCAGTCCTTTGCCTGGTTTCCCTTGCTATCATCCCTGAAAGCCTTCAAAGTGGGGCAAATTCTTAAGACAATCACCCAGATTCCTTTTTGAGTCTCAGTCTACAGACCTGAGTTCTAAGCCTCCACCATGATATTCCAACACCTCAGAAGATTTGGTTTTATAAATTGTGTGGCTCTCTCCAAATCCTCTTCTCCTGCAGTTCCCTGAACATCAGCGTGGGTGGGACAGGCATGTTCACTGTGAGGATGGCACTTTTCCAGAGCCCCGCCTACACGCAGCCTTACCAAGGCCCCTCAGTGATGCTGTCCACTGAGGCCTTTCTCTACGTGGGCACCATGCTGGATGGGGGTGATCTGTCCCGGTTCGTGCTGCTAATGACCAACTGCTATGCCACACCCAGTAGCAACTCCACAGACCCCATGAAATACTTCATCATCGAGGACAGGTAAAGCAGTGTTTTCTGTCCATGGGTGGGGTTTGGGTGGAGCATGTCTTTAGAATTAATGGGGAGAAATACATTTTTATGTTCATGATCCCGGGACTGAAATTAGTACATTATCAACTATATATTTCCAAATATATAAAGCATATATCAAGTGTTTTAATATTTTAAGAAGTGTGCTTCTGTTTAGTTGGTTTGCTCTATATTCTTTAAAACATTTTATGCATAGAAAACTATTATATCTGGGGCTGAAGAGATGGCTCAGTGATTAAGAGCACTGGCTGCTCTTGTAGAGGACCTGGGTTTGGCTCCAGGATCTAGATGGCAGCTAATAACCAACTGTAACTCCAGTTTCAGGAACTTTGACAACCTCTTCTGGTCTCCAGAGGCACCCTACCCATGGGTGCATTTACATACATGTAGGCAAAACACTTAGACACAGAAAATAGAAATGAATAAATCAAAAAATATTTAAAATAAAAAATAAAAATGCCATATTTGAAGAGGACTGCAAAGATCCCACTGGAGGACCAAGGGGTGGGGGTTGGGGGTAACCCATGACTCAGAAAATACAAAAATCCTAATGGAAAGGCAGGCCCAGAGCAGCAGGCAGTCTGGCACCTGGCTTGGAAGAGTGAAGGATGGGCATAGTTAGCCAAGAACCGTTGGAAACTGGGAGGACACAGGTGTGCTATCTGTTCTTCAGAGACAGTCAATAAACTGAACAGATATTTTGAAAGCCTGCTCTGTGCCAGGCTCTGAGTATCACAGTGACTAGAAAACACGAAACCTTCTTAGTACTCACACAGCTTATATTCTGAAGGCAAGACCAACAATTAAATGACAGTGAAATATGCAGTATGTTAATGATAAATAGCCTGTGGGTAAGTGGGGAGGAAGAGGACCATTTGCAATCTTAATATCACAGTCAGATAAAGCATTCCTGAAAATCTTAACTTACCTATTCCTGGGGTTCTGTTCATTTAGAATCTACCTGACTGCCTAGAGAAGAAATTGTCAGCTGGAGGCTCATCTGGTGTTCATACTTCTCTCATAGTTACAAAATCCCTTTCATTAAACAAGTTTGTTCTAGACTTCTTGGCATTAACGGGATCTGACTGATTTTGATGATGCTGTGTCTATTTGTTTCCTCATTCATGTGATCAAGCTCTACTTATATGACAAGTGGTGTTGAATGATCTAAACATTTCCTAGAAAATAAATGTATCATGAAAAGAAAATAAGGAAAAAGATTAAGTAAACAATAATATAGACGTTGGGACATTCAGGGAAACATTCATAAAGGTGGTATCTAAATACTATAGGGAAAAACCTGGAACTTGGAAAACGCTGACATAATCTTGAACAGAGCATCACAAGGATCTGAGGTCCATCTTTGGTTCGGCCATTTCCTTGTTCTGAGATGAAAGTCAGCTCACATACCTGGATCTTCATTTTCTTATATGCCATATGGCGATAAGTACCATCTACTTTGCAGGGGGTTTTTAACTTTTTTTTCCTAAGCACAAACTCATAGCACATATGTTATGGAAAACTCAGAAAGTTTTAGAAAAAGAAGTAGGAAGAAATGTGTGATTCCTACATCTGAAACATATGGGGAGCTGGGTTGAGCATCATGACTCTTGGAAGAATGTTAGAACATCACAAAATATGCAAAGAGAAAGAGGAAAGTTGAGGACCCTGAGGGTGACCACAGGGGACACCAGGACAATCCTCCAAGGAGTTGAGCAGTTGGGACCATCACGGGCTGTGTTGAACATGTCTCTGCCTTTTGGGAGGGGTGACTGCTTAATCTCAAGACTTTTGCTTTGCCAAGTAGAGTTTGCAACACTAGGATTGGATATTAATTGTAGTGAGTAACTAGCAGAGAGTGGATTTCACTCCTAGGAGATCCTTTATCAGCTCTTGAAATGAATGTTCCTTCTTTCTTCTGAACCATCTTTGAGCAGACATGTGAAACGGGACAGGGGGTTCCCATTTCACCTTCCCAGAACTCCCCTGTGTCCTGGTCCAGCCAGGCACACCTGAGCTTCTGCATGCCATTGTGTTCCTCTCAGCAGCTGTGTTTGGATGTCATTGTACTCGTGTGGATGGGCGCACGTTTCACGTGGCTCAGTGGCAGACAGGGCTTGCAGGTTCCTGCTAATATAGTAGGAATATATTCAACAGTGCATGATTCTTGAATGCATTTCCTGGGAAATGAAAATTTTCTGACTTCTGGATTATTCAAACTCTACATTGAGGACTTTTGTTTGTTTGTTTTAGCTTCAGATACATGCAGCACCTACCATGTATCATACCCTGTTCTAAGCATTTTGAAAAAATAGCTAAGTTAATTCTTGCAATTATTTTTTGACACAGGTTACAATTATTACCCCCATCTGTAAATGAAGAAATTGAGGCACAGAGAGAGCTAATAAGCTTCTCAAAGTCATACAGCTAATGAATAGAGAAGCCGTATTTAAATCCAGGAAGTTGAGCTCTAGAGTCTTTGTTTAACCAACCCAATTATATGTCTTAATGTCCCCCACTCAGATGTCCACACACAGAAGACCCAACCATTCAGGTGGTGGAGAATGGAGAGTCCCCGCAGGGCCGTTTCTCTGTCCAGATGTTCCGGTTTGCGGGAAATTATGACCTGGTCTACCTGCACTGCGAGGTGCACCTGTGCGATTCTATGAACGAGAAGTGCAAGCCTGTGAGTTGCACCCCCACCCTCAGCATCCTGCCTGCTTGCCCATCTCCATTACCAAGACATTTGGTCACCAGGGACACAGAGCTGTAAGATGGTGTGGGCTGGGCCAGGCAGGACACTTGAGCTACATGGAAATCAGGAGGGGCTAGTGATCTCAGCAGGCCTGGCTGATAAACTGACCTTATCTACAAGCTGCAAGTTTATCTCCTAATAACAGGAGCTGACGTCCTTCAGCGCTGTGCACAGCTCAGGCTTTTCAGTTTGTTCATGCTTCACATTCTAGGAGAAAGGTATTGCTAATTCATTTTCTCAATGGGAAGAGGAACTCAGAGTTAAAGTGACATGATCATAGCAGAGGTTAGAGCTGGAATGTGATCTCCCATTTCCTGTATGAGGCAGGAGGATACTTTTCTGAGCTGGCTGCCCACTTCCCATGCTGGGATCACGTCCTGACTTCCTTCCACAGCCCGTGGATAAAATGTTTTCTTCGCCATCCTTCTCCTGCAGACCTGTTCTGGGACCAGACTTCGAAGTGGAGGCTTCATAAACCAGTCTCGTGTCCTGAATTTGGGACCCATCACTCGGCAAGGTGAGCGATCCACTCCTCCATTACATTTTTGGCTGAGGAAAAAGAGAGGAGACAGGGCCTGGTGTCGTAGGTCTTTCTTGGAACTGAAGAGTGGATACGTTAGGGCAGGGTACAATATCAGCTGCCTTCTTCTTCTACCAGTTCCAGTGACTTGATTCGTTCATTGAACAGGGATGTTTTGGTGCCTACTGTGTGCCCAACCTCAAACTAGTGGCTGTGTATCTTATGACAAGCAAAATAGATCCTGGTGATATGGAGCTTATGGATCAGTGGGAGAAACATTCAAATAATGCCGTTTAGGAGCTGGAGAGATGGCTCAGTTGTTCAGAGCACTGACTGCTCTTGCAGAGGACCTGGATTCAATTCCTAGCACCCACATGGTGGCTAACAACCATCTGTAACTCCAGTTCCAGGGGAATCCAACCCCTTCTGACCTCTGTGGGCACTGCCCTATTCAGGTGCACTTATACACATGCAGGCAATGCACTCATACACATAAAAATAAAAAAATAAAATATTAAAAAACAATATCATGTAGATGTATATAACTGCAGGTATCTTAAATTCAATGAAGAAGATAATGCACACAGAGCTCTGAGCTGTTCTAAGCAAGGAACCAGGCCCAGTTTGGGTGATGGGAGAAGAGGGAACCAAGTCAGTGGTGTGGGATGAGCTTGTACAGCAGAGGCCAGCCTATGCGGGCCTTCATAGTTTTTGGTAAGGTTGCAAGCCTTTCTTCTGATGTCAATAGAAAAATGACCCCAGCTGCAAGCAGAGCAGGTGGAGGCACTTTGACTCAACCTTCTTGCCATCCACATGTCTCACTTCCCACGGATCTTTCTGTTTCCTCCAAAGGTATCCAGGCCTCAGTGTCCAAGGCTGCTTCTGGTAGCTTGGGTAAGTTCAGGTCCTTTCTGCACAGGCACCTGCTCTTCAGCTCTCCTCTGCGGCTTCTACCTGGGGCTCTGGGTGGGTTGGAGGGCCTAACTCCTAAGAGACTTAGGCTGCACTTACACACATGTGCGCTCTCTCACAATAGTGTGCAAGACTACATGCATGCTCAGCCAGCATGAGATGATGCAATGTCCAGGCATGTTTGCATGAATATACTCCTCTCTGCACCAACAGACCACACAATTCATATTTATACATAGATTATACATGTTGATATCTACACACACAGATCGGACACATTTGTATCTGCACACAAAGATCATACCTGCTCCCATCTGCACATGCAGATGTACACACACCTGCAATTGTACATATGTATGTTTGATACTTAGATGTCCACATATTCATTACAAACCTGTGCCCCAAGGACATGTACATCCGCCCTTCTCCTGGCACTTCCTGAAGCTCTGAGGCTCATCTCCAATACCTTCTTCAGGATCTGCTCAACCGATGACAAATATTTGTTGAGGGCTGCTATTTGCCAAGAACCATGATTAGTGTTGCCAAGGGACAAATAAGAAACCCCATTTCAAAGCTTTTTTGAGTCTCAGATCACAAAGGCCAGGAACTGGTGTCATTTTTATGGCCTTTGGATTTTATGCTTACTGCATTGCTTGAAAATCCAGATGAAAATTGAACCCATACAACCATTACCTTTCTTGGCTTGTGGAACCCGGATCCAAGAGGACTGTTACACCAAACTGGTGTTTGACTTGAGTCTTGCACTGGTGAGCTCAAAGCAGGAAAATCAAGGCTTGCCCTCTATGAACAGCCTCTGGGGTCTCTAAGGATAGCTGGGTATGTTAGACACTGCACAAGGGTACCCTATTGGGGAAATTCAAAGTACAGTGCAGAGGAGACATTTTTGCCTTTTTCAAATTAGTCAATAAAGGAGGGACTCTTCCTTCTTTTCCACTCAGAACAGACACCTCTTTCAAACTGACCGGAACAAGAGAATTTCCCTTCATGACTGGTTAATCTACGGGAAGTGTCTTATGTTACTTTGTACAAAAGCACACCAGGGCTCTCGGTGACCCTATAATTGTTTCCCTTTTAGGGTTCCTGAAGATCTGGCTGTCTCTGTTTCTCTCAGCCACTTTGACCCTGACATTTCAGTGATGGACAGCAGGGCAATCCTGCACTCTGCGGTTCTTAGCTCACTTCCTACCGGCCAGGAGGGGAAATGCAGGCCTTTGCTCCGGCCACAGGAGAGAGAATGTGTACCACCTTAGCTTTGTGCACTGCCTCAGCTTGCTCTAATTCTCTGCCCTTTAATCTTTACTGTCAAAACTAAATCTGTCTCTTTCAATGCTGCTTGCTCCCCGAATGGGACTTGTGATGTATCTGTACAGGAGACCCCTGTCTCCTGGAAGAGTGTGGCAAAATAATAATTCAAAACATCAGTTTTTGAGCCACTCATCCATTCAGATCTTTATTGAACATCTTGTAGCTGTGGACACTGTCTGTGGTTCTGAGGATCATATGGTGGAAATGAACAGACACTGTTCTGTCTACATGGACTTCACAGCCTGCTCAGAGACACTGGCCTCAATAAAGGTTCTGTTATATGACCTTAGATAAGACATATAATTTCTCTGAACTTCATCTATCCATCCCTTCGTGTATCCGTTCATTCACTTAATAAGTATTCGCTGAACTGCTACTATGTGCCAATGATTAGCTAGATGTGGGGACATAGCAGTGAGCACAGGCAGTGAGCAAAGCACGCACAACCCCTGCCCTGGACATTAACATCTGGCAGGAGAGAAAAGAACTTGAACATGCAATGCCAAAGGTGGCCAGGCACTTCAGAAATGGATGGTTTTACAGATGGTGATGGCTTCTCTGTAGTGGAGGTAATCATGATGTCCTGCAGAATGTATTTGGTTTTCCAGAAATGAGGAGTTTACGTGTGTTTGACCTACACTCAGTGCTAAGAAACACTGGTGGATGAGACAGACCTAGCCCCTGCCTTCAGTAACCTCAGTTTTTAAAGAAGGGGTGTGGGAACTCTAGCAGGTGCCTGGCACATATCTAGGACTCCCTCTGCTCACTGGGCTTCTCATCCCAATCCCAGAGTTGTAGGCCTGTGTCTTGGGTTGGAACAGCAGTGGAGAGCAGACCCCTCCTGCCCCCTATCAAGTCTTTACAAGGGACCCTCCAGGATATATGAACAGAAACCAAGTAGTAGTTACGCCCAGGAGTCTGGAGATCCCAAAGGTCTCCGGAAAGTAGGTTGCCAGTGCCAATGGGAACTCTCTGCTCTGACCCAGCTGCTTGTCTGGACTCCAGCTGGGGCTTTCCAGGGGAGGCCAAGGCCTCTCATCAGATCCCAGGGAAAATCCCATGTGTGCCTCTGCAGCAAGGGCAGCTAAGACAGTGTGGCTTTCAAGAAAGGCTCTCTTATCACTCATAAACATGCACAAAATGTACAGGCCTGTTGCCATCACATAAGGGCTCTGTGTAGGAGGACCACAGGCTGATCCAGCCCTGTTCATGGTCAGTCTATGGTCAGCAGGTAACCCCATGCTGACTCATCTGTACTGTGATTCTGGAACAGCAGGACTTAAGGAGAAGGTCTGGGCCCACACTAAAAACAAAGGTCTAAAACAAACAAGGAGGTAGGGCACATTGGAATGAATTCTTTGCCCCTTTCTTCCTTGTCTTTTTCGTTCTTAAAAGCACATTGTTTATTTTAGTTCAAATTTAACAGCTATCTTATATCTTTTTTAAGTGTTTTACATTTTGTTTTTTTTTGTAATTCTTAAAAAAATATTTTTATTGATTCTTTGAGAATTCATACCATGGACTTTTATCATCTTCAGATCCTGTCCGCATCCCCACCACTATCCTACTAACCCCTGACTTTGTGACCTCTATTATCCTTTTTTCTTTTTCTTCTTCTTCTTTTTTTTTTTTTTTTACAAGACTATCAAATCTAATTTGTGTCCCCCAAATGCTCTTAAATACGGGCCCATCCCTTAGAGTCTGGTCAACCTACCAAGTGTTACAGCCTTAAAGAAAGCTCACTCTCCCTCTCCCAGCAGCTATCAATTTCCAATAGACCCTCAGCTAGAGCTGGAGCTTCTTGCCCACTTCCACCATCCATGCTGAGTTTTTGTGTGGCTTGGGCTTTGCACAGGTCTTGTGCATGCTATCACAAGTGCTGTGGGCTCGTGTGTACAAATGATATTGTAATGGGAGTCCTGCTTTAGGTAAGATGATAGGTACAGTTTCTCTGAGAAGCAGAGACTAACAGAACAAAAGGAGTGAACCAACCACTGGGAGATAACTGGACAAGAATGAGACAGGCAGCCAGAATAGCAAATTCAAAGGCCCTGAGGCAGTAACTTGTGTCTTTCCACCACAGTTGACCTACACTTGAACCACCATAGGTTTGAAGCATTACTCACTGGAGAGGACTTGGAGTATACATATTATGGTTTTATCTATTTATTTACTTAACAAATACTTTCTCAGTACTGGTGAAAATACAGAGATCAAAATTGCTGTCCATAAAGTTCCTATAGTCCTGATATACAGATTAGTTATTAGACAATTTAATGTGGTTAGGTTATCCTGGAGAGGCCTAGTGATGGAAGAGAGAATGAGCCAGCATGTTGAGTTAGGGAGGGCTTCCTGGAAAAGGAGGTAAATGGGAAAAGACTGAGAAGGATAGAGGGATCTAGGCAAGTAGAAAAGATCATGCAGGCATTTGGAGATGAGGGAGAATTCAGAGACTTGTGCATTGGCTGAAGCAGAAACTGTACAGTGATGTTAGAGAGGAAGTATGAAGTAAGAACAGGGGCCCCATCCCAGGGAGCACGGAGTCCTGGGAATAGAGGTTGAGGTATAGAGATGGGACCGTGACAGCAGAGACCCATAATCTGCTACTGAAATCACCCTCCTGTACGATGGTGACCTGATTTGGATTGGTAAAGTGGAAACAGAGGAGGGATAGAGTTGAGAGGTATTTTAAATGCAGAAAGGCAAGATATGGTGCTTACTGGAAATGAGAGCTGAGGAAGAAAGGAAAGTACTTTGAAAATAAAGAGTTGAGTTCCCAGCTTGAGTACCTGGTGAATAGTGGTGTCTTTGACTTAGGCAGATGAAAGAGGCAGATGGTGGGAGGACAGTTAGCAGAGATGATGAGTTCAGATTGGAAGTTACTGGGTTTGAAGGACCTTAAGTATCTGAGCCCAAGTGGAGAAGTCCAGCAGGCCCTGGGGTGTGGAACTGAAGCCCAGGAGAGCCATCTGAATGGGGGACTTGGCAGCCCGTGGATGAATTTGAATTATGTGTCATGGTTTGAATCTGAAATATCCCTCACAGGCCCATTTCCAACACTTGCTTCCCAGCTTGTGGCATTATTTGGGGAAGCTATGGAATTTCTTAAGAGGTGGATGTAGTTGGCAGAAGTAGATCACAGTGGGGCAAACCTTTGGCTAAACCTGACCCAATTCCTGTCCTGCTCTCTGCTTCCTGGTCTTCCATGATGTGAGCAGCCACTGCCACACACTCCCACTGCCAAGAACTAAACTGCTGCACTATGTTCTCCACCATGGTAGACTAAAGCCCTCTAAACCTGTGAGCCAAAATAAACCTCCCTAAGGGTGTGTGTGTGTGTGTGTGTGTGTGTGTGTATGTGTATGTGTGTGTGGTGTGCATGTGTACATGTTCATGTATGTGCACACATGCATATGCACGCAGAGACCAGAGGCCCATGTTAGGTGTCTTCCTCTATTTGCTTTCCACTTCAGTGTTTGAGACAGAGTTTCTCACTGAACCTTGAGTTCATTGATTTAGCAAGACTATCTGGCCACTGAGTCCCAGAGAGCCCCCTGTTTGGTTCTCCAGTGCTAGAATTACAGGCAAGTATCACCATGTTCAGCTTTTTATGTGGATGCTGGGGATCTAAACTCAGGTCTTTATCTTCCACAGCAAGCATTTTGCCAACTGAGCCAACTCTTAAGTTTTTTGGAGGGTTTTGGCAAATATTTTGGTTACAGTAGTGCAAAAGTAATGTGTACACCATGGGATTATTTGAAACCTCCTAGGGAGAATATATGGCATAAGAAGAAAAATGGCACTATTGGCATTTTTACTAACAGCTGGAGGAGGAAGGTTCTTAGTGATACAGGGAATGTCTAAATAGGCATTGGTCAATAAGAGACAGTTACAGGGGAGTTATGGAAATCTGGGGTACCTAGAGGGAGCAGCAAACCGTCCAGTAGTAAAGGGACAGGAAAAGATGCCCAGTATACTTGACACTGAGCAGACTTAAAAGGGAGGTTTTAAAATGGGTCATATTGGAATGCAAGCATCAGAGAAGAAATAGGGGACTGACTTTGGCAAAGAGGAGTTTTTGTTTTGTTTTGTTTTGTTTTTTGAGACAGGCTCTCCCTATATCCCCAGGTGGCCTGGAACTCACTATGTAGACCAGGCTGGCCTTGATCTCATAGAAATCTGCCTGCCTCTGCTTCCTAAATCCTGGGATTAAAGGCATGTGCCAGCATGCATGGCTAAGGAGAACGTTTTGACCCACACCTCCTCACCCCAACTCCCATCTGAGAACCACCATTCTACTCTCTGCTTGTATGAGATCAACATTTTAAATTATATACATGAGTGAGATAATGTGGGCCATGTTTTTCTCATTATGGCCTAGTTCATTCACGGTGCTTCAAATTAAAGTATTTGTTTCTTTTTAAAGGACAAATGGTGTTCCATTTTACACACACACACACACACACACACACACACCACATTCTTCTTTATCTATTCATCTGTTGATAAGCACTTGGGTTGCTTCCATATCTTAGCTACTATGAAGAAATGAGCAATAAACACAGGCATGAAGATACCTCTTAAATATACTGACCTCATATCCTTTGAATACATACCCAGAAGTGGGATTGCATGATCAGATGATAGCTCTATTTTTACTTTTTGGAGGAGCCTCTATACTGTTTTCCATAATAACTGTGCTAATTTACATTCCCACCAACATTATGAAAAGGTTCCCTTCCTCCATTCTCAGCTCTATTGATTTCTTTCTTTTCTTTTTGGTAATGGCCATTCTAACTAGGGTGAAGTAAAACCAATCTCGTTGTAAATTAAAGGATGGGGCTTTAGAGGGAGGCAGAAGGAGATCTGAAGAGCTCTGTTGTATGTCATAGGGACTATAGTTAATGACAATGTGTTACATTCTTGAAAACTGTGAGGAGAGTGAATTTTATAGGTTCTCATTACCAAAACAGAGTTAAGTGTATGAAGTAATGAATTTGTTAATCAGCTATATTTACTCACCCACAGTGCATGTAAACTTCAAAACATATTGAACATGATCAAAATTTCATCTGTCAAATTAAATATTACAAATAGGGAAAGGCAGGAAAGGACATAGTGAGGAAGGAAAGAGAAGAGGAAGGGAAAGGGCAGAGAGGGAAGAGAAAGGGAAGAAAAGGAAGGAGAAGTCACTTCATCAGAAGCTGGGTAGCAGGACGGGGTGGAGACCAGGGGAAAGAGAAAGGTAAGGTGCTGTGGCCTTCATTTTCTTGAGCAAGACACAGGTACTTTCCAAGAATGGTGGGAAGAGGGGCAGCTTTTTAAGGATGGAGAAAGTTGGTCTCCTTGAGGCAACCTTGGGGAGACCGCATCAAGTGGCATGGAGCAATGGACTATACCATGAGTCCAGTTCACTCTACTGATGGGATATTCTCTCAAATGCACCAAGACTAGAAGAGGTGGCCTGTGACATCTTCAACTTTTCCTTTTGCTGCAAATCATTACCAAGGTCAAGTCCTTCTGCCTTTGTTACCCAAGTAGTCTTGGCTCCTCAAAGAGCTCCAGAGAAACGGAAGAGTCATTTTTCTGCAAAAGCATTGGTTCTTTTCTAACTCTGTGATTTCAACCATGCTATGGAAGCCAGGTCCCAGAACTTCTACAGCCTTTCCCCAGCTCTGTGCCTTCCAGGTTTTGCCATCTGTCCAAGGAGTGGCTATGTTTAGGCTTGCTTTGTCCAAGTGACTTATGGATACCTTTCCAATCTACAATTCACCATCCCCAGATACCTCATTTGAAGTTGGGTAGACTCTGTGGGCCAAGAATGGGAAGCTCTCACCTCCCCTTCCTTCATTCCCCCACACTCCTGGCCCCAGGCTAATCAAGTAGACGTGCTCTATGGTAATTATCTAGGAACATAAGGTACATTGGAAATCTATTGTGCAAACAACTGCCTGTTTGATTTCTCTACTTTCCTTCGGGTATTTTGAGTCCTTCTCATTAGTGTTTGGCTTGTGGGAATAAACATGGCACCAGCTTTGTCAGTTTATTGGAGGATTAGATGTGAGAAGTAATGGTTGCAAGGTATTGACAGTTCCCTGGTGTATTCAAACTTCAGTACATATTGTAATTGTTTATAGAGAAGCATTGGTGTGAAGGATTGACTTCTAGAACAGTTTGCGCTGTGGTGATGCGTGGGGAGGGGCAATGGCATTTCTTTCACCGCCCTTTACAGTAAACGGCTTATCTTGCCTACATCCATCAAGCCCAAAGCCCCAGTGTATGGCTGGGGAACTTAGCTCTAGTCCTGCCTCAGCACCAATCATAAGGAGCCACATGGGTGGGAAATTCCAATAAAAAGCCCACAGCAGGCTGCATTCCCACGCTTTAGTTGAAGAGGAAAAAGACTTCCAGTTTTCCTCCCCAAGGTAAGTCCTCCACCAAGCCCCAGTGAGCTTTCTCCTAAACCTGGGGAGGGGGTGAGTTTCACCGTCTTTGCCCACTGGACTTGCTAGGGTCATTTGTTTCTGTAAACTGTGAGAACCCAGCAATAAATCTAGACCTTTGCCATTGTCAAAGACTCCCCAAGTCACTCTATATCCAGCTTGTGGTCCCAGCCATCTTCTGACTGTGTCAAGCCTAGAGAGGTCACCTTGATCTTCCCATCTGAAACACATGTGTGTCCATATAGGATGGCACCTCCAAAATCACAGTTCTGGGCACTGCTGTGTCTCTGCTGTCTCATGTATTCATGATACCTGGCTAGAAACAGGATTCTGTTTTTAACTAATGTCTTTCAGAAGTAACCCAGTGGTGTCCTTTCAGGGCAAAGGAGAATAAATATCACCTGAGAGTTGGAAGGCTTTTTTTCTCATTTATTTATTATTTACTTACTTATTTACTTACTTACTTATTTAATTCGTCATATAATTCTTTCATGGGAAGCCCATATGTGCCAATTCTGTGCTGGGAGCAGGGGGCTCAGGGTCGATCTGACATTGTCTTACTCTCATGGAAACCCCCAGAGGATCTTAGTAGCTCCTGCTGCATCCAACTAAGGTAGTCAGCCAGTGCTGTCTACTCCACCTGAGCAGATACCGTCCAAAGACCCTTCTAGGACATTCTGCAGGCCTGAGACACGTTTGGTTCCCTTGCTTTCCATTTCATCTCCTTAGTTAAATCTCTACTCCTATTATTCCACTCAATTTCTGCAAGTCATGCCTGCTTTGAAACAATGTAGCTCTTCATGAAGGAAGTCAGTTCTGGTCCTGAGAGCCTGGATCTATTGGCCCTAAGTGAGTTATGTAACTTCCAGAACCATGATTCCATAGAGAAGCAGCTTGATAGATATTGCGTGGATTAAGGTGCTCTTGAATCTCAACTTCTTCATCTGAAAAATGGGAACAATAATAGTATCATCCCTGTGGGATGATTCAGAGACAAGTGAAATAAAGTATGAAAGGGGCTTAATACAAATAGAGTTACATGGTGGGTACTGAACTAATATAAGTATTAGTTTTGCCATTGGGCACGAAGGTTGTTGTACTGATGTTAGGTGAGCTTTTCCTTTTCTACAGTTGTATGGAGAGTCTACACTCTGCAGAGTGACCTGTGTGTCTCACTTTACGGAAAAGATGGTAGGCTGTGACCTCCTGGGGCTGGCTGTGGCCTCCTGCATCTACATTCTGACCCTGGCATCTACATCTACAGTACAACCAGGTGAGTGTTCTAGAATCTAAGATGCTTGGCAAGACCTGGGAAGTGAGTAGTGGGTGGGGAGGCGATGCAGCAAAGGCTGTGTTCAGGTCAGTGGAAGGAACAGGGGGTTGAAAACAAAGATTCAGAGCTGGAGGCCAAAGGGACATGGTGAGAGAAAGGGAGTCAGTCTCTTAGAGCCCGAAAGGGTAGGGGGAGCCACTCAAGGTAACTTCCGCAGTTCATATCAAGAGGTAGCCAGAGAGTGCGGATTGGAAGAGACAAGAGGGCGATTATCTAGTCGCCTTGCTTTTCCTTTTGCTCTATCAAGTTGCTCATCTGTAAAGATAAAAGTATTAGATTTAATCATCTATCTTCCAAAGATCTAGGCTTGTATTGCATAGTTTGTTTTGAGAGAGAGAGAGAGAGAGAGAGAGAGAGAGAGAGAGAGAGAGAGAGAGAATACATTCATGTTGTTCAGGTACAAAAGATATATAAGTTTGTTTTGAGAGAGAGAGAGAGAGAGAGAGAGAGAGAGAGAGAGAGAGAGAGGAAGAGAGAGAACCTTGTAGTCCAGGTTGGTGTTCGACTCTCCTGTCTCAGCCTCTGGAATGCTGGAGTTAAAAGTATGTATCACCATGCCCAGGTCCAAAGATCTGTGAATGAGGGCAACTTAGACACTTTTAGAAATGGGTTCTCAAGCTCAGGATTAGGGTACAAATGTGAATCCTATGGAGGAAGGTTGGGAGGAGCGCTCAGCTCACAGCTCCCTAGGGTGCAAATATGAGTCCTGTGGAGGGAGGTTGGGAGGAGAGCTCAGCTCACAGCTCCCATGGGAAAGCACAGGGTACATGGGAAATGATCCAAGAATAACAAGGACAGCAACTCCTTTTCTTAAAGCAAACACTTGTGTGAGCAAAGGTGGAAAATGTTCTTTTTAAAGCCTCACTGACGTCCGTAAAATTGCAATACCATGGGTGTGCTTAATTCATCGTTCAGACATACAAAGTATTCAACTACTCAGCACTAGGGACAACAACTGGATGGACCCCAGCACTGTACTTTGTATCTTGCACAAATCATCTCATTTAACCCTCTTTAAGGCTTCATCTACCAAATGGAGCAAACTATCCCAGAATGACCCCAGAGGTGCCTGAGAAATTCTTTAAACGTTTTTAATGGCTGCATGTTTCTTTTCATGCATATCAAATAATATAACAATTACACCATATCTATGTTATCACAGATATTATTCTTTTAGATGAAAAACTAATTTCTATTTATTTATTTAGTGTGTGTGTGTGCGCGTGTGCGCGTGCGTGTGTGTGTATACACTCACAAACACTTGTGGAGGCCAGAAAACAACTTCAAATGTCATTCCTTGGGTAGTCCCTTCCACCTTGTTTTTTTGAGACAAGATTTCTCATTTTTGACTAGAGTTCACCATAGGTTAGGCTGGCCCAGTGACTCCCAAGAATGGGCCTATTTCTACCTCCCCAGCACTGGGGTGATAAGCATTGGAAACTATGCCCAGCTCTTAAAAGTGTGTTCTCTAGGGACTGAGCTCAGGTACTATTGCAAGGCAACCAAACTCTCTTCAGCCCCAATATATGATGCATTTTTAAAGATAATAATTGAAAGAAACTCTGTAGGCTAATAACAGCATAGAGAATCATAGGTACATAAACAGTATGGCCCAAGGTGTGGTTAAGGGAGTTTAAGAACTTCTAGTTCTCAGAGGTGGTCTCAGAAGAGCTAAATCACCTGTCAATGCCACCAGTCAGAAGATGAGAGCCGTATTTAAATCCCCTGGTCCAGCATCTGATTATCCCCCTTCATCATTTCTCTGTCTCTTTATATATCACAGCCCCTAAAAAGTAGATCAAATATGATGTTAGGTCAGTGGTTCTCAATGGAGGTGATTTTGCCTTCTAGGGACCATTTGGAGATATCCAAGACAACTTCAGAAAGAGCCAGTGGCATGAGCCAAAAGCCAAAGATTCTATTAAACATTTTATGATTCTATTCTAAATTTATTTTTATTTAATGTGTATGAGTATTTTGCTTGCATGTATGTAAGTGTACCCATGTCATGCAATACCTGAGGACAGCAGAAGAAGGCATCAGGTTCCCTAGAACTGGAGTTACAGATGGATGTTGGGAACCAAATTGGGGTCCTCTGCAAGAGCAGCCAGTGCTCTTAATTACTGAGTCATCTCTCCAGCTGCATGATTCTGTTTTGAAGACAGTTCCACAATAAAGATAATCCAATCAATAGCACCATTGCCAACCTTGAGAAATCTTATGTTAGATGGCCCATCTGCTGATAGTAGCCTATGCTGTTATTTACTGACAGGGAAAAGTGTTGATGTTAATATCAAGTCAAAAAATGCAAATGGAAAAAAAAGTTGGGCAACACTAATGTTTACTAAATGACTCTCTGTGTGTGTGTGTGTGTGTGTGTGTGTGTGTGTGTGTGTGTACATTGGAAAATTCTAAAGGCTGTACAACAAATTTATTATTACTTCTGGAGGTAGGACCAACTTGGGACAATTCTCATCTTAGAATGCTTTCAGCCAAATTAAGCACTGTGACAACTTTTATTTCCACTTAATTCATTTTAATGATGTCTGGGGTTTCCCAGGGAGCCCGTATTACATGTATGAGAAAAACAAACATCGGTATAGTGGGTCTTTGGCGTGTGGCCCACAGGGAAGCTCTTTGTAATTCTTTGCTGGACAATGGGGATGCAAAGTGGTGGCCTCAATGTCCTTGCTGCATATAAAATAACAGGAAAAGTGCCTGTTGGTCATTCTGCTCCCTGAATGACAAAACTTGATGTTTGATTTCTAGGCTGTGTACCTGTTGGTCTCACTGGGATCCTTAGAGCATTCAAAGCAGAGTATAGGGATAAAAACCCTGAAGCTGCTCACTAAGCCCAAGTACTCTCCATTCTTTCTCAGGTTACGGAAACTCCAGAGCAGTTGGCTCTAACAGGCAGGACTTGGAATGTGGAGCCCCTGATACCCCAGAGGCCGACATCTGTTTTGACCCCTGCCAAAATTACATCCTCCTGGACGATCCCACCCGAAGCACACAGAACACAGCAATAGGGACAGAATGTGACTATAATCTGGATGGCTGGTACCGCTTTGTGGGTGAAGGAGGAGAAAGGATCCCAGAGACCTGTGTGGCAGTACAACGGTGCCATACCTCTGCCCCCATGTGGTTGAATGGGTCTCACCCTGTCCTTGGAGATGGCATTGTTAGCCGCAAAGCCTGTGCCCACTGGAGTGAAAATTGCTGCCTTTGGAATTCTGAGGTCCAAGTGAAGGCCTGTCCTGACAAATACTATGTTTACCGGTTGCAGGGCACCCCTGAATGCGAACTGAGATATTGCACAGGTGAGCAGCAGCTAAAGGGCAGGGTGACCCTTAATACCCAGGACTCAGTAGAGCCAGGAGAATTGGTCAAAAAGAGAATGAGCAAAGTAGCCTCCACTGGGATCCTGCTGGAAATACATATGGGATTCTAATGTGAGGGCTGTTGGGCCCTTTAAGTAAAGCCAGAAATTCAAATTTGAGAGTGAGATCTCCTAACTTATAAATGCATGTTGCATACTATCAGGCTGGTTAGATGGCTCAGTGGGTAAGAACACTCGCTGCACAAACATGAGAACCTGAGGTCAAATCCCCAGAAGGATTGCTGGGACTTGCTGGCTACCAGCCTAACTCCAGTTTCAATGAGAGATCTTCTCCAAAGGGAATTAGGTGGAGACTCATAGAACAGGACACCCAGTGTCCTCCTCTGGCTTCTGAGCACATAAGGGCACTCAAACACAAACGTGAATGTGTATACTTCCCCCCCGCACACATACACACAATATCAAGAACTCAGGCTCATTCAAATGTCACTTTGGTTTGGATGGTTTCATGTACCCCTTAGAAACTATTTTCTCATCTGAAACAAATGGGTAACAGTAAAAATAACAGTTAATTCATGGTGCTCACAATATATCTACTACCATTCTAAGTGCTTTAAATATATTAATGAATTCTCTGACTCGGTCCATGAAATAGTCTATATAATCATCCAAATTAGGGTCTGGAGCATAGAGAAGTTAAGTCATTCTCCCTTTATCACAGACATGAAATATAGTAGGGCTGGGATTTGAATGCAGGCACACTAGCACTAGTAACTATGGACTTAAAATCACTCTGCCCTGCTACAAATTGCTACCGTTTGGGTCAAATTCACCAAAGCACAGAAAGTTGTTGGGATGGTACTTGGTCTGTTTGAAGCATCCCAATGATAGCTTTAGATCTGTCACTCACTTCACTGGGTTTGAGACTCAGGAAATATGATTTTGAAGTTTGATTTTTCTGGTATCTCACACCCTTGTAAAGACACTGATGCAAAGAGACAGTTGATTTGTGAGGACTCAAATCTACCTACTCTGGATTCTGATCCCCTTCCTCTGCCTCCTTCCTCTAGAGCCCTTTACTTGTAAGGCAACTTGCCGACCTGAGGAGGAGTGTGTAGTTCAAGACGACAATGATATCTGTGTCTGCAGGAAGGACCTCAATGCATCTGGTGAGAAGTTCCTGGGGCTGAGTAGGCAGAGCTGGAGGAGGGAGAATTAGAGGGTTGGAATAAAGTGTGGATCAGAGTCAGTGGCCATGGAACTGAGGTTGAGGGAATCTTGAGATTTCTTTGGTCCACTTGCTATAAAGCCAGTGGGCTTTCAAGGGTGAGAAGGTCCATGCCATCTGCTGGACCACTATTTCAACAAGTGGGTCTAGAATGGGCAGTCTTGACTGATGAGTGACAAAGGAACTGAACTCTGCAAACATGGGAGGTGCATTTAGATATCTACAGAGTCAGGTACATGGGGACTACTGAGTCAAGACGCAAATGGTAGATGCTCAAGAAGTATTTGTTGAATACATGCTGAAATGAATAAAAGGAGGCTTGTCATGGCTTCGAACCTGGCCAGATGAGTTGGCTTCACAAAGTAGTAGATATCTGGTCTGGAATGAAGTCCTCTTTGCTTCCCCAAGAGGAGTTAAGCCAAGCCTCTAACTGGGATGCTTGGAAATCTTGGATGAGAGACCTCTTTACCAGTCTGAGTCTAACTACTTTTGGGTTCCCAGGACTCCTCTCGTCTACCTGGCCTCTTGGTGGGCATGGTGACTTTGCCAAGGGGCAGAGAATGAGGGTGCTGCTTATTGCTTCCAGTCCCTTGTCCACTCCACTGACTTCATTCTTGCCTTCCAGATAGTCAGAGTTTGCAGCCTCAGCTGGACTGTGGACCTGATAAGATCAAGGTGAAGCTGGACAAGTGTTTGCTGGGAGGCCTAGGTTTTGGGGAGGAGATTATTGCCTACCTGAGCGACCAGAACTGCAGTGGGATCATGCAAAATGAGCCTGACAATTGGGTGTCTATGACCAGCCCTGTTGTGGCTAGTGACTGTGGAAACATTCTAGAGGTAAGTGATTGAATCACTGTGACTAGAGGGTGGAATTTAGATCTTTGTAGTGGTAAGATCTTAGCAAAGTGATTTATCCTCTCTGGGCCTCTAGGCCTTTGTGAGATTACACATACTGGCCTGTGTAAAGAGCCTAGATAGGTTTGACATTTGAGCTTCATAAATTAAGCACCAATTATGATTATCTTAATTAAGGATTGTGTGGGAAGATGTACAGAGGAGCAAGATGTTGGTCCCTGACTCTTCCCAAAGGCCAACCACCTATTGTCCTAGATTTTACTCTGGGCTTCCCATAAAGTGTCAACACCACAAGAAAAGGAGGCCCCTTTGCCCCCTTGAGGTCAGAATTCAGGGTAGTGGCATGGCTGGGAATATTGACTCTGGAATCAGTCAGATCTGAGTTCAAGAAATACCTATACACATCCATATAAATACACGTGGTTTCATTTTTATGCCAAAGAACAATGGAACCCACGCCATCTATAGCAACACTCTCTCCTTGGTCACCAACTTCATTATCAGAGACATTATTGTTAATGTCAACTTCCAATGCACCTACCCACTGGACATGAAGATCAGCCTCCAAACTGCACTTCAACCCATTGTAAGGTAAAGCTTTGATCCTTGCCTTTTGACCAATAGTTCTGACATGGGTCACACAGTTTATTAACCTCTTTTAGGAACTTCCACTCATTGAATTATTCTTTGTGTCAACATTTGTTGGTTGTAATTAAGAACCCTCAGCATAAGCAAGGTATTTGTGAATATTATGTAATTATTAAAGATTGCTACCATGAAACAATGTTGTAACATGAAGCACTGCTTAGCATGTGCTTGGGAACCAAAGAATCAAGATAAGTTCATTCACTGTGAGGAAGAAAAGCATTAAACAGCTAACCATATCAATAATCATAATTATAATCAGCAATCATTTGCAAATCAGATGAATGCAATGTAGGAAATGATGTTTTTGTTTTGTTCTGTTTTGATTAGTGAACAGGGCACCCAGACTTAACTTTTGTGGGGTAGGGATTATAAGAGGGCAGGGAGATTTCACTGAAAACTTGACACTTAAGCTGAGTCTACCTTTGAAGAAAGAGCACCCTCTTCCCACCAGGCATAGAACAAAATGTTAGTTTGAGTAGAATTTGATCCAGGCAGATCTCTGTCTCTGCTTTGTTTATTACTGAGTGTCTGTGCTTGGAGAAGAGCCCATTGAAATAGATCTTAAGTGTCCTAGACTTGTCAGGGGATTTTCCAAGCTTTCAGAAATCCAGGGTGCCTGGCCTAGCCCCTCATTACTTCCTGGGCCCACAGAATGACAGAACAAGAAGGAGTCAAAATTTTGGAGTTCAAAAGTTTTCAGACTATATCATGTTGGGGCTCCTGGTTCATAGAAAATAAAAATGAAACTTATTTATCTTGTTAAAATTGGATTTAGCTGAAGATTATGGGGTGGGGGAGGAGACATGAGGCTAAAACTTGTGAGCCAATGGAGCTGATCCCAAGCTCTGTTGTCCAGGTGATAAGATGGTGCTGTTCACTAACCCTTATTCTTTGAGTAAGAGATGTATGAGACCTGATGCACAGGGAAAACGGGTGGAAATCTTAGACACGGTCTTGACTGCTTGTCAGATTTAGTGCCTCACCAGTAAGTGCTATTTCAATGGATTATGGAACAGTTCATTTAAAGACCAGAGATTACTTTTTTCCTCTATAATGTTATAGCAGTGCACTGCTTGGTTTATGTTGTCTTCTCTGGTCAATGCCTGATGTCTCCACTCTTGTGGTTTTCCTTGTCCCAGTTCCCTGAATATTGATGTGGACGGGGAGGGAGAGTTCACTATCAGGTTGGCCCTCTTCCAAGACCAGACCTACACACATCCCTATGAAGGGGACCAAGTAGTGCTGCCAGTGGAATCCATGCTCTATGTGGGTGCCATCTTAGAGGAAGGAGATGCCTCCAGGCTTAAGCTGTTGCTGAGGAACTGCTATGCCACCCCCACAGAAGACAAAACTGACCCTGTGAAGTACTTCATCATCAGCAACAGGTATCAGGGGACTCAGGTGGTGTCTGTTGGTCTTAACTAAGTTTTGAGGGCAATGTTTATCTCTTTCGTTCCTGGCAGTTGTATAAGTTGGTTGCTTCATTGGGAAATAATTTGGCATTATGTACTGTAGCCAATACTCTCTGATCCTGGAAAGTTGTTCCTGATATTTTAGTCTAAAATATTAAGACAAATTAGGTGAGTGGGGTAAAGGAGCGACAATAACTTTCCATTTCACTATTCTTGATAACGTTTCCTATACATTTGCTGTTAAAAATATAGCTCAATTAAATAAGAATGGGCTATGATAGATGTTTACGTTGGTCAAATCATATTAATGATACTTGGTAATATTTATCATTGAACTTAGCCATGTGCTGAACACTGTACCAAACAAATACATACAGTGGTCTCATGAAGTGCTCATATCAGCTCTATGAAGTGGATATGACTTCCTCTATTTCATTAATGAGGGGGACTTTGGGATGAATTGGAGGGGGAAGCATAGGGTAAATATGATCATATTTCATTGTATGCATATGTGAAATTCTCAAGAATAAAGAAAAAAATTTTTAAAAAGATTCATGGATAGAAAACAATCAAGAAAACAGAGGCCCAGTAAGCTAAATTAACCTGCCCTGGATGGTTTACCTGAAATTGAGACTGGAAAGCTTCATTCTCACCTCAGAAATTGTGTGTCCAATAGTTTAAAACGTGAGATTGTGGAGGAAGCACTGAGGACTAGAAACACTTCATGGAAGCATGATGGAAGGAGTCTGGGGTAGAGAGACTCTTAATACCCTCCAGTGTTGGGTCAGAGGTCACACCCTTGTCCTTTCATCCTCCCAGCTGTCCAAATGCACAAGATTCCAGTATTCATGTAGAGGAGAATGGGGTGTCCTCAGAAAGTCGGTTCTCAGTACAGATGTTCATGTTTGCTGGAAATTATGACCTAGTGTACCTGCATTGTGAAGTCTATCTGTGTGATCCCTTAAATGAGCAGTGTGAGCCGGTGAGTATCTCTTTGGACTGGATTATTGGGAGCCTGGCATGAGGCCTGGTGCACAGTAGGAGTTATGTATGGAGGGATAGATAGAAAGAAAGATGGGTGAATGCAGAGGTCGAAGAAAGGGAGGAGGGAGGGAGCGAGGAGGAGGGAGAGAGGTTCATGGAATGGATGGATAGATGCCTAAAGAGGTAGAAAGATGGGTATGTGTATGGATGACAGGGAAGGAAAGAGTAAAGAGGAAGGATGAATGGATGGACTCTAGATACCTCCAAAGCCTAGTTATGATCAATTATTGTCTCTTCACAAGGCTGATCAGTTTTCCTTGGCATAAGACCTATTTTGACAGATTATAATAATATAGTCTGAGCATCACTGATACAGAAACCTTAAATCCAAAGTGTTCCAAAGTCCTAAAGCTTTGGATGGCCAAGATGATGCTCAAAACATTTTGGATTTTGGAATGTTTTGAGTTTCAGATTCTTAGATTATAACCAACTAGTAAAACCTGTATGAATGCTCCAAAATTTGAAGACTCCCAAATCTCAAATACTTCTGGAGCTACACATTTCAGATAAGGGAATAGTTCATCCTGTAGTAAGGAATGTATCAAAGACTATGCTAAAACTTTCACATCTTTATCTAATTTAACTCTTACAACAACCATTTAAGTAGTCTTCTTTATACAGATAAGGAAACTGAGGTCCAGAGAGGTCCTTTAGCCGTGCCTCACACACAGCTAGGCAGGATCAAAACTGGGATGTGCCCCAACTGAGTTGTGATTCCAATGCGCAGGCTCTCACCCCCATTTTCTCTGAATAGGTAGCATTTCTTGGCTGCTTACTATATGCCTATATGTTGCTGACATGCTTCATTTTAATCTTTAGAACCAGGGTTGCATGCCTGGGGAGATGGTTCAGTGGATAAAGTGCTTGCTGCTCAAGCTTAAGGACTTGCATTCAGATTTCTAGCACCTATGAAAAAGCCAGGAATGATGACATTCATCTGTAGCCCCAAAACAGGAACAGTAGAGACAGAAGGATTCTGGGAACTTGCTGGTTTGGCAGCCTAGCCAAAATGACAAGCTCTAGGTTCAGTGAGAAACCATGTGTCAAAAAGTAAGATGGATAGTAGAGGAAGACACTTGATGTCGACCTTTGGCCTCCTCACATGCATACACCATACACATGAAAGGAAGGAAAGAAAGAGGGAGGGAGGGAGGGAGGGAGGAAGGAGGAAAGAAGGAAGGAAGGAAGGAAGGAAGGGGGAGAGAGGGAAGGAACGAAGGAGGAAGGGAGGGAAGAAAGACAGGATGGGAGGGGGGAAGGAGGCAGGATGGGAGAGAAAAGGGAGGAGGAAGAAGGGAGGGAGGAAGGAAGAACGGGAAAGGGAGAGAAGAAAGGAAGAGGAAAGAAGGGAGGGAAGTCAGAGGACAGAAGAGAGCGAGGAAAGGAGGGAGGAGGGAAGAGGCATGTGCCCCAACTGAGTTGTGATTCCAATGCGCAGGCTCTCACCCCCATTTTCTCTGAATAGGTAGCATTTCTTGGCTGCTTACTATATGCCTATATGTTGCTGACATGCTTCATTTTAATCTTTAGAACCAGGGTTGCATGCCTGGGGAGATGGTTCAGTGGATAAAGTGCTTGCTGCTCAAGCTTAAGGACTTGCATTCAGATTTCTAGCACCTATGAAAAAGCCAGGAATGATGACATTCATCTGTAGCCCCAAAACAGGAACAGTAGAGACAGAAGGATTCTGGGAACTTGCTGGTTTGGCAGCCTAGCCAAAATGACAAGCTCTAGGTTCAGTGAGAAACCATGTGTCAAAAAGTAAGATGGATAGTAGAGGAAGACACTTGATGTCGACCTTTGGCCTCCTCACATGCATACACCATACACATGAAAGGAAGGAAAGAAAGAGGGAGGGAGGGAGGGAAGGAAGGAAGGAAGGAAGGAAGGAAGAGAAGGAAGGAAAGAAAGAAAAAATGTTCTATTGAATCATCATGGGAAGAGAAAGACATTTGTTCCAATTATACAAAAGAGAATAGAGATTAATGCCACTCTGTTAGACACAGATATGTAAATTCTGTAGGTGGAAAAGACCACAGTATTGAAAAGAAGGCAAAATGGTGGGAAAGCCTGATGCCTAGGACACGGTATCCATAGCCACGACAGTCTACATGTAGGAACCATGCATTTTAATTTTGATATAACAAGCATTCTCTGCCTTCACAGTCTTGTCCAGCAAGTCGACTCCGCAGTGCTGGATCAGCCATCAACCTAGCCAGGGTTCTAGATTTAGGACCCATCACTAAGAGAGGTAAGTGGGTGAATCCTGGTGACAAGGACAGCTGGTTAAGTTCTGACAGTTAACCACGGATGCCTGGTGTCACCAATGCCAACTGCTCTGGGCTTCTTTGCTCCCTTGGTCCACCGACCCCTCACTAGTTAATGTGTCGTTCCGTGGGGTGGAAATGTATCTCCATTTTCGGTAGACTGCTTATGTGCTAGAGGCTAGGCTAAACCCTTGTATTCATCAATACACTTAATTCTTCCACAACCGTATCCATTTTTGGTGAAAAAATCAGAGCTTGGAGAGATTAATGACTTCACTCAAGATCACTTGTTTATTGCTGGCAAGAATTAGAATTAAACTAGATGGATTTAATTCTAAAGCAAGCAACCTATCCCTCTAACATATTCAAAGACCCATAACTCAGTCCCTTGTAGGTGAAGTCTTAAGATCTAATCCCTCTTTAAAGGTAGCTTTGTTTTCTGGTGAATGACTGTGTTTTCCAAAAATTAGCTGTGGTACTTGGGAGATGAAATGGAGGGGAAGCTTTTTAACCACTCTACAAATCTTCATCAGTCCAATACATGTGTTTGTATTACTGTCAATGTTTTTATTTCCACCAGAATCGCCAACACCACCACTTACCAATAAAGAAAACACTTTTTGCCTTAGAGAAATAAGCTACAACAATGTTAATGATAGTTAAATAACATCCTTTCACTTTACACATTGCTTATAATATTAACAGCAGTCAAATAATTATACTTTCATCCTTAAACTGTGTTAACAATGCTAATAATAGTCAAATAACAACACTGTCACCCTTACAGTGTGCTAAGCAGCTTATATATATTATCAGCTTGCTCACGGAAGCCCGTCAGCACTGTTTCCACTTCTGTCTGATGGAATGCGCAAACTGAACTGCTTTATGAAGAAGGCTCTGCCTTGAGTTGTCCTGTCTATTGAGCCCTTGACTCAAAGGCTCATGTGGTGTCACAGGATAAATTGTAGAGGGGAGAATTATAGGTTTATGCTTTGGAAACAGACACACCGGGTATTCATTACCCATGACCAGATATCTGAAACAAAATGCCTTAAAGGAGGAAGGATTTATTTTGGCTCATGGTTTCAGGATTTTTTTAGGCATCACTTGGCTCTAGGTCTTCAGGTCTCATTTGACAAGGAATGCAACAGAAGTACATAGTGAAGCAAAGCTGTTCATTTCATGGCGAGAGAGAGAGAGAGAGAGAGAGAGAGATATGCTGTGAGCTCTCTCCTTTCCCCCCTTTTATCCCATCCAGGCTCCCAGGCTATGGGATAGTACTACTCACATTTGAGGAAGCGTTTACTCCCTTGGTTGACCTTCTCTGGAGAGTCCCTCACAGACACACCCAGAAGTGCGCTTCACAATCTCCTAGGCTCTCTCAGCCCTATCAAATTGACAATGGAAAGTAGCCGTCACACTGGGGTTCAAAACCCAGCTCTGCTACTGTCCAGAAAACCAACAAATTCCTTCACACTAATGAGCCTCCACCTTCCCACAGGTCAAATGTAGATGAGGATACCTTTTTTCCCAGTTCCATTTGGAAAATTAGACCTAATGTGCATGGAAAGTGCTTAGATATGTGCTTTCCAGATACCAGAGGCCCCATACTGAGGATTGCCAGTGGTGGTGGTGACCAGGTCTACAAGGATTTGGAGTAGCTATGGCTCCAGTACTGCATGTGTTCCACAGAGCATGTCTGAGGAGACCCTCATCTTCTGCTCTTGTCCACAGGTGCTCAGGATCTTGGTGCTGTGAGTGGAGCCCCCAGCACTGCAGGTACATGGTACCCTCATGTTTTGCTCACAGTTCTGCCATATCTCTTTCCTTCCATCCTTCAAACCACTGCACATTGATGCGGCCTCTTCAGTGTGCCAGGCCCTATAGGGACTGTGACTACTAAAATGAGTGTGATCCAACAGTAGTTCTACAATCTAGCATAGAACACAGTTATTTAACAACAAATACTTACCAAGTGCCTGCTGTGAGCCAGGCATTGTTCTAGGAATTCATAATACAATGCTGATCAAGAAAGACCAGGTGCCTGCCTTTGTAACATGTATGTTTCAGAGTAGAGAATAGACAATAAAAAGCAGAAAATAGAAGTAAAAGACAGTGACGTGATAGGAAGTTACTAGAGTGGGTCATAATTAGTCTTAAATTAGATACAAGTTTACTTCTTTCCCACATAAGTGAAATCTAGAAGCAAGAGGCTAGTAGGGTAGACTGGGAAGTGATCAAAGATCCAAGGTCCTTCCAAGTAGCTATTTCACATCTTTAAGGTGTGGCTATCATTTTCATGGTCCAAGGTGGCAGTCAGAGCACCAACCCCCCGTCAGAATGGAGGGACTCGAAGGAAATCAGTGAGTGCTAAGGAATATTCCTGGCAGCTGGCACCTCCTACCTTCATTCTATGGCATGTCTAGCCACATCGCCATACCTGGCTGCAAAGGAACCTGGGAAATGTGATCTTTATTTGATATGGCCATGTGTGCAAACAATGTCTGGTGAATGTATTATCAAAGTAGGAAGTAAACAGGAATGCCAGAATGGATATGTGGTCAGAAGAACAGTCAGAGAAAACTGTGTTTAACCAAAAGAGAAACAGAGTCTAGATCAGGAAATATCAAGGGAACAGAGCCCTAAGGTTAGAAGCGGCTGTAGGGTATTGAGTAAGCAAGGCAGGCAGGGGCATACGTTACTAAGTGACAAAGCAGGTAACTAGCACAGAGGAACATGGAGGACTAATTAACTGTGCTGGAAAAGGTCAGGAAAGAGTCTCATCAGACAGCAGTGTCTGAAAGGGGATTTGATAAATGACTTGGCCCTTAAGATACAACACATTGAATAAATATATTTTGCATGGGAAGGAAAATGCATAGTAGTAATATTTTTCTATTTCCTGAAAGATTTATATTGGTGAACCTAGACTTAAAAGTGTCGCTTCATGTGCAAGTTTCCAACTATGCAGCATTCTAATACGTTCCCAAAGAAGTACAAGAAGGCCTCTGTATGTTCACTGCTAATAGCCAGACTGTGTTAAGGTAGTAAGACTCATGGTACAGAGTGCACAGAGCACAGAGTAAACGCATCCTGACATCGGGGTCATCTTGTCTTCTTCACCTCCCCTACACCTTCAGGTTGGCACAGTGCCCAGAAGGGTGACTTCCCAGTGGAGTCTGCTGAGTTGTCTAACTTCTAGCATGGGATTTTGGAATCTTGTGGAAGAGGAAGGAATCCATCTGATAGTTAGGGAGCAAGCCACAAGAGGGCACTTGTGGTTCTCCTAGTTTGTAGCCTCCTGCAATCATTTCCGATGCCTCAGGATTACTTGAACATCCATCTATGTCTCATCTTATAAACTGGTTTTCACACATTTATGTTTTTTTTTAAACTATGCTCCCCTGACACACACACTCTTTAAAATATCAGCAAATTACATTAACCTGTGGGGGATGGGAGATCCTGAACTCTGGTAGTGGCTTAGAGAGTTGACATGAAATGATTATCCAACATTTCCCCTCAACACTGAATAACCAGCAGTGTGCAAAAGAGTCATATATACCCCCAGATCTCAGAGACTGGTTTTCAAAGCCAACACATGATGCTTACCATGTTTCAGGCACTTATTTTATTTTATTTTATTGCAGTGTTGGGATTGAACCTAGGACCTCACACATGACAGGCAAGCAGTCTACCACTGAGCTATGTTCCCCAGCCCTCATGTCAGTTGTAAATACTTGATATGAACTGACTTATTTAAACCTTATGAAATCTGATAAGGTAATAGGTGCTATTAATATTTATGTTTTGTATGTAAGGAAACGAGCACAGAGGTTTAATATCTTGTGAAGGTCCGCCTAGGGAGTTGTAGAGCTACAACCTAGGATGAACAGTGAAACCTCAGCAGTGGTGCTTTTCAACCCTGTCATTCTGCCTCTTCAGCATCTGTCAGTGTCAGTAATGTGAGCTGCTATAACCAACAATTCCAAGCTCTCTGTTCCTTTGCACAGTAGTATAAGTCGCCACTAAATCCTATGATGGGGGATACAAACCTGATCTAAGAAGTCCCAGCTGCCCCTACCTTCCAGTAACAGCACTATCTCCTATGAGTTGCGTCTTGGATACTCTAACTGGTGCCTAGATGGTGGATGAGGAGAATGCTGGAGGCTTTTATGAGAAGGCCTAAAAATGGATGATTCCCATCCTTATTTCATTGGCAATATCTAAGCACATGGTACTGCTTATCTGCAAAGGAAGCTGTGGAAAGTTGCCTTCCTCTGTGCCCAGAAGAAAAAGGAAAAAGTAATTGGTAGTTAGCTAATTTTGCTTCTATCACATGACTCACAGGAACTGTAGCCCAAACCAAATGTAGGTTTGTGCTGTCTTCCCACCCTCGTATGGCAAAGGACAAGGAGGCCAGCTCACGTTGGCTGCTGTGTTCCAAAGCTCAGCACTTGACTGAGCCCTTGTGTCTCTTGTGTTTCAGGGTTCCTGCTGGCCTGGCCCATGTTCCTCCTGCCTGTGCTCCTGGTTTGGCTGTTCTGAGAGGCTGGCTGAGCACCTGGCCCTGAAGCCCATGTTCTTCCTCTGGCTCACACTCATCCTTCGGTGCAGCTGGATTCCTTTGGATGTCATGTGAACAGTCCTGGTTCAAGGCCAGGCTAGGTTTGAAAAAAAAAGGGAAGAGTGTTCACCTCCTTTAACATTCCGATGCCTTCATATGTCTCTTTTCCTCACGCCAGCTCGTCCTAGGCTAACTTTTATGTCATGTGAACAGTCCTGGTTCAAGGCCAGGCTAGGTTTGAAAAAAAAGGGAAGAGTGTTCACCTCCTTTAACATTCTGATGCCTTCATATGTCTCTTTTCCTCACGCCAGCTCGTCCTAGGCTAACTTTCTCATTTTCTCATTCAGTGGTAAGACTTGGAATGCAAACCCAAACCCAACTGGTGCCTCTGTGATGGCAGCTATTAGTGCAAAGTCTAATGTTAATAACTCCTGGGAAGAGGTGTCCTGTTAATGGGTGGGAAGGGGCACTTCCCATGATTCCTCCCAAATCCCTCCTGACCCACTGGCTGGTAAATTGAACACACTTACTCTTGCATTCATTATCTGATGTGTTTACATCCCGGTCTCCATAGCCACCATGGGAACATGTAATGACATGGTGAGGGTCGAGGAGTAGATTTTGGAGACTCTCAGCAGAAAGACTGGTCTGTTGCTCCTCTACAGCCCTACTGTGTGTACTACAGTGATACCTACACAAACCCCTACACTCGGGGCCTGGATGCTGGAGAAATTGCTTGATTTTGATGAAGAGATGCCATCACCTTACAGAACAGCACTTGCTATTATAATAGTGGCTCTCCTGCTCTGGAGGTTGGTTAAACAGGGGAGTCTAGGCAGGAAATGGTGCACAGATCCTGTTGTAGGAATCTGGCAGCAAAGCCTGAGAGATGGGTTATGTTCTTTCATGGAGATGTTTAATGAGTCTTCACAAAGCACCCCACAAAGACACCACCAATGAGCTGTCCTTTTGCTACAGCTTTATATTAGGCCTCTCCAAAAGGGCCTTGGGAAGAATACCAGTAGCCAGTGTCAGACCCTGGAACATGTCCATGTGCTGAGAGTGTCCAAATGTACTGCCTTGTTCAGGCAGGATATGGCTGCAAGATAGAGACTTACTTCAACTAGCTTAGCCAAAGGGGGAATAATTATAAGGATATTGGATTCTATCCTTAATAATTTTGCTTTAAAATAATTAATTATATCAGATAATGTGAAGATAAGGGGGAAAGAAGATCAAGAGCAAGAATTGCATCCTACTTGCTGAAGCACCTTGGAGTCAGACCAGAAAAGCCATAAGGCACCAGAGTTTGTCCATCTTTCCATCTGTCACTCTTCCTGAAGCTACATAGCCTGTTCTGCCTGCTTATCTCTGTGTGTTTCCTTCATCTTGGTTACACATCACTTCCTAGTTCAAGGATCAGCAGACTAGCATCTTGCTGTCCCACATCCACACTGCCTTGGGATACTCCAATTTGCTGTTTGGGTCAGAGTGTGTTTCCTAGGTCCCCTCAACTGAGACTGGGTGAATGGGACCAACTAACATAAGCACAGCCCATGGTTGGTGATCTGATGGATGAGTCTCGAAAAATGGGCCTCTTTCTTCAACATCCTTCAAGGTCACTATGATAGTAGCTTCAGTTTCTATGAGTTACAAGATTTGTGTCTACTACCTTTCAAGGAAGATGCTATGGTAGGAACTGATCCAGAAGAGAAGCCAGGAAGTGGTAAACTTTTCCCCTCTGTATGGCTCAGCTTCTCCATTTTGTGGAATGAAAGCTTGGGGGTATAAGAAAATTCTCAGATATTTTAAATGGTGCAATCTTTCTTTTAAGTACAGTTCTATATGAACTCCGGCACTTAAAAATCAAAAGCAGACAGACTTCTATTGGTGTATGGTAAGGGAGTTAGCTTTTATATTCTGTGACTTCCTCTTTATCAAATCCTCTGAGCACATCTATGATACCAGCACACAAGCTACCAGGAAGGAAACTTTGGGACATATGAACTTGAACATTTCTTCTAGAATAAGTATATGGGATTCCATCTAACCGGAACCAACCTTGGATATTCAAATGTCTGCTGTCCATCCATCCATCAATCAAGTCAGCCATCCATGTATCTCTGTATTTAACATCTTTTCTATCTACCTATGTGTCACCAAGATAACTAGGTAACTGATTGTACCTGCTTTTTTACTCTCTAAAAATGGCCATATTATTTGAGTAACATTCTTAATCGTCAGTGTACTTCAGTCATTTGGTCAACATAAATTTATTTAACAACTGCTAAATCTCAGGCCTTAGTTCTAGGTATGCTAATACATGAGACACAATCCTTTCCCTCAGAAGGGTCAAAGTTCTGTTAGAACATAAATACCCAGAGACACTTAGAAAGATCACACACATCCACCAGCCCTCAGTGTTTGGCCATGTACACCGTGATGCTTCTATGTTTTTGAATGGTACCAACATTCATGTTATAAAAGGTACATATACTAAGCTCACATGTCCAAAGGCACATCTGAAAGTGTAGAAAGCCACACTTGAACTCTTCAGCCCAGTTACATTGGAACTTGCTAATGCATTGCACTTTGCAATGACCATTTTTAACATACACTACAGACAATACATCATTCTACCCTCATGTTAGATACTGAAAGTTGGTAAGATTATTCTCCCCAATTTAAAGATGAGTAAACCACCCGTGACTTTTAAATGCTGAATTTGAGGCTTGAACCCAGATAGGCATATTTTGGAGCATATGTTCTTAAATAAACACTGTGTTCTGACTCTGTTAACATGGTAAACACACAGCAGCAGCAATTCCATATGTCCCATACACACACACACACACACACACACACACACACACACACACACACACAAATAAAATCCATATGTCCTATATATGTATATATATAAGCAGCAATTCCATATGATACATATATATATATATGCACACATGTACAACAGCAGCAATTCCATATGTCCCATATGTGTGTGTGTGTTCTGCCATACATATATGAACTTATAGGTAGGCATTTGTGTGTGTGTGTATGTTCACCAACATATGTGAACTATACAAATTTACAAGAAGCATTCAAATGTTGATATTCAGTGCTAACATATTGACTTACATACATCTTCTTATATATCTTCTTAAAGTGCAGACACATACATAGACCCTCACATACACCATAATATGGAAGTAAGCACAAGAAAACTCACATCTGATACCTGTGCATGCACATGTGCTTGTGCTTACATTTTTTCATAAACAGATGTGCATACCTACAGACCTGAATTCAACTTCCCATGAGGCAAACAGGACTCAGGCCATGTCTCCTCTCCCATTGACTTTCTTCTCCTTCTTCTATCCCAAGTGCTACCCAGAGGGGCACTGAGTAAGAAAACGTCCAGTCTGAGGGTTATAGTTGATAAAGGGCTCTGGGCCCACATCTGGAGGCTCTGAAGTATAAGAATGACAGAGATAACAAGAAGGAAGCTGACTCACATTCAAGAAGATGGAAGTCTTGAGAGACACTCTGAAGCAGCTGGTGGAGGATGCCAGCGGCACAGAGCAGAGGGCACAGGGCACAGGGCGGCCTTACTGTGATGGTTTGAATGAAAATGTCTCCCATAGGCTCCAAGTATTTGGACATTTTGTCTCCAGATGATGGCGCTGTTTCAGGAGGTTTTAGAAGGTGTGGCCATGCTGGAGGAAGCATGTCACTGGGAGTGGGCTTAGAGAGTTCTTAAGCTTTGCCAGATCTCCAGTCATTCTCTTGCTTCCTGTGCCTGCATGATGATGTGAGAGATTAGCTTCTGCTGCTCCTGCTCCAGCCACCTCCAGCCTGATATCAATACCTCCCTGCCATTGCAGACTGTAATTCTCCTAGAACTGTAAGCCCAAATAAACCTTTCCTTCTATAAATTGCTTGGATCAGTGTTTCTATCACAGCAACAGAAAAATGGCTAATACACTTACCCACCAGGAACTGACATTCTGTTTAGGGAAACAGAGCATGCAGACTTCAGGCAGACAAAGCCAAGGAGTGCAAAAATGAAACAAACCTGATGCAGGGTTCAGAGAAGGGAGAGCTCGGCTCATCCTGGGGAGGAAGAAAGCCTTCTATCCTTTTGAGCCTAATTCTGTTACTTCATAGATGGAAATTGGGGTCCACCAGAGAAATGGCCTGTCCATTCTCAATTCTTACAAAATGATTGTGGCCAGGTAGACACAAAGGAGGCAAAGAGAAAGATGGCACTATTTACCTGAAGATTTGGAATGGGGACCTTAGAACATCAAGAGCACTCAACCTATCCCATTTCATCCTAGCCCCTCCCCACTCTTCCCAGCCTCTCTCTCCTGTGAAAGGTTGTAAATCAGACTCTTTATCTTTTGGTGGTGGGTGGGGGAGAAATATATTTCTTTTTGTTTCAATGTATCTTTACTGAATTTTTATGCATTTCAGACATCTTAATCATATTTAGCCCCCCACTTACCTATCTGCACCCCCCTGTAGCCTACCCACTGGATTTCATGCATTCTGTTATATATGTTAAGGCCTAGTGAGTCAAGTTTGTATTTCTAGATGTCCCTTGGTGTGAGTTCATCCACTGGAGCCTGTTAAACCTATCACACCCTTGAAGAAGATTGACTATCCCTCACCTAGTAGTGATCAGCTGCCAATAGTTCCTCAGTTAAGATTGGAGCCTGCTGTCCATTTCCCCAGCTCTATGCTGGTCCTTACTTTCTATGGAATGAGTAAAATGAAGTTTGCCTGCTTGCAGCAAAGCCCTCCCTCCCCCATTCCCTGACCCCCACCATGAGAGCCATTGCCTGACTCTCCTGACTTACCTCTTGTGCTCACCCTTTCTTAACCCTTATTATAGATAGAAATGTTTCCCAGAGTTATTCTATGTCAGTCGATCCCACTTTGCAAGTGCTTTTTCTTAATCTCTTCCACACCTGAGGTGTCAACTTCACTTTGGGGTCATTCTTCTTGTTTTGCTCTTCTGACCCTCTGAACACTTTAGAGTTGATGTACATTGCCTTCTGATTCCTTCTTTCTAGAACTTAGTTATCACATGATTGTCACGGGTTCTCCTCAGGGCAGCTGTGAAGACCCTAACCTGGATCGAGTCCCCTGCTGATTGGGGGGTAAGAGGCACAGAGTCACAACACACAGACCCCAGGAGTTGGGTAAAAGCAAACACTAGGCGAGGTGCTGCAGACTCGTTTAATGCAGGAGGAGGCACACCTTATATCTCCCTTTTCTCCACCCCCAAGGCCCTTTAGTCAGTGTATCATTTTCTGATTGGTCCTTGCCATGCAGTCTGTCAGCAGTCACTGGGCTCGCGAGCAGGGTACGGAGGCGTGGGCTCCTTTTGGTGGGCTATTTGCGGACCAAGAAGTGAAGTGAATTCTCACTGAATCCCAGGGCTCTGGGTCCGCACCATCTTTGGAGGCCTCCTCCTACATTTCAACCCTTTTTCTTTAAAAATGACTGTCCAGCGAGAGCCTGTAGGCAGCTCCACCTCGGGATGACTCCAGGATCATGGACTGTGCCTGTCTTAGGTTGTCCTATTCGGGCATGAACCTTATCCATCATTGGAGCATGGGCATACACGTCCATGTCCTGGCTTAGGTTGATTCAGCCCAACAGGATCTTACCCGTCATTGGCTACCAGCCCTCCAAGGGGTATCATCCCAGGGGATCAGTTGAGGTGGGGAATTATTTGTAGGAGGCCTCATACATTTGTGCAAGCCAAGTCTGTCGGACTGCACAGGGCAGGTTGAAGTCATTTCTGAGGGCCTGATACACCGAGTGATTGAACGAAGAACAAGGCATTTAAGAAGTAGAAAGAGAAGAATAATTACGCATGTCAGGAGTAGTTAAGTAACGATCCAAGTCAGGTCAAACAGTGCTTTTAGATTAGACCAGATTTTTTCTAAGAACCCTGAATTGATGTCCAGCATGGGGGTGTGGGTATAATTTAGAGCAATAATTTGATTAGTTAGTAATATAGAATAATTAAGAAACTTTTGATTCCAGCGGCTGTGAATATAGTGTGTGAGTTGTAGGCACACTTCAGTACTATTTTGTACTTTATAGAGGGTGAGACAAAGTGACCTAAAGCGAGGGTCACAAGCTAGCAGAGCCATGTCTTTGGTGATTGCCAGCTCTTTACTAAAGAGATCAACTTGTTGTTGTAACACATTAATTGCCTGGTAAAGATGCTGATTGATAAGGGACTGAGTGTGAAAGGTAGAGGAGGTTTTGGACACAGCCTCATTGAGTGTCTCCACAGTAGTGGAGGATTGGGTGATAGCTACTGCAATGGTGGCTGCCAACCCTAATGCAAGGATGATAGCTGAGATGAGAGCAGCAGTGACCCCGAAATCCCGTTTTAAGCAGGGGGCTTGTGACAAGGCTGTCCACTCTATAAGGGTGACAACATGGAAGTGGGTTGCATTGGTGACTGGAACCCAAAGGGCTACAGGTTCACACATAAAGAGAACTATGTGAGCTGGATGGTTCCAGCAGGCTGCCAGTACACAGGTAGTGTTGGTATGGGAGCAGCTGAGTTGTCCCCAAGGGTCGGAGGTAACATTGGCTAGCAATAAGGCAAATGGGGGCCACACGCAAATGGGGGTAAGGGGGCCAGGATGTCGTGTGATCAATGGATGTAAGGATTTTGTTTTTGGCATAAGTAGAGAGATTGGTGTTAGTGTAAGTGCCATTGGAAAGCTGAAGGCCCTGTTGTGCCAGTAACGGACTCATGTCCATGCAGGCGTGCGGACCACAGAGGTCCCAGTTACTGAGTATTGATTCACAGTTGTATGGGAGATCTTAATGCCACAGGGATAGGTGGGGGCCGGTTGTCTCCAAGATCCTAGAGGGTGATTAGAGGGGGAGCGGCTGAAGTGGCAAAAGGGAGGGATGGCATGGTAGGGCTTAGGGTGGCATCTCTGCCATGGTATAGGGAGCGTGAGGGAAAAGGGTGTAAGGGAGTGTATGCGTGTGCAGTTGGGGAGCGGTGGGCGTAGAATGACAGGGCAAAATGGGGCCAGAGGGGTGGCAGTCCCCTCCGCCTCCCCTGTTATTATTTTCCCCAGTGCAGTGAAGGAGTTGAAGCGTGTAACCCGAGGAGGCACTGCCAATATAATCTTGGACAGTCAGGTTAAACAGCCCAAGGCATGAGGATGCGTTGTTGGTAGTGAAGCATAGAGAGTTATTTAGGGGCCAGAAGCCATTGAGTGATTCCCAAGAAGTAACTGGGGTGGGGAGGCCAAGCATGGAATTAGTTGAATAGAGGGTGGGGAAGGCTGGGGAATGAAGCGATAAGAGCAAGAGTATAGGTGGGGAGGGGACCAAGGCCCAGAGATCATGGGCCATGGCAGGGGCAGGGAAGAGCCAACCAATTATCCAGATAGCGGTGAGGTCTCTGGGTTCTGGGGGTCCTGTTGGTCGGTTGCTGGTCTCACATCTCTCACTGGAACCCATACTGGCTTTGTTTCTGTCTGAGGAAACACACAAGCATAGCCTCGCCCTCTTGTTAACAAGGGGGCAGGCAGTTGCCGTTGACGTGTCATGGGGTCCTTCCATCTCACTAGTGGCAGGGGTGTAGGCTTAGGTATGGTGACCCAGTGTTTGTAAGATGGGCTCAACCCATTTTTGTCAAAGGACAGGAAATTAATGCTGAATAGAGCTTCAATTAGAGCCAGGTGCAGGTCCATTTTAGACTCAGTGGTAGCAAATTTCTGTAATGTTTCTTTGAGGGTCCTATTTGCCCACTCCACAATGGCTTGTCCCTGTGGATTATAAGGGATGCCAAGGGAGTGGCTAATTTTCCATGTTGACAGGAATGATTGGAATTGTAGAGAAGTGTAAGCTGGCCCATTATCAGTTTTTAGGGCCCATGGCACTCCCATTACCAGCATTACTGATTTGACTGCCTTAATGATGTGTGAGGCCTTTTCACCAGTTTGAGTGATGGCAAAAAGAAAGGAGGAGTAGGTGCCAACAATGACATGGACATACTTAAGATTACGAAAGGAGTCATAATGGGTGACATCCATTTGCCAGAGGACATTGGGTAGGCACGATTATAAGGGATGCTGAGGGAGTGGCTAATAGTCCATGTTGACAGGAATGATTGGAATTGTAGAGAGGTGTAAGCTGGCCCATTAGTTTTTAGGGTCCATGGCACTCCCATTACCAGCATTGCTGATTTGATTGCCTTAATGGCATGTGAGGCCTTTTCACCGGCTTGAGTGATGGCAAGAAGAAAGGAGGAGTAGGTGTCAACGATGACATGGACATACTTATGATTACCAAAGGAGTTATAATGGGTGACATCCATTTGCCAGAGGGCATTGGGTAGGAGACCATGCAGGTTTACTCCATATTGATTGAGGGGGCCTAAGGGAGCAAGGGGTGCACATGTAATGCAAGATCTGCTCAGATGTTTGCATTGAGAGATGGGTAGGTCAAGTAGAAGGCGGTGTAGACTGCGAGGAGAAAGGTGAAATTGATGGTGTAAGGCTCTGGCTTGTTCTAGCAGAGGAATCTCTACGGACATAATAAGTTTATCTACTTTGTCATTTCCCTTTGCCAAGATTCCAGGGAGCTTGGTGTGTGATCTTATGTGGGAGATGTGCCAGGGCCATTGTCTGTTATCTAAGATAATCTGGAGAGCTCTCATCATTCTAGTGATGGGATCCTTGTGGCCTTTTACCCGAGCAAAGGGAAGACATCTGAGGGCCTGAACCGCATACTGGCTGTCGAAGAATATATTGAGTGGCTCAGTCTGGCAGACTTGGAAGATTTTTAACAAGGCCAGGAGCTCCCCCAACTGGACAGAGCTGGGATTGGCTTGTACGTAACAGGTGTCATCCTTTTCCATGCACTGAATGACAGCACCGTAACGGGACTTATTGGCATCTGAGAAGGCTACCGTGGCTAAAGGTAGGGGATTTTTGCAGGGGGAAGTGTGTGGCTGAGTGGTGATTTCTAAACAGGCCAGGCTGGCTAGTTGCTTATCTGGGGGGGTGTGGTTATCCAACTCCCCCGTGAACCCGGATATCATTAGTTGGAAAACCAGAGAGTCTGCCCATAATGTTTGGGAATGCTTAAGAGGAAAGGGCATTATAATTTTGTCAGGTTTCTTTCCAAATATGCGCCTGGCTGTTTGTCGGGCCTTAATTGCTAACTTAAAGGCAATATCATACTTAGAGCTAAGCCTAGTTAGGTCTGAGGTAGCCAGGTGGATCCACACCAGGGAGTCTTGCTGCCATAGTGCCCCCAAGACACGATTTTTAGTCCAGAGGATTAAGGCCAGTAATGGTTCTGCTGGGTCATGACGTCGGAGTGACGCAGACCAGAGTATATGATCTATCTTATTAAGAAGATCCTTAGCTGACTGGGTGAGAGGGATCCTTGAAGTTGGTGAATTGTGGCCTTCCAGCAGGGAGAACAAGGCCCAGAATTCCAAGTCAGGTACTATTATAAATTGTTTGAGCCAGTTTATAGTCCCACAGAGTTCTTGGAGCTCAGTCAAGGTATATACAGTTTTTTGAAAGAAGGAAGGGTAAGCGGTTTAATTACAGTATCTATATGGTAGCCAAGGAATGTGAAAGGTTGGATGTATTGTAGCTTGTCTCATGCAATGTGGAGTCCTAGACATTCTAAACCAGCAAGCAGACTGGGTATTGCAGCCTGTAAAGTATTGTAAGATTTGTGTGCTGGCAGTATGTCTTCCATATAGTGGATGACAATTAGGTCCTTGGGGATGTTGGTTAAGGCCTTATTAACATATAATTGACAGATTGTGGGGCTATTTTTCATACCCTGTGGTAGTACCTTCCATTGGTATCTCTTGGCTGTTCTTTGAAAGTTGGGCTCCCATACCGTGAAGGCAAAGTGAGGTCAAGTACTATGATATGATGGGATGGGGGGATAGCTGTAGGGTGTGGTAAATATCATGGGATGTGGGGATAGCTGTAGGGTGTGGTAAGCCCGCTTGTAGTGAGCCCATCTTTTCCATCTGGGCACTGACTGCTCCAAGATCTTGGAGGAGTCTGTATTTCCCTGATTTCTTTTTAATAACAAATATAGGGGTATTATGTTTACTGAGAGAGGGCTCGATGTAGCCAAGCTTCAATTGTTCAGCTACCAAATTTTTGAGGGCAGATTATTTAGGTTCTATTATAGGCCACTGGTACACCCAAATGGCATCATTAGAGAGCCAGGTGATGGGGATCGGCTCGGGGGCCAAGATTGGAGTCGATCCCGGGTGGGCAGTGGTTGTTAGGATTGGGGGTGTTGGGCAAGGTGTTGTCCTTTAGTCCCAAGTTATTGTGGAGCTTGATATCATCATAAAAAGCACAGCCATCCATGGTAAGGACCGCACCCATGTCTTCTAGGATGTCTTGACCCCACAAGTTATGGGGAATGTCTGCTACTATGGGGGTAACTGTGCCCTGGTTCCCATCCAAGTCCTTCCAATATACTGGACGTGTGACCAGCTTGGTACCTTGTGTGCTACCAATTCCTTTTATTGGTGGGCCTGGCTGGTATTTCCAATGAGGGAATTTAAGGGATTTAGTTTCTGATATAATGGTGACAGCAGCCCGTGTCTACTAGGCCCTTTATGGCAGTTCCATCTAGGAACAGGGTCATCAGTGGGGAGTGGTTGAGGATTGGGAGAGTCCATAATATCTGTCTCGTTTCCCCTCTAGTGGGCAGGGCTGAGGGGTGCCCCAGGTGGAGTTTAAAGGAGCCGAGTCTGGTTGAGGCTGTGACCTACAGTCTTTAGCCCAATGGAACCCTCTTTTGCACCTGGGGCAGCAAATCTTGGGGTGGGCTGTACCTCTTGGGCAGTGTCTATGAAAGTGGCCAAACCCCCACCATTCCTGCAGCCTTCCCATGTGCCAAAGTGGGTGGGTTTCCTTGTGATAAAAGAGTCTCCAAGGAGGCGGTTAAAGTCTCAATAGGGCCTGCCCTATTGTCCAAGTCTCTAGTAGCGAGTACCCATTTGTGAATGTTATCATTGTGGACAGGCGCGATAGCATTATGAGTAGGGATGTTTAGTCCCTCCCAAGTTAATTGATAAGCACCCCTCAGGTGGGTCCTGACTCCACCCTCCGCTCTACTGCTTCGGTGACATGGGTAAGGAAGTCCGTGAAGGACTCCCCTGACTGTTGAATCAAATTATTGAAAAAGACTTGTGGGTCACGGAGGGAGCAACATTTAAGAGCCTTAAAGGTCAAATCAGAAACTTGTTGGAAATAGGCATGGAGGCCAATAGTAGACTGGGAGATGGGCTCAGTATATTGTCTGCATCCCATGAGCATGTCCAATGTAATGTTGAGGACATATTGGAGATTTAGGCATGCCTGGATTTCAGCCTGATCATCATAGGCTGCCCACCAGTTTAGAAAGACTGAGGGTTCTAAGACTGCCTTTAGTAAGTTATACAAATAAAATGGGTTTGTAAATGTAAGGACCACTGGTGAAAAGCCTACTTGAAATGTGGGGAGTCAGGGCCCGATTGCTCAGCTGCTTTGCAGATAAGAACGAGGTCAGCAAGCGGGGTCGGCAGCCATACACACTGTGCCACATTGGGGCTGACATTAACTGGAAATGCAGACAAAGGAGGGTGAAGGTTTAAGGAGGGCAGCCTAGGAGGGAGGAGCATGGTAGCAGGGGAAGGGGTGAGATGGTTACTGGGTGAGGGAGAGAGTAACTCCTTCCACAGGTAGTGGGGTGGGGGAATTTCTGGGCATGGTAGCTCTAGGAGAGTATCCTGAGATATAGGCAAAGGAGTTCCTTTCCTTATCAGAAGTGGGAGCAGAGGCTACATCCATTCTGGTCCCAGGAGGTTCGGGGTTGAGGTAATAGCCAGATCTACACTAGATTGCTCCTGGCAGTGTTTGTTGTGGGCCGAGATGACTTCCTCAGGAGAGGAGGATTTAAGGCTAGCAA
>NW_008347312.1:2922101-2964772 GCF_000622305.1 Nannospalax galili
GAGCCAAATTAGTGGCTTCATCCCAAAAGTGTTGGATATCTTTTGGTTTCACTTTCAACCCTCTGGTTTTAAGGAGCACCTTGAGTGCTGCCATTTGTGGTTCCCTGCATTGTGGTGGTAAATTGCCCATTGTGGGAGGGTCTCGCAAAGGGGAATTCACCACAAAAGTAGAAGATGAGGGTGACTACAAAGAGGGCACAAAGGAAGCAAAGAAGCACTGTGAGCCACTAGGATGTAAACCGCTCTAACATGTAGAGGTGTATCGGATCCAAATATCTTGTGCTCAGTGAGGGACTTCTGGAGGCTGTGACACCTCCAGCCATATGCTCACACGGTGTCTCTGAGACAGGCAACAGGGTGACCCAAAGCCTGGGCTCTGCGTTCGGGGTGGATCAGCCCTTATGTGAACTCACCAGGATGAGCCAAGAGGGGGGCGGTGACGACGTGGGCTTTGGGACCATGTGGCGGAGTGTGCCTCCCTGATCTAACAAACTAGTTCAACAATAAAGATGACAGACAGGGTGGAGGGGACAGAGGAGGGGGCTACTCGCTTACCCTCGAGCGGCTAAAGAAACAGACAAGACCAGGGGCCTACTTACTGAATGAACCGAGGTTCTGGGTGTTGCCAACACCGTGGGCAGGAGTCCCTGTTCAGGCACCAGGTGTCACGGGTTCTCCTCAGGCCAGCTGTGAAGACCCTAATCTGGATCGGGTCCCCTGACGATTGGGGGGGTAAGAGACGCGGAGTCACAACACACAGACTCCAGGAGTCGGGTAGAAGCAAGCACTAGGCAAGGTGCTGCAGACTCGTTTAATGCAGGAGGAGGCACACCTTATATCTCCCTTTTCTCCACCCCCAAGGCCCTTTAGTCAGCGTATCATTTTCTGATTGGTCCTTGCCATGCAGTCTGTCAGCAGTCACTGGGCTCGCGAGCAGGGTACAGAGGCGTGGGCTCCTTTTGGCGGGCTATTTGCGGACCAAGAAGTGAAGTGAATTCTCGCTGAATCCCAGGGCTCTGGGTCCGCGCCATCTTTGGAGGCCTCCTGCTACAACGTATGTCTGTCCCACACCCTTCATCCTTCATCCCAGACTGTTAGTTCCTTGAGGGGGAGTACTTTACATACTCAAACACTATTAGCTTAATAAGTAAAGATTCATGGGTCTTGTGTGTGCTGTAAGTTCATATAAAAAGTTCCCAGAAGCCTGAGAGACTGTTCCCTTCTGGTCATGCACCACCCTTGGCTCTTACAATCTTTCTACTCCCTCTTTGAGAATGATCCCTGAGTCATGGGTGGGTGAAGTTTAATATGAGTCCCATCCAGGGACATGCACTCTGCAGCCTCTTATTCTCTATGCTTCAACCAGTTGTAACCTTCTGTGTTCATTGCTCTATTGCATGAGGGAGCTTCATTGATGAGAGTTTAGAGGTGCATTAGTAATCTCTGTACCCCTTGTTCTACTGTGTTCCATGCACCTTAGGTGAAGAGGTTCTGTTGTAGATGTGTCACTTATGGCTGGGCATCTCACAGACACTTATTCTTTGTGTGTAATCAGTTACAGAATTCTGTAATAGTTTCCATCTGTTGCCAAAGAAGATGCTTTGATAAGTGGGTACTGATAGACTTCTCTGTAAATATAAGGATACATATTTAGTATACAGTAAGAAATCATGTTTGTGAAAGATGTAGGGTTTTCTCTAGGCTCTATGACCTCTCCAGTCATGTGTTTTTGGCTATGTTTACAGTGCCACACATGAATTCCTTCCCATTGAGTGGGCTTTACGTCCAATTAGATATGATGAGGAAGGAAAATAAGAGTCTAATTGTCAAATCAGACTCTTATTTTCCTTCCTCATCATATTAGATTCATCTTCTACAACTCTATTAAATCCATTCACTTTTGTTAACAATTGCTGGCCTGATCTTTTCTGAGCAGCTGCCATTTCTTCCCTAGGGCACTATAATAGCTTCCTAGTTGGTCTTTTTCCAGATTCACCCTTCCCAGTGCATTCTTTAGAGCTAAGGGGCTCTCAAAGCAAAGTCACTTATTTCTTTCAGTCCCTCTACTAGGTCCTTACCTTCTATGGGATAAGTGGAATGAAGTTTCCTGCTTGTAGCAAAAGCCCTCTGCCATCAGAGCCATTGCCTGACTGCATGGCTCTCCTGCCTTACATCTTATGTTCACCCCCTTCAAAACCTATATCCTAGCTAGAAACATTTCCTGGAGTTATTCTATGTCAGTCCATCTTACTTTGCACATGCTTTTTCTTACTCTTTTTCCCACACCTGAGATGTCAACTTCAGGATGTGGCTTTGGGGTCATTTCTCCTGTTTTGCTTTTCTGGTCCTTCTGAACACTCTAGGGTTGATGGTACTTTGTGTTCTGATTCCTACTTCCTAGACCTTAGCTATCATTTCTGTATTAGTTGCTTATCTGCTGCTGTGATAAAACATGGTAACCAAGGGAACTTATTTTAAAAGGGAGAGTCTATTCGAGGTTACAGTTACAGGTTCTGATGGGATCAGAGACCATCATGGCAGGGAGGCATGGTGAGGTGACCAGAACAGGAAATGAAGTGCTCACATCTTCAAGTAGGCACAGGAAGCAGAGAGCAACTGGAAATCCAGCAAGGCTTAAGAACTCTCTAAGCCTGCCCCCAGTGACCTGCTTCCTCTAGCATGGCCATACCTTCTAAGACCTCCTCAAACAGTGTCACCAGCAGGGGACAAAATGTCCAAATACTTGGAACCTATAGGGGACATTCTCATTCAAACCACCACATTCTACTCCCTGGCCTCCATAGGCTCATGACCATATAAAATGCAAATTGCATTTAGTCCAACCTTAAAAGTCCCTATAGCTTTTACTAGTCTAAGTACTATTAAAAGTCTAGAGTCCAAAGTCTCTTCTAAGGCTCAAAGCAATCTCTTAACTGTAAGCCCCTATAAAATCAAAAGTCAAATTACAGGTGCCTTGTTAGCATAGTAGGTAGCACATCAGTCTCATAAAAGACAAATTACATACTCTCACCTTACGATGGAACCAAATATACATTCCCATTTCAAAAGGGAGAAATGGGGGCATAGTGAGGAAATACTGGACAAATACAGAGAAAACAGCAAACCCAGTAGCTCCATGTCTGACTTCTGGGACTTTACTTCCAAAGGGTTTGGTGGCTTAGCCCCTCCAGCTTTGCTGCGTGCAACATATATCTCCCTCTTGTGCTGGTACCGCTACCTGTATGCAGCTCTCCTCAGCAGATGTCTCAAGGCTCTAGCATCTCCAACATCTTTTGGGGGTCTCCACTGCCAGCCAGGTTTCATCTTCACAGTTTCATGCAATGACTGTCAGGGCCTGCTTCATGCAGGGGCACCCACCACTGCATATTGCCTGGCCTTGGAGGCTTTCTGAAATCACGAAGCAGGAACCAGTAACCCCTTCATTCTTGCATCTTTCATGCCTCTGTTATGGAATTCGGGACCACTCAGACTCAAAAAGTTCGAAATTAGCGAAATCTATTTACCAGGGACAGCACTCTCTGAGCTAATTTTAGGGAATGCTGCCCTAACTGGGGGGAGATGGGAGCTTTTTAAAGGTAAAGTCCAAAAGGTAAAGTCCTTGGTACAAGATTTAAGCTTTTACAATTTTATTAGAATTTTAAAGAAAAATCCCCAGGGGTGGGGGGCTGGCAAACTGGTAATCTTGACAACCACCTTGAGGAGGAGAATGGTGGGGAGAATGAAAGAAATCCATGAAGCCATGTGGGCTTAGTGCCTGCTTGGGGGTCAGACATGTTGGCTGACTGGTAGCCACATGGCTGGGAGAAGAAAGCTTTAGAGAAAGTAAAGAAATACAAGATGCTAGGGGCAGCCCAAAACCTTAAAGAAAGCATATTTAGAAAAGGGATATGGAGAAGAAAAGGAAAGATTATGTTTTTCTGAAGAATTCAGAAAATCGGGCAGACTTACAGACTACATGACTGTGGCTGGTGCAGAAGTTCTGCACTTGGAGGCAGGATTCCAGGCAGGAAAATTTGATAACTCATTAGCACTAGGTATTCTGCCCACCTATTTAGCATTACATAAGGTGAACCTGCCTTCCTTTGACCAGATGATTGACGAGTGAAACTAGAAAGGTTGGTCTTTTAACAGACTAGATTTTATAGTCTTGACCAGTTAAACTTATGGAGCTATTGCACCTCTAAAGCCAGCAGCATGTGAATGACATTGCCAAGTCTGGAAGCAAGTTTGAGATAGACCCAAGTCTGCTTCATCCACATTCACAGCTTTTCTCTACTGTGGTTTTCTAGGAGTAGAAAATGTCTGTCCCACATGCCTCTACCCTTCATTCAAGGCTGTTAGTTCCTTGAGGGCAGGGACTTTACATATTCAAACAGTATTAGCTAAATAAAAGAAGAGGCAGGCGCATCCTTTCTTTGTTCCTAGACCTCCTAAGTAATCATTGTGTCATCTTCTGTTAGGAGATAAAACAGCTTAATATTAAAAATAATTGAGACCTGCTCACTTGGATAATTATGGCAAAAGAGCCAATTCAGAATTCTGGGCTTTGTCCAAGACATTTATTCCCACCCCTACCTTATAGAAAGCTGATTTCTTTTCTCTTCAATCACCATCTGCTGTGGCTTCAGGAGAGGTTGGGCTGAAGTTTGAGGGCACTCTTTAAAAATTAATTTATTCTTTGACAATTTTATACATGTATATAATAACATTCTAATCATACTCCTCCCTCCACCCTCTCTTATCCTCTTAACACCCCACCAAACCCTCTCCTCTTACCAAGTTCCCACTTGTATATATTTTTGTTGTTTTGTGTTTGTTTTTGCTTTTGTGATCCACTGGGTTTAACCAGTGCTACTTGAGTGGGCATGAGTGTAAAACCGTCTGCCGGAACACAAATAACTCATCAGTGGCTATGTTACTAAAGACAATCATTTGCTCTCCCCAGAAGCCCTAGACTTCTCCTAGTTCCTCTAGGCAGGGCAGGCTCCATGAGTCTCTCCCCATATGTGAATAAATAAATATAGAGGAAAAAGAAGTAGCAAATACAAGAGCTGGATGATAGAGAGGAATTTTTCAATATTGAAAAGGAATCTTTCAATATTTTTGAAGAGGACTTTATAGAACAAGATAGTGATAGAACGTTCAGAGAAATTCAAGAATAATTCATATTTAGTTGAGAAAGGTAGAAAGTTCAGAGAAATTCAAGAATGATTCATATTTAGTTGCAAAATGGGGATGGAAGAAACTTATCAAGAGCTTAGGAGACTTAAGTTTAGCCCAGAACTTAATACATATTGCAGCCAATCAGTGCTAAAATCTTAAGAAGTCATGAAGAGGGGCTTTTAAGTACACAAGTATCAGAAAAGACATTTGGGGCCAGGCATGATGGTACATGACAGGTGAATGTCTGTGAGTTAGAGGCCATCCTGGTCTACAGAGTGAGTTCCAGGCCAGCCATAGCTATACAATGAGACCCTGTCTCAAAAGAAAGAAAAAGAAAGAAAGAAAGAAAGAAAGAAAGAAAGAAAGAAAGAAAGAAAGAAAGAAAGAAAGAAAGAAAGAAAGAAAGAAAGAAAGAAAGAAAGAAAGAAAGAAAGAAAGAAAGAAAGAAAGAAAGAAAGAAAGAAAGAAAGAAAGAAAGAAAGAAAGAAAGAAAGAAAGAAAGAAAGAAAGAAAGAAAGAAAGAAAGAAAGAAAGAAAGAAAGAAAGAAAGAAAGAAAGAAAGAAAGAAAGAAAGAAAGAAAGAAAGAAAGAAAGAAAGAAAGAAAGAAAGAAAGAAAGAAAGAAAGAAAGAAAGAAAAAGGAAGGAAGGAAGAGGGAAAGATAAAACATTTAGAGGCTAGGTCTAGGATATAGTTGAGTGGTCATGTACTTACCTAACAAGAAAGAAAGAAAGAAAGAAAGAAAGAAAGAAAAAGGAAGGAAGGAAGAGGGAAAGATAAAACATTTAGAGGCTAGGTCTAGGATATAGTTGAGTGGTCATGTACTTACCTAACATACATGAGGTCTTCAGTTCAATTAAAAAATATTGTGTGGAGACAAAGCAATATACCACATTCTGGGAACCCCTATGTAGAAGTACAACTAGTTCTGACTGTGATGGCAAGGAGTAGGGTAGTTCTGTTTAAACATATTTTATTACAATGTCTAAATCAACTCCACATTAATTGAGAAGAGCTAGAGTTTTAAAGGACTGAGTCCTCATACTCTGGGTACCAGGCCATCTGTGCAGATGCTCCCTTCCATCCATGTAAGTATGCCCCTTCTTACATGTAAAAAAGAAGTAGCTGTCTTAACAGCTCAGAAAATTAAACAGCTCAGGGACATAAAGGAGACACAAGCTTCACAGTGAAGTCACATTTTAATGCTTAAGCAGAAGATAATTGAAGTATCATTGCTATCATCATCACAACTATCATTACTCCCATCTGTATTAGTTACTTTCTGTTGCTGTGGCAAAACACCATGACCAAGGTAACTTACAGAAAGAAAAGTTTATTGGGCTTGTGGTTCCAGAGGGATAACAGTCCATTATGGTGGGGCAGGGAGGCATGGCAGGGAGCAACTAGAGCAGAAAGTTGAGTTCCCACATCTGCAAGCATGCACAGGAAACAGAGGAACTGGAAATGGGACATGACTATGAACTCTCAAATCCCACCCCCAAGTGATGTGCTTCCTCTAGCAATGCTGAAGCTCCTAAACCTCCCCAACAGTAACACCAATTGTGCTGGATAGCTTTAGTGTCAACTTGATACACCTGGGTTGAGGGAACTTCAACTGGGGAATTGCCTCCATTGAACTGGTGTGGCCATGTCTGTGAGGCACCTTCTTGATTGTTGAATGATGTGGGAGGGCCCAGTCCACTGTGGGTGGTGCCACCCCTGGGCAGGTGGGCCTGTGTTGCATAAGAAAGCAGGCTGAGCAGGGGCCAGGGGAGCAAGCCAGTAAGCAACGTTCCTCTATGGCCTGTGCTCCAGCTCCTGCCTCGAGGTTCCTGCCCTGAGTTCCTACCTTGGGCTCCCTGATGAACTGTGACCTGGGAGATATAAGATAAATAAACATTTTCCTCCCCAAGTTGGTAGTGGTCAGAGTATTTTGTCACAGCAATGAAGAAACAAACTAGGACACCAACTTACCAAGTGTTCAAATACTTGAGCCTATGGGGGACACCTCATTCAAACAACCACATTATACTCCCTGGCCTCCATAGGATCATGGTCACATCACACTGAAAAATGCATTTAGTTCAACTTCAAAAGTCACTATCGTTTTTAAAATTCTCAACACTATTGAAAAGTCTACAGTTCAAAGTTTCTAAGCCCCTGTGAAATCAAAAGACAAATTACATACTTCCAACATACAATGCAACCAAATACATGTTCCCTTTCCAAAAGGGAGGAATGGGTACATAGTGAGGAAACATCAGACCAAAACAAAACCAAAAACCACCAGGGCAAACACCAAATCCTGCAGTTCTATGTCCAATGTCTGGGACTTAAGTTCCAAGGGCTCAGATAGCTCAGCCTGTCCAGCTTTGCTGACTGTAACATATATTGTTAGGGTCCGTGACTCGGTGGGTCTCTTCTGGAGAACAAATGCATGAGTATGGAGATGCAAGAATCAAGCAGAGTTTTATTAAACCAGCTAGCTGGGGCCGACCGTCCTTCTAAGACACACAGGTCTGTTTAGAGCGATCGACCCTGAGGCAATTTTAGGTAAAGATTATATAGGCTCCCACAACCGTTACACAAAAGCCTGCATTTATACAGCCAATAGTTTCAAAGCAAGCATTTCACAAACCAATATCTTTAAAACAAGAAAAATGTTACAACTCCCTTCAGGTGTCTCAAAGGGGGAGAGATGGTTGGTATGTGCCTGGCACGGCTCTTTCCTGTTATCTTGTGTAAGCAGACATGCCTACATGATACGACACAGATCAGACAGGTCAGGCTCCGGGGGCTGCAGCACTTGCCTCTATCTCCAGATGCCTGTGTCTCCAGTTGAGTTAATTGGTTACAAGCAGTAAATTTAAACAAGTAAATTCAAGCAGTAAATTCAGACAAGCAGTATATTCAAACAAGCAGTAAATTCCTCTTTCCCTAACAATATCTCTCTAGGGTTGTGTGCAACTCTTCTTGGCAGATATCTCATGACTCTGTCATTTCTTACATCTTGGGGTCTCTATTGCCAACTAATCTTCACCTTTATAACTTCACATAATGACATGTCAGGACCTTCGTTACTCAAGGACTCCTCTGATGTATGCTGTCTGGCCTCAGTGACTCTCTGAAATCATAGAGGAAGAATTGATGACCCCCTCACTCTTGCAACTTTCATTCCTCTAAAGCCAGCACCATGTGAAAGACACTGCCAAGTTAGGTTGTCGTCTCAGAATGGACCTTGGCTCTCTTCATCCATATTACCAGCAACCTTTGTAAGTTGTGGTTTCACAGAAGCAAAAAACTCCTTAGGCCTTTTCCTTTCACAAGTTGGAAGCTTGTCTGGGTGGGGTCCTGCCCTGAGGGTACTCTTTCCATTGTTCAAGTGCAAATCTCAAGGTCTTTCCTCAAGAACTCTAACCTCTCTTCCAGGACTTGTCTTGGCTGTCATATTAAACCAATTTCTTACTATGTGCAAAATGTGTATCCTTATATTTACAGACAAATATCCCAGTCACTACTCATCAAAGAAGCTTCTTTTGCCCCAGATGGAGACTATTACAGAGTAACACAACTGATCACACACAGACAGGGTCTGTGAATTTCCCAAGTCTAAGTGCACATCTACAATGCAGCCTCTACACCTAAGGCTCATGGAACATAGAACCAGGGGTAAAGAAGACGACAATGAATATCTCAATTCTCATCCTCATGCAACAGAGGGCCAAGAACAGAAAAGGTCACAAATGACCAAAGTGTAGAGTCTAAGAGTCTTCAGAATGCTGGTCCTTGAACAGAACTCCTATATTAATCTATACCCACCCAAGGCTCAGGGACCATTTCTGAAGAGGGGCAGAAAGATTGTAACAGCCAGGGAGGGGGTGTATGACCATACAGAAATAGAGTCCTACAGGCTCCTGGAACTCTTCCCTACAGCAATGGTGTCAGCATACATAGGACCCATGCAAGCTCAAATCAGCATAGAACTGGGGAAATGGACAGCTGACCCCAATCTTAGCTGAAGAAATATTGGCAACTGATTACTGCTCAGTGAGGAAGAGCTGGTCTTCCTAAAACAAGAGACCCTAGATAGACTGACTAGACCTCAGTAGATGAACTTTCACGGAGGGGTGTCTGGGGACATTAACTCGACACAATAGGCCTTAAGACAAATGACAGAATGTATGAATTCCAGTGGTGGGGGCTATGGGAGGGTGCTGGGGGGAAGTGGGTATAAAGGTGATTAAGATTGATTGAGATGCTCTATATGAAATACACAAAAAATCAATAAAAATATAAGAGAGAGAAAAAACAAACTCATTTTTTTCCTCTTTGAACTGTACATTTTGTATTTCTTTCTGCCCCACTTGCTCTTTTTCATTATAGATCTACTTAATATTCACTGTTAATAACCACTCCACAAATTCGACATTAGGCTATCCTGAAATTTACTCTGCCAAAGAAATTAGTCTATTACTTTTTAATTTAACCTCAAGCAGTTTCTTAAGCTGTAACAGACAACAGCTAGATTCTTTGCCAACGTATCCCAGTTGCTATTCAAGTCCTTGTTTCCCTCTCCCTCTGGAACATCTTGAACTGGGCCTTTACTAGGATGGCCCATTAAACTTTGCTTTAAGAATTCAACTACTTTTCTAACACATGCTTCCAAAGTCCTCCACATTCCTCCCAAAACCAACATGGTAAGATTTTTCACAGCAACATCTCACTCTTAGAATCAATTTATGTTTTAGTTACTTTCTATTTCTATGATAAAACACCATGACCAAGGCAACTTATAGAAGGAAAAGTTATTGGGCTTGTGGTTCCAGGGGAAGAGTCCATCATGGGGGACAGGGAAGGCATGGCAGGAGGCAGCCAGAGCAGAAAGCTGAGCACTTATATCTTCAAGCATGCACAGGAAACAGAGAGAAGAAACTGGAAATGGGACAAGGCTATGAACTCTCAAAGTGCCCCGTCCCAGTGATGTGCTTCCTCCAGCAAGGCTGTATCTCCTAAGCTTCCCCAAACAGCATCACCAACAGACCAAGTGTTCAAATACTTGAGCCTATGGGGGATGTTTCATTCAAACCACCATGTGTGGTGGTACAGGCTGTTAAACCTAGCTCTCAAGGGAGTTGGGTAGAGGTCCGTGTATGGCTGTGAGATTGAGGCCAGCCTGGGATGGTCTATACATAGTAAGTTCCAGGCCAGCTGGAGCCACATAGTGAGACCCTATCTCAAAAAATAGAGAGAGAAAAAAAGAACAGAACAAAACTAAACAACAACAACAACAAAAACCCACCACACCATCATAAGGGCTGACTCAGCATCTCACATCTGTTAACTTGTCCTCTTACCAACTATGTGTAACCAAAGGGAGGCCATCCTTAGTGTGTTTTCTAAGTCAGAAAGAAATCTAAATCATCATATCACAGAGCTACCTGCACAGCCATGTTTATTATAGTACTGTGCATAATAGCCAAGCCATAGAATCAGCCTCTGTATCCATCAGATGGATTAAAAAATGTGAACTATTTATGCATATATATAATGAAGTTTTATTTAGCCATAAAGAAGAGTGAAATCGTGTTGTTTTCATGAGAATGAAATATATATGTACATTTCAATATTTCAAATATATATGTTTTTTCGTATATATATGTTATATATGAAAAGAAAGGGGACTAGCAAGCTAAGGGGGAACTTACATGAACTTATCATTATGCACAATGTGCAATATGCTATCCTGGTTTCATTTCTGATAGTTCATTTCTGCTGCGATAAAATATGCTGGGTTTATCTGGCTTACAATGTCAGGTTACAGCCCATCGTTGCAGGGAAATCAAGGCAGGAGCTTGAAGTGGCTAGTCACATGACACAGTCAAGAGCAAACACAAATAACATATGCGTGCTTTTAGTGCTCAACTGACTCTACACTTTCGTAGTTCAGGGCCCCCGGTCTAGGAACTGTTGCCACCTAAAATGGACTGGGTTCTCTCGTATTAATTAACATAATGAAGAGAGTCTCCCACAGGCAAAACTATCTAGGCAATCATTCATTAGGAGCCTCTTCCCAGGTGATTCTAGATGTGTCAAGTTGACAATCCAAACTGGCTATCACATGTGCCAATTAACATTCCTTCTCCCCTCCCCAAACTGACTCACAGCCAGAAAGCTACAGCCTCTACGCTGCACCTATTTCTAGAAGACAAAAGAGTGAGCTTCATCACTGGCTCGGAAATGTTCTTCAAACAGGCACTTCTCAGGGTGGACATGTCTTGCCTTTTGTAAGACATAGTATTACATAACAAGGAGAGACCTGAGTACAACGGGGCAGAGTCAACACTTCACGTTGAAAACCTGCCTAGAATGATTTTCCTCTTACTAAGTAATTACTTCTGTCTTCTTCACAAAAGAATTTCAGTCTTTTCTTTAGTAGATGCACATTATAAAAACATTTTGAATTTTATTTTAGGAATTATGTTTGCCAGAAATAAGGCTGGTGGAAACACATCTCTCAGCACATATGATAATAGTTTGTGAATGCTTAGTATGTAAAAACTAGCCTGCCAAATATGTTATATTTATTGATTGAGTCTTTAAATTAATCCTCACCGTAGTCCTTTGATATGGGGGCTATTCTTCCATTTTACATAGGAAGAAACTGGAACACAGACAGGCTTAAGGAACGCCTCAGAGTCCTACAGATAGCATACACATACCACTAATTTGGTGCCTGTAGGTCAGCTGGTGTTTCAAAGTTATAGTTAACAGAGTCAAGAGCAGTAGGTCATTTGCTCAAGCCTGCATGGTTGAGCAGCTATAAAGTATAAAGACAGCTCGGGTTAGGTGATCTTTCTTAATGAATTGCCTCCCTTTGCGGCCCTTGATATTCCACAAGGGCGAAACCATGCCTCAGAATTTTATGACTATGCCTGTGTATACACATGGGTACACATGCATGCATACACATGTGTATATGTGCACATACATAGGTGCCCATGTCTATGCGTGTATCTGTGATGGTAGTCATTAGTTATCCTAGTGAGGCTGAAGAATAGTAAAACCATTCTTCCCGGGACATCATAAAGATCCTTTCACCCTCAGTATGAACTCAGAAGTCACTGGGCTTGGGAGACCCAGACGATCCTCACTCATGATCTAGTAATCCAGCCTCCTCTCCTGTCCCTGAGGAAAACTAGCACCCTGAGTGCCGTGGCCTGGGACCAAGAAATTCATATTTCAGTCTGACTTCCACTGATAGGAAACTCAAACAATCCATTTAACTTCCCCGGAGTCAACTTTAAATTGAAAAAATGATACTCCCTCTGCTGCGCTTGAAGATCTGACTCTGTCATTGACAAGCTATGCATTTCAAACCTTCCTGTTCCAGTGAAGCTATAACCTAGTCTGGGGTTACCCCAAGACACGTTCCCTCTGACAACATTGACCTCACAAACCTCCAATTGGTTCAGAACCTGAAAGAATTCCTCTCCAGTCCTGGGTGGGGAGAAGATTCAGGGTCAGAGAGGACTTTCCCTTCCTTCATTCCTTCAGGCCCTTATGGAAGAGCCCAGAGGCAGCTCCCTGGTACACTGTTCATCACTTTTGGGGTCTCAGTGGAGCTAGTTTCCTTGCCAAGCGCTCCCCTTCAGCTGGGACATCTCAGGTAGAAAACCAACATTAGAATCTTATCTTCTACATAGTCACATCTGTGCTGCTGCTACTCCTGACAACAGGCTTGGCTGTGATGAACAGTGTGATGTCACGCTGTAGCTACAGAATACATTTGCTACATTTTATTGGCATATAATACACAGCTTCTGCTCACACCTCTATGTGTAGCTTGATACATTTTAACAAAGTGAAAGTTTCCACATCAAGGAACCCACTTCATGAAATAGGTCAGATGAGGTGGTGCATGCCTGTAACCCTAGTATAGTGAAAGTTGAGACAGGTGGATCTTGAGTTGAAAGGCAGTCTGGGCTACATAGCAAACCTCTATCTCATAAAACAGAATAGTAGGCACACCCCTTTCCTTTACTCCTCTAGTCCTGACACGTCTCCAGAGTAATCATTTTCCCATACTATAGCTTTGTCTGTTTTAAAATTTTTCGACCAAAGGAATCATACAATAGGTATCTTTTGAGCCCAGTTTTTTACGTTCAAAGTTACCTTCGTAAATTTGGTTTTGTTGGTTGTGTTTAATTATACTTTGATCATTCTAATTGCTGACATTTTATTGAAAGAATAAGGCCTGTTTTATTGATATTTATTGATCCTTTTGGCTGGTGGGCACATGGGTTGTTTCTAGTTTTTAGTTCTAGGGAAGCATGCTGCTTTCTTTAACATGGCTTTTGGTGAGCATGCACACCCATTTCCATTGTGATAGGTGCATTCAGCTTTAGAGCTGTTGCCTAACTATTTCCCAAAGTGGTTGTACCATCACCAGACATGATGGCTTAAACACTCCTGGATTCATTAGCATGCATTAGTAACTTCATGTCCTTTGGCTCCTTGAACACAACAAGGTCTCTTTCTGTCAGGCTGTCAAAATCTGCCGGGCGGATCCTCACATGGACAAGTCTTCATTCTGTGGCCTTCAGTGTAGACACTGTCTCCCTCTCTCAAGCAGTCCCTTGGGCCTTTTACACTAACTACTGTATACACAGCAACTAATTCACACTTGGGAAACCTTTGACCTTAGGCAAATGTTAGCTAATAGTGCTATTGACGAAAAAGCCTTTAAGTCTCTGTTTCCAAATTCCTGTGATTCTGGAAAGATGTTTCCCAACTCTTATCCCAGGGTGTACCCCTGGGATTCTAAACTTCCACAGGAGAGAGGGGCAGTTGACGTTCTGGTTTCCTCAGCCTGCCTCCCAACTGCAAGCTTCTGTGATCTGTGTTGTCCCTGTTCTCTACTGAGCATCCAATAGAGGGCACTATGAGTACACATCCAGGGCAAGAGGGAGTTGGTACCAATTCCTACAACAGTTATTGCCTGAAGGGATCTTAAAAATCTATCTAGACCCAAACTGTCATTTTACAGATGAGCAAACAGATACCCAGACAGGAGACGTGACTTGCCCAAGGTCACGCAGCTACTGCGTAGGGAACGGAGATGACTCCTAGCCCATTGGCATTCTCCACTCTGCGGAGGAGTTGCCAAGCACTGAATGAGACAGCTGCCCTGGGGCTGCAGCCTTGAGCTTTCCAAGGTCTCTGTTTGCCAAGCCCCACACTGCCAAAGTTCTCTCCTTCCTCTTTCCCATTCCAGGAGAAAGGGGCTTTGGATGCTGGAGGCAAGACAAAGCATGTACTGCGTCTGTGATTCCATGATCTTTGAGGAAGCATTTTACTTCCCAGTTATCAGGAACATTCTAGATGCCAGTATTGTGCTGCATAGCCAGAAATGGTTTTGAGGTTCAGTGATGACTTCCTTTCTGGGAATCTTCTTCTGACTTCTACAATAAAAGAGACTGCTCTCCTCTCATTTCCTATTTACTACGTCACCCAGTTTATATTCCTCAGCTCCTGTCATTTTATAATCATTCTGCCTATTTATTCTCCTATTATATGTTACTTACTTCAACTCCTACCCCCACCCAAGTCATCTCCAAATTCCATGAGCGAAGGATTGAGTTAGAAAGGTCTGAATTCAAATTCCTGCTCTCCTACTCACCAGCACCATGGCCTGGCATTTGTCTTAGAGGTCATTTCTCCCTTTGTAAAGTAAGGATTTGTGCTCAGCCCAAGCTCTTTATGGCTTTAGACTCTAGACACTAAACCTAAGGGTGATACCTTTCATCTGTTGGAAAGAAGGGACAAGATGCTCTGAAAAGGGCTATGGATGTGGCTCTATATATGCTTAGCATATATAAGGCCCTGGGTTCAATTCCCAGACCCCTCTGCCACATGCTCTGAAGATATTGAAAAGGGTCAATGACAGTACTCCAGCTATGAAGTCATGACTGAATGCATGGTTTTTGTATACACAAATGGAATCATGAAGCGGAAAACGGGAAGATCTAATCCCAGGAGATGAGTACCATTATGTTAGACATCCTTTTTAATTGCATCTGTTCTCTCAAATTCTCTGTTCTACTTACAATAGAGCAGCTATTGAATTTGGGCTTTCATTGCCTTACTTTGGGATACTCCAAACTCAGCATTATTCACTGTATTCAAGTTGAAGTAGCTAAGCCTCAAAGAGATTGATACTTGCTCACAGCTGAGAAGAGTTTGGAACATGTTTGGTTCTAAATTCTTCTATGGTCTGGAGCAGCCAACTTTGCTCTCATTGACAGTCACTGTACCTTAGCCCGTAAGTTACCAATGTGCTGCCAGAGAATCTTCAAGCTCATGCTGAAGGACCTTGGACGACAGGCTAATGGGAGAGCGTCATTCATTTGGGATGTGTATGTGTGTATAAGCTCTAAGGTTCTCACTTCCTCTTGTTTTGTTATCCTCTCAAACATGTTTATATCCTTGTGACCCGGAAGTCCTCACCCTTGGCATTCAGAGTGATGAATGACATGGTGACTTTTCACTTCCTGTCAGCACTAGGCAAACAGATCACTACTGGTAGTCCCACTCCTCACCTCTTAGAACTCATGACTGGTGTGTTATCGCTGAACTGTGAAAATGTTTATATGTTTCCCTTTATCCCTATAAGAAACTCCTACACAAAGTGAACCATCTGATTCCCCTAAAGCATCTAGTATAGAATCTGGCACTTAAAGATACCATATAAATATTTGTTGAATGGATAGGTAGGTGGATGGATGGGTAAAATTATCAATGATTAAATAGACAGATAGGGAGATATGGGTAGGTAGATAAAGACAGATAGATGATTGATAGATAGATAGATAGATAGATAGATAGATAGATGATAGATAGATGATAGATGTTTAAGTGGACATGTGGATGGATGGATGGATGGATAGTGGATGAATGAATACTAGATGGGTTGCTAGATAAGGGGCAAGTAGATAGGTAGATGGGCAGATGGTTAGATAAATAGATGGGTAAATGTATGGATAAATGGGTGGGTGGGTGGATAGGTGAATAATGGATACATGGATAAATAGGTAGATGCATGGATGGATGGAAAATGGACTTAAGTGGATAAGGGATCATTGGGTTGATGGCTGAATGGATACATAGTTTAATGGATAGGTGGAAAAATGATAGATGAGGGTGGGTGGACAAGGGATGGATGGATAGGTGAATCAGTGAATGCCTAAGATAACTCTAGAGAAATCACTCACCCCAGTCCAAATCCTGTTCAGCTCCTACTCATGTGCGTCAGCCTACTAAAGGTCTTCTAACCTCCAATATACTCCCCTACAATCTGTCATCCACAACACATTCTGGATAAACTATTGCAAAGATGCATATCTTGTCATTTCAGCCTGCCGACCTCTAAACACGCTAACGGTTTCCCAGCACTTTAGAATAAAATCCAAGTTCTTTCCCAGAGCTTTCATGGCCCTGCAAGGTGTGGCATCTTTCGAATACTTCTACCTTATTCCATGTCCACTTCCTCCTCACTAGTGATCTCTGGGCACTCTAGTCGTCTTTCATTTTCTAGAATGAGCCCAGTTCTCACCTGCCTCAATACCTATGTCTAAATGTGCTATTCTCTGCTTGGAATCCAATTCCTTTGACTCCAAACAATGGGCTCCTTCCTTCTTTATATCTTAGCTTGAAAATAAATAATATTGTGAAAGAAACCTACTCCCTCAACCCCCATCTAAATTATATCCTCACATTTTCTCCATAGTTTTATGAAACTTATTTACACATTTATGTCATTTTCTTAAACATTTACAACGTTATTTGCTAAGGCTTTCTTCTCAGTTGGTCTGTAAGCTTCAGGAAGACAGGAAGAGCAGGGCCATGTCGATTTTCCTCACTGGTGTATGTTTAGTACTTAGAAGATAATGCTTAATTATAACAGGTTGTTGGATGAATGGATGAGCAGGCATGGGATGCATTCTTTTTTAATATTTTACTTATTATTTTTATTTTATGTATATGGGTGTATTGCCTGCATGCAAGTATGCCCATGTTGTGCAATGCCCACGGAGGTCAGAAGGGGGAGTCAGATTCCCCTGGAATTAGAGTTATGGACTGTTGCTAGCCACCATGTGGGAGTTGGGAATCAAACCTAGGTCCTCTCCAAGAGCAGCCAGTGCTCTTAACTGCTGAGTCATTTCTCCAGCCCCCTGGGAAATGTTCTGACACCACCCAGGTGTGGCAGAACTGCATGGCGGCCATAACAAAGGCTTCTTTTTGTCACTGAACATTATCAATGAATAACTTTATATACAAAAACATGGAACCTGATTATCTTGGCGTTAGTTCAGATCTCTCTGATCAATATGTTTTGTGTTTGGGGAGATAAAAGCCAAGAATAGAACACACTTGCTTAGGTGGTAGGGACAGCTAGTTACCTGAGCAATCACTCTGCCCTTCTTTATCCTTAAAAGCAGAACCTGCATTTTGTTGGTGATGATGATATGCCTAGGTTTTTTTTTAGTTAGGTGTCTGGAGAGATGGCTCAGTGGTTAAGAGTCCTTACGGCTCTCTCAGAGGACCTGAGTTCAGTTTCCAGCATTCAGGTCTGGCAGATCACAACCACCTTTAACTCTAGTTCAGGAGATTCCAACCTCCTCTTCCTACCTCTGTGGGCACCCACACACATGACATTCAGTTACAGAGACACACATGTGCAAAAATGGAAAGAATAAAAATTTAAATAAAAAATTATTATAATTACTCCCATCTTTTTCAGAGTAGAATTTGTAAATGACCAAATTCTGACCAAAGTGGGCCTATTTAGTGCAACTTCCAGAATATCTTCTTCAAAGAGGGTTCAATTTTTGGAGGATACCCTTTGCATTTTTTCCCCTTTGTTCCCCTGGAATACAAGCCTGAAGGTAGGAGCTATGGTAGCCATTCTGCTCCCATGAAGCAGTGGTAATGCTGGAAGCCAATGATGGATGTTAGAGAGAGTAGAACACCAAGTTCAGAGCCTTCAATACTGGCAACATCTGGAGCCTACCACACTACCTCTACATCACCTACCTCTGCATTTTGTGTCACACAAGACAAAAAATTAATCCCTATGTTCAACAAGCCATTGCTACTTGGATTTTATAATATGTGCCGCCAACATGATCACATTTGACGTAGTCACTGATTGGCTAGATGATACAGCCAGGACTTGAATGCCCTTTTCACCGGGATGGTAAGTAAGCTAATGCACCTGGTCACAATGGGCATGGTTAAGAAAGTAGTTCCCTGGAGATACTGCTGTAATGTAGCTTCTCTCAGAAGACAGCAGCAGCAGCAGCAGGACATGTGCCTTCTCAAGTTCCTTGTAGGCCACCAAATTAGAAACTCCGGTCTGGATTTCAGAAACCTGCATTCTCACCTGCTTTCTCGATGATTGTAATGGATGCTGATATCTGAGGACCACGACCATGGCAGTATTGGAGTGTCACTTGAGGGAAGCACAAACGGGGCAGCTATGTCTCTGTCTGAAGAGGCTTTGATTAGATGGAGAGCAAGTAGGAATCACTCCTGAGGCAGAGAAGAAGGTGCTGTCTCTGCATTTGAGAACTCGTGGGTTCCTGCACGTGGAATAACCATGTTATACTTGCACTTTAATGTACTTGCTACTCAAGATACATTTTGCAGATCAGTTGTATTGACTTCATCTGGGAGTTTGTTGGAAATGCAGAATTCAGGCTATACCTCAGATTTACTGAATCAGAATCTGCACTGTAATGGGATCCCCAGAAGATCCATAGTCTATTAGTTTGCATGTCTAACCCAGTAATGACTCTGAAGAGGGACAATGTGGTTTAGATCCTGCTCCCTAGAAGCACATTCATGAGATACTTAGAGGAAAAATACACTCATGCTTGGTTTCAAAGAAAATGGGCACAAAGATGTCCATGTCACCTGTGACCTACCTGCCCACTCGTCACCTTCTCTGTCTGCTGTCTCTGCCTTCCCCCCTTAATGCTTTACTTGCTATCGAGAGAGAGAGAGAGAGAGAGAGAGAGAGAGAGAGACCTTGATTCAACCTTACAACTTCATGCCATGTGATCATTAAGTCTGAGCCTTGGCAGTGACTTCATGGAGTTGTCATGGAGATTAAATAAGTTAATGCTTCTAAAACACCTAACTCAGAGCATCACAATCCTAGACTCATATTGGCATCACTTGAGAACTTTATAAAACATACTGATGACTGCACCACCCCAGAGCAATTTGGTAAGAATCTCCAGGGATGCCATCAGACATTCATACTGAAACAGGTCAAAGAGAAACGTCTGCAGCTCTTTCTAGTGAGTAGCTAGGACAGGCAGCCCCTGACCTAAAGCCACAGCAGGCTCACAGTGAACGCTCCATGTATGCCAGCTTTTGCTACTTACACTGTATACACACACACACACACACACACACACACACACACACACACACACACAAGCCTGTCTCACATCTCACATCTCTGCTCCAGTTCTGTCCTTTGCCTTAAATGACCTGCTTCCTCCAATAGCTCTTCTTCTAAGACTCTGAAAAAGACTTACTTACCACCCAGCCCTTCCCAGTTCTTCTAAACAGAACTGACCACTTCATCTTCTGGGTCCAAGAGTCACTGACTGAGCAGATAATATTACCTTGCCTGCATGCTTATCTCCTCCTATATGTCAACCGTGACCTGTCCATCCACCATCACCTTCTTGCCAGATGATCTGTTGTACTGTTTCTACTTTCTCAGTAATGCCTTCCTCTCCACCTTAGTAAGACAGATAGATAGATGATAGATAGATATAGATGATAGATAGATGATAGATAGATGATCAATAGATAGATATAGATGATAGATATATAGATAGATGATAGGTAGATGATAGATGATCGATAGATAGATAGATAGATAGATGTAGATGATAGATGATAGATAGATAGATAGATAGATGATAAATTGGTAGAGAGAGAGAGATAGAAAGATACAGATAGATGGAAAGAGAGAGGAAAATTCCACTTATATTTAACCTTCAGCCTTATGGATTTCAAGGCAAGTATAATTTATCATTATAATTCTAATTCCTGGGACAAATGAAACACATAATATCAATTTAATTAATTGACTGTCAGCACAGGGTATGATATATATTGACCATCTATTGTGTTCCAGGCATGCTATCACTGTCCCAAGGTAAGAAACTATGGAGCTCAAACCCTAGAATCTTAGTAGCTCTCTCCCTAGGAGAAAAGAATGCCCAAGTAAGGCTGACCCAGTGACTTTTCTCAAGGCATTGTGCTCTAGGAGCACTGAGTCCTCGCCAGTAATTGAGGATACTAAATGTGGCAACTTTATAGGCTTGAGTATACGCATATACACATAAGACACCAGTTACTGAGTTTGGCACTCAGCGACGGCTCACCTGAGCTGCTATTAGCATTTTAGTCTGTCCTCATTATAGCCTAGTGAAGCGTTGCTATATTTCTACTTTCCATTTTAAGAGAAGAATCTGAATCCCAGAACTTGTCACTTGCAGGGTAATACAAAGCTAATAAGTAACAGAGATTGGAACCCTGGCTGCCAAAAATAGGACCAGAACTTCTTTCTCTCCAGACAAAGTGGTTTGGTGACCCTGAACTCTCCCCAGAGGAAACTTGAGCCTGGGAAACAGGGCAAAAAGGGCTTGCTGGAAGGAGAGGCCTGCCTCCAGCACCCATGCTGAGGGAGATCCCATCCTCTCCCATTCCCGAATTTCTGTGGAAAACCTGGAAGCATCCAGGGCAGTAGGCTGCTGCTACACACACCCAAGACCCCATGGCTCAGAGGGGTGGTGGAGGGTAAAGTGCAGAGAAAGTGGGCAATAGGGGTTTGTTTGTCAAGCAGAAAGAATACCGGAAGAGCAGGAGTGAGGGAGAAGGTAGGGGCAGTGGAACAGGACAATTGTCAGGAGCAGAAGGGAAGGTGTCTGAGACTGCAGGGGGCAGGGAGCTAGGGGCCTAAAAAGGCCCAGTGGTGCCCAGCTGATTTCTCCCCATGTGAAAGAGCTGTTGCCATGACAACGGCAAGAGCCAAATCGATGCCTGGCTTTGGATGGAGCTTGCAGTCACTGCCAACTCCCTCCTCCTCTTCTCTTGCTGAAGTGGGGAATGTGAGAGGGAGCGCGGGGGAGGGGCAATCATTGCTCCCAGAGCCCCCTGGAGCCATGATATGGGTCTCTGTGGCCCTTGAGTGAGGCGCTTCACACCCTCCTTCCAGAGTCAGGATTGGACAGGATCCTTCTGCCTCCTCCAGGCCCTCTGGCTTGGGAATCTCCTGGCTGGGGCATCTCTTGGCTGCAGTCACTAAGGTTGGAGGGCACAGGAGCCGAGCGCCACCTTCCTTCCCCAAGTCATGCAAAGGGGAAAAAAACCCACTAAAGGCGTGGCAAAGCAGGTCCGGAATCCTTTCCGGGTTTCCTCTTCTCCACGTGGAAAACAGCATGGGGAGATTTTCTCTGGTAGGAAGGGAACATTTCAGAGCACGGTGATGGTGTTTTCCATTAGCCTATGAGACAGGGTCACCAAGGGTCGGACTGCACAAGAGGATTCCAAAGAATCCCTCCCTGCCTAAACAGCTCTTCCCACTGCACCAGCCAAAGAGATCTAAACTCCCGTTCAAGGGTCATTTCCTTGAGCTTTTTGTAAAAATGCAAATACTGCAGAGCAGGACCTTGTGCTGACATATCCAGGTGACTGGCAGGAGAATTGGAGAACAGAATATGAGTCCCCCACTGACTGATTCTTTAACCCTGCCCAAGTCTGGGGACTTCTAGTCTGCTTTTTTGTTTGTGTTTTGGTTTGGTTTGGTGTTGGCTTTCCTAAGATAGGTTTTGCACTTTGTAAGCCCACGCTGGTTTCAAACTCACTATGGCCTGGAACCCACGGTGAGCCTCCGGCCTCAGCTTCCGGAGTGCTGGGATTACAGGCATGACCCACCATGCTCAGTTTAAGTTATGGGACTTTTCAATTTCTTCTGCAAAGTAGGGCTTAGGAGAATATTGATATGGGAGGGAGAATTTCGGGCACTTGAGTGAGATAATAAAAAAATTAAAATATATTTAAAAGCAGATCTCATTATGTAAATAATCATCAGTCACACCCTAGTGACTCTAAAGGATTTTTGTAAACATTAAGAGACTGAGGTAAGCCTTGAGTCCCTCTGGGTGCCAGGGACAGTACTGGCAGTTCCATCTTGTGCTCCTCAACAATCCTGGAGTGCAAGTCACCCCCATTTTTTAGATAAAGGAACTGAGTCTTGGAGAGACAAAGTGTATTTACTGCCAAGGTCATACTGAAAGCCAGGAACAGGGCTAGGATGTCAATGAATTCCAGTCTCTTTGGCTCTAAAATCTTCATCGAGGGTACAGTTGCAGACCACAGGTTCCTTCCTGTGGAGAGCCAGGCTTGGGCTGTCTTGGCATAAAGGTGTAAGATGTTTTGTCAAGGAGGGCAATGGGGAAGTCTGTGGAGAGACAGAGACAGATTTTACTCATCTCCCTACAGAGGTTCCAGCCTGAAAATTTCTCCTTGAGCCAAAGTTCAAGGGAATGGGCACATCTGGGGTAAAAGAGAGTGAGCAGTTTGCCACTGACTTCAGCTAAAGAAGGAAGGGAAACGGGGATGGTGAGGAAGATACCCTGGCTTCAGAGCAACAGAATTTCCCATTCTCTCTCTGGAAGGTTGCAAACTTTTTCTAAAGTTCCCACCTGAATGACCAGAGACAAGTTCTGTCCAGTCACTTCCAACTTCCCTCAAAGTTTGCCTCATTGGAGTGCAGAGGTAAGGCTGGGGGGAGGGGTCAGCATTTCAGAGCAAAACCAAAAGTTGGCACAGAGACTGGAGCTTTTCCACAGGGGCCAAGGGAGTGATCTTCGGTCAGAACAAACACATAGATGACAAAGGACCCAGGACATTTCAGCAAATGGCAGTGGCTCACCTCCTTGCAGCCTGGAACAGTGTGTGAGAAGCTATGAGTGGCCACTATGCCTGAAGAGATGGAGAAGGGGGGTTGGGGGACAATGCTGGCACCAAGAAAGAGGCAGCCAGCTCTGCTAACTCTGGATCCAGCCTCCTCTCTGCTTTGGTTTGTAAATGAATACACCTTTTAAATTTTAAAAACTTTATTTATTTATGTGTGCATATGTGTTGTATGTGGTGTGTTCGTGTGTGTGGTGTGTGCATGCATGTGAGTGTGCAGTGCCCACATGTGCACATGCAGAGACCAGAGGAGAACATCGATGTCTTCCTCTCTCCCTCTTCACCTTATTTTTTTGAGACAGGAATTCTTGTAGGTTCACCATTCGGCCAGTCAGGCTGGCCAGTGAATTCTAGGCATTCTGTCCCCATCCCCCAATTCTGGAGTTATAGGTACATTCAGGCATGTCCAGATGTCCAGCTTTCTACATGGCTGCTGAAGACTTGAACTCAAGTCCTCATGCTTGCATAGCAAGTGTTCTTACCCACAGAGCCATCTCCCCAACCCTGAATATAACTTTTTAAAAGCAATAAGGTTTGCTCTTGCTTTGAAACTGAATTAGAAGCAATCCTGAGATTGGATCCTGAGCCAGCCCCTTATTAGCTATTCACCCTCAGGTATTGGCATCATCCTCTGAACAAATGAGCAGAAGGAACTTCCTCCTTGAATAACTGTACAGATTAAATGACATGATGTGTGAACAGTAGCTTAAAATGACTGACTGTTCTCACAGCTCTGGCATGCAAAGGGCTTCATGGGATTTCTACTAGAATTTCAAGTACCTCAGGCAGGGAGGGAATAGGCTCTGAGGCACTCAAGGATACATCATGGAGGCTGGGAAGAAAAGACTGTGCCCTTAAGAAGATGGTGTTATGGATGGTGTGCTACAAGAACAGAACATTTCCTTTCCATTGGATGAGACAACATTGCTCAACTTTATAAACGAGGGGGCTGAAGAAGAGAAAATTTGACAAATCAAGGTCACCCGATCACTAAGTTGCACCAAGTAATAGAACTAGAATTCAAGGCCAGATATTTCAGCTTTCCAATCCTGAGCTTTTTTGATTCTGTCCCCAGGGAGGGCAGCACAAGAAAACAGGCACCCCCGGAGGCTGGTTCCATCTTTGTCTCTTCAGGCAAGGAACTTCACCTCCCTGAGTCTATTTCCACATCTGTAAATTAAGGGTTAGATATGTTAATGTAGAGAAAGACCCTGCCAATGTCAGGTTCAAAGTGGTGTATAAGGAATGCATTTAGGAGTGCCTGCGTTCTCATCCTACCTCTCTCACTTTGCTATGTAACTGTGATGATTAGTTTTAATTGTCCATTTGACACAACCTAGAATCATCTGGGAGAAGGGCCTCTGAGAATGTCTATGAGGGATTATCTTAATTGTGTTAACTGATGTGGGAAGACCTGCCCACTGTGGGTGGCACCATTCCCTTAGCAAGAGATCCTGAACTGTATAAGAAAGGGAGCTGAGCAGAAATATCCATGCATGCACTGGTCCCTTCTTCTGACTAGAGATTTATGGTGATCGGTTGCTTCAAGTTCTTGTCCTTTTGACTTCCCTGCTCTTCTGGACTTGTGACCTGGAAATGTGAGCTGAAATGAATCCTTTCCCCGTTAAATTGCTTTTGTCAGAGTATTTTATCAAGGTAACAGAAAAAGACACTAAGAAAGTAACCCTGGACAAGCCACTGCCTCTCTGGGCTTTAGCATAGAATTACTGGAGGAATTCAAATTGAATGTATGAGTCTCCCAACTGGAGACACTGATTTAGTTGGCTGGCAGTAGGTCTGCACATCTGGATTCTTTTTAGCCCATTATATACACTGGATATCCAGTCAGAGTTAAAATGATATGAGTGGTCATCAAAAAAGGGACCCTGAATCTGCAGTATCAACATTACCATCACGTGGGATTTTTCTAGAAATGGTACATTTTAGGCCTCCCATGAGCCTGCAGAATCAAAAATTTCAGATTTGGACAAAGCATTCTATTTTTATAAGCCCCCTTGTATACAGTATTTATTTGAAGTTGGGGAATCTTGGACCAGAGGATTCAACCCTAGGATCAAATGCCTTTTTAGGTCATGAGCCTCAGAGGCACAAGATGAAGGAACTAGGTGAGTACAGGAAAAGGTATCATGAAACATGAAATCAAAAACATATCATGAACATATCAAGAGAGAGATAAGAAGAGATCCAAAGATTCTAGCCAAGGCCATGCTTTTTTCCCTGGGTGTTTTGGCATGGTGTGCCGGGACATCTGCTAAAAACTTTAAAGGCTGGGAACTTGGGAGACGGCTCAGTCAGCAAAGTGCTTTCTACAAGCATTAGGCCCTGAATTTGATCACTTGAGCCCACATAGAAAAGCTGGATGTAGTGGTGCACACTTGTAAACTCGGAGCAGAAAAGGTGAAGGCAGGCACATCCCTGGGGCTCACTGGCCAGCCAGCCTAGCCTGCTTAGAAAGCGCCAGGCCAGTGAGATGCCTTGTCTTAAAAAACAAGGTGGATGATGCTGTAGGAACAACATCTGAGGTTGGCCTCTGGCCTCCACACACATGCATACATGTATATACGTGTTCATGTCCACCCCCCTACATACAAATTAAAGCCTTCCAAGGACATGCTTCCCAAAATGGGCCTGCAGCAGGAAGGGCCGATACCACAGAATAATATCGATGTGTCTTCCTGGAAAGCTAATTTACCAGAAGATGTTTTAGGGGGAAAAAGTTAAATTACTGTGCCAATGAGTAATAGAAAACCTGACAGTTAGATTAAAGCAAACAGATATATTGTGGCACAGAACACCACCTGCTTATACACTGCTGAGCTAGAAAAATCTGCTAAAGCATTTCCTACTTGTACTGGGAGTTTTGGACTGCAGATTTGGACCTCATTCCTTCTTCCTTACCCTGTAAACAACCTCAGTGGAAAACATGACCATTAATAAGCGATTTAATGGGATGACTGATTGATCACTTGGTTGATAGATCAGAGAAAAGATTGAATCAATACCTTATGCCAAACATATTCTTGACTCCAAGAAAATTCCTGTAACAAAATAGACAAGGGTTTCTGCCCTAGAAAAGCTTACAGTGTAATTGGGGGGAGGGTCAGGCACAGGCTAGGATATTAACCCAACAGTCACACAAATAGGGTCATAACTGAACGTTGTTGTAAGTGTTCTGAACAAAAACAGCAAAGGGAAGTCTAAGGACAGGTGACATGGTACCAAGCCTGCAGTGAAGTTAGAAAAGGCTTTTCAGGAAAATAACATTTGAACTATGAGAAGCTTGACGTCGGGGGTGTGGTTTTGCTCACTCTGGCTTGAAGCCAGCCTTGAAGTCCCTCTCTTCAATCTGTTTAACCCCAGGCCTTATGGAAGAGCCATACTTAGCCCAGCCTGCTTCAGGAGCACTGACCCCTTTGACCTCTTTGCCCTCTGAACTGCCGTGTTCACTCTTCCAGTTCCTACTAGTTGTTGGCTGTCATCTGTGTTCCATCCACTTACTATGTCTTACCAGCTGATACCCACACCAGAGATGACTTAAACATATTCTTCCAATTATACCGATAGATGTTCATTTTATTACATTATTTTATTTTGAGACAGAGAATCATGTGGCCCAGACTGGCCTCACACTCACTATATAACTGAGGCCAGCTTTAAATTTCTGATCTTCCCCCTCTGAATGCTGAGATTATAGGTGTGCACCATTACACCTGGTAAGAAGTACATTTTAAAGGAAACTTCTAGTCAATATCATTATGGGAAAATCACTAATAAACAATGGCATAAATATGTAACAATGACCTCAAGGAAAAGGTAGCTGGTAAAGCGAGTGCTTAGGCCGGGTGTGGTGGTACAAGCTCCTACCCCACCCCAACACACATGCTATTTGAGGATCATCAAGACGGGACTTTATTTTAATTTTTTTATTTATTTCGAATGTCATACAATATATTTTCATTGAATTTAGATCCCAGCCCCATATATATCCCCCTACTAACCCTGTCCAATTTCATATTTAAAGGCTTATAGAGTCAAACTTGTATGCCCAAATGCCCTTCAGTGTGGGTTCATCCACTGGAGCCTGGTCAACATACCAAGAGTCTCACCCTTGAACAAGACTGACTTTCCCCCTCCCAGCAGCATGCGATCACCATTGCTGTGAATTCATATGAGTAACTGCCTAACTGTCTGGAAAACTCTGTTCCTCTGTCTTCCTGTATCCTGGCTGGCCTGGAATTTGCAATGTAGACCAGGCTGGCCTCAGTCCCACAGAGATCTACCTCCTAAGTACAGGGATTAAAAGTGTGTGCCACTACACCCACTAGGAAATCTTTAATCCCAGTACTTGGGGGCAGAGGTAGGCAGAGCTCTGTGAGTGAAAGGCCAGCCTGGTCTATGTAATTCTCAGCCAGTTGGGACTACATAGTGAGGCTCCCTGAAATGTGTTTCTCTCTTTGTTCTAAAGGAGACAAGTGCATATTGGAAGGGTGTGAAAGACAGAGCAGAAATGAGATTTTCTCGATGACAAATTGGAAATATTCGAGGGACTATTAAAGGGTAACATGCTGTCACATTTTGTGCCCCTTGTTGTCTGTGTAGCAAACACCTTGACAATCCACCACAGAGCAGAGCGCTGCATTTTGTGTGGCTGTGGATGATGGACATTATGCTTTGTTTCGCTCTGTAGAGAATGTCACAGCAACAAAACTGCTGAGCCCCAGGACACAGGTCTCTTATATTTCTACGGCACCTACAGCAGGTGCTCATGTGGTTCAAATCTTATCATTAAAAAAATTTTGCTGAATTTTTGATATGTTCATACAATATAATTTTATGGTATTTATACCCCTTCTCCTTATCCATACCTCCCCTTATTGCCTCCAACACAAGTTAATGTACTCTATTACATATGTATATATATGACTTATAGAGTCTAATTTGTGTCCCCAAATGTCCATCCACTGGAGCCTGGTTAACACACCAAGAGTCACATCCTTGAAAGAGACTGACTCTCCCCCTCCCAGCAGCCCAACAACTCTTGGTTGCCAAATAGTTCCTTAGGTAAGGTTGGGGTTTCTTACTTCTCCACGTCTATCCTGGGATTTTGTCTGGTTTGACCTTGCATGAGACTTGTGCATGCTGTCACCATTGCTGTGGGTTCATATGAGTAGCTGACCAGTTGTCTGGAAAATTCTGTTTCCTTGTGGTCATCCACTACCTCTGGCTCTTACTATCTTTCTGTCCCCTCATCCACAATGATCCCTGAGCCCTGGGAGGCAGAATTTTGATATAGGCATCCTGTTCAGGGATAAGCACTCTGCAGCCTCTCATTCTCTGCACATTGGCCAGTTGCCTCACATAGTTCTCAAAAGGAAGGTTTATTAACTTTCTGTCTGTTGTCCTTTGAGTGCTGAGTCTTTGAACCATGACAAGTGCTTTATACATTTTTCTTCCTTGAATTCTCACAACCTTACCTGCACGGAACCTCTGGGACAGAGGTAGTCTTGTCCTTTCAAGTCTATAGAAGAGGATGAGGGTCAAGGCAGGGAAGATAAAAGGTTTGTCCAGGAGGGAAAAGGTAGGACCGAGCCTTGAAGCCCAGCCTGCATCGCTGTGCCTACTTGTGATCAGAGTCATGGTCAAGCGGTCATGGTCACTGCAAACGGTTAACTCATCATCCAGATACTGTGAGGCTTGTTCAGACCTGAACCACAGACATCTATTCAGATGACCAGCACTCACTTTCAGAGAGAGGACCTGTTCCAAATTATTTTTATGAAAAGAAAACGAAGACAGTGAAAAACAGTGGCATAAAGAGACAACAGCAAGTTCTGTAGACAGTTAACTCAGTGAAGTTCACCTCGAAACCCTTCTCACCTACACAACTCTTCTGTGACACCCACTGCCTGCCACATGGGACCCAGACACTCCATTTTCACAAATTGCCATGATAAGCTTTGCTGTATATGTTACTCATATTGTGATTAATATTAAAGTTAGGCTTTATTTTAAATGCACTTACATGCATGAAAATGCAAGAACTGCAAAGAAGACACAACATAGTTCAACTCACAAGTTTCTGCCTTTACTGAAATGTCAAAACAATTTGTAACCTGCAGGAAGCATTCTTCAGATTTTTTCACATTTATTATTTATTTATCTATTTAGTGTGTGTGTGTGTGTGTGTGTGTGTGTGTGTGTGTGTGTGTGTGTTCCCATGGAGACAAGAAGACAATTTGCAGAAGTCAGTTCTCTCCATCATGTGGGTTCTGGGCATCAAACTCAGGTCATCAGTTTTGGCAGCAAGCGTCTTTACACACTGAGCCATTTTGCTGTCCCCTGTGCTTCAGAATTTTGATCTTTTCCCCAGAATGGTGATCTGTGCATAAGCACTCTGGTGATGGGGCAGTGGCCACAGCTGCAGCGCCCAGAAAACCACATGATCACAAGGAACACAACCAGCACCCTACACTGTGCTGTGTTGCTATACTATGCTACTTGGTAGGTAATGTGTGTTAAGTATATTTAGGCTTAACAATGGTTTCAATTTATGATGGATTCAGAGGAATAGCTGGATAGCAAAACTTCTCCCACCCACCCTGTCAGTCAGGTCCCATTCCCAGAAAGAACCAGCATCATCAATGTCTTGATTGACCTTCCAGAGTCTCTATTTCATACATGAGGAAACACACAACAACAACAACAACAGCAGCAACAATACTTTTAAAAAGCAAATGGGAGTATAGCAGACACAAATGTTCTGCCAACTGCGTTTATAGGTTAACAATATAGTTGTTTGTTCTGTGTCAGAACAGTCAAAGCCTCCTTATTCTTTTTTAAAATAATTTTTATTGAATTTTTTCAAAATTTATATATTTTGATCATATTTAGATCTGCCTCCCCTATTTGTATCCCTCTTATTATCCCCACCCAATTTCATGAACTCTAACACACACACACACACACACACACACACACATATATGTATATATAACTTTTTATATGGTAAGGCTTATATTTGTGTCACCAAATGCCCTTTGGTGTAGAATGAACCCATTAAGAGTCTCACCCTTAAATAAGAATGCAGCCACTGATTGCCAACAATTCCTCTGGTAGGGTTGGAGTTTCTTACCCACTTACCTACATCTATGCTGGGATTTTGTCTGGCTTGAGCTTGCATCAGACTTGTGCATGCTGTTACCATTGCTGAGAATTCATATAAGCAACTGCCTGGCCATCTGAAAGCCTCCTTTTTTCTTATGGCTGCTTTGGATTCATCTTCCTTATTTTTCAATCAGTCCCTAATTGATGGACATTAAGGCAGTGTCCAATATTTTCATATTATCAGCAGCACAACATGAATAACCTTTCAATTGTCACATTAATGATATAACATTGGTTATAGAGATTGGTTTTTCCCAATCTTTTTGATCGGTGCTTTCTGAAGTCAAAGTGATCCTTCAGTTTGGGCCTCACCCCATCCTTCACTTCCAGTGGTTTCACAATGTTCTTTTTTAAAGAAATAAAATAGCACTATTGCTTGGTGGGGGGTGTGCACACCTTTAATCCCAGCATTTGCCAGCAGAGTCAGGCAGATCTCTATAAGATGGAGCCCAGTCTGGTCTATGTAGCAAGTTTCAGACCAGCTGGGGCTACAAGGAGATCCTGTCTCAAAAAATAAAAGTAAACACCGAATAAAATAAGTCAAAAATTAAAAAGAAACAAAAAAAATCACAGACAAAAAATATCTCTATGGTTCACGTTTGTGTTCAACTCACCTTTACAATATGCAATCTGACAGTTTTCAGTGTGTTCACAGAGTTGTGCAAATCTCTGCTTAACTAATTTTAAGATCATTTCCACAGAGGAAATTCCATCCCCAGTTTCTCCCTTGTCCATCCTTCTTCTCTGACCACCCTCTCACCTGTCTATATCATGCTTCTATGTTAACCTACGTAGAGGTTTTGTTCTTGCCTATTAACTCCAATTACATATTAAAATTAGACCAACATTGCTCCAATCCTCATTCCCTCCATTCTTTTTAATTAATTAATTAATTAATTAATTAATGCATGTGTATGTGAGTTTGATGCACGTGTCTGGTGTATACGCATGTTTGTGTGCAGGTATGCACACCTAGAAACCAGCAGAGGACATCAGAGGTCCTGCTCTATCACTCTGCCTTATTCCTATGAGATGGGGCCTCTCACTGAACCTGGAGTTAGGCTGGTGGCCAGCAAGCCCCAGTGATTCTCCTGCCTTCCTGTCTCCATGTCTCAAAAAAGACCAAAAAAAAAAAAAAAAAGCAGGGGGAAAATAAATAAATAAATAAATGCAGGTGGTGGAGGGAAGTGTTACAGGAAAACAGAGGGCGTGTGCAGAGACCCAGAAGTAGCAGGGAATTTAACATATTTGAAGACTTGAAGGGAGGCCAGAGTGGCATGTGCAATGCAGCCTAAGAACTGCACAGGCACTGTTTCTTAATCTTCCACATGCTCCATTAGTCCCTGCCACACAGATAAGACAACCCACATATTTGGGATCATTTCATATTAAGTCATAACTGAAGCATAAACTGCTGGTTTAGATGAGGCAATGCCTTAAGCTTGTTCTTATCACAGGTTAAAAAATCTTGAGATCTAGCTCCCCCTTCCTATCCCTACCTGCCTTTATTGCCCCACCCAATCTAATGTACTCTATTATATATAATAAGGTCTATAGAGTCTACTTTGTGGCTGTAAATGTCCTTCAGTGTGGGACCATCCATTGGAGCCTGGTTAACCTACCAAGAGTCCCATGCTCAAAAGAGACTGTTTATGTACCTCCCAGAAGCCATCTGTTGTCACAATTTTCTTAGGTGGGGTTGGAACTTCTTACCCACTTCTTCACGTCTGTGCTGGGATTTTGTCTGATTTGAGCTTGCATAGGACTTGTGCATGCTGTCGTCATTACTATAAATTTATATTACTAACTGACCAGCTGTGTGGAAAACTCCATTTCCTAGTGGTCATCCATCACCTCCGGTTCTTACAATCTTTCCACCCTCTCTTCCACAATAACCAAGTTGTATTTTATGAAAGTCAGAAAAATGCAATTAAAAATGATAAAAGGAAAACAAAAAATCCAGGAAGTTATTCCTAATATAATATCTAAATCATTGAACTTACTGAATGTCTACTTCATAGTACATTATGCAAAATACAAATATTTCAAGAGGTGTGCAATGATGTTGGTGACATAAGCAAAAAATGTGGATAAAAGAAAATCTTGGAATCTAGTTTCATTCCAAACCATTTTGCATGGGTACTGGGATTTGAACTCAAATCCTTATGCTTTCACTTTTGCTCACTGATCCATCTCTCTGACCCTCTCTCTGCTCTTAGAACCAAAGTCATTGTACGGTGAACAAGGCCCTTGAGACCGAGCCTCTACCTTCGTTGCGCTCTTGCTCTCTTTCTCAGTCCTACCGTCCCTTTCGCTCATCCTCAGGAGAATGGAGCAAGGCGACACCACACAGCTTTGCACTGGCCAACTCCTCTGTCTCATCTTCCACCACATTATCACTGGCTCCCTGGCTTCACTGAAATGCTACTCAGCTGCCATATCCTCAGGCCTCCTACCACATCCCAAGTGACAATTACTCTCCTGTCCCTCTCTGTCAAAGAACACAAGGCATCCTAATTCTCTCTGTTCTGCTAAACTATATGTTCTGCAAGGACAGGGCCATTACTTAGAGTGTACTCCTTTCCCAAATCTGGGCTTGGTACGTAGTAGGTACTCAGAAAATATTTTCTGGGTGAAGGGCTGGAAATATAGCTTAGCAGGTAAAAGTACTTGTTGCCAAGGCTGACAGCCTGACGTTGATCCCCAGAACCCACATGGTGAAAAGAGAGACCTGAGTCAGGTTGCAAGTTGTCCTCTGACCTCCACATGCATGCTATGATGTGTGTACCCCTCCACCATAAACAAACAAATAAGTAAATACAAGCAGACAATTTTGGGGGAGTGGATAAAGAGCTACAATGTCCAGGATACTTAGGTGGTTCAGCAAATGTTTGGAGAGGATTAGAAAGAGGGGAGTTCAACCAATATAGTCAGCTTACGAATACTAATTTTGCCTTTACATTTTTAAATTCTAAATGTGGTCATGTATCATGCAGCTTTCACCACAACGTGGTCATGCTTTTTGTAGGTACATTCATGGCAGCCATTGTTCCTTTTCTGTGCTGGATAATACACACACACACACACACACACACACACATATATGTATATATATATATATATCACATATTTATACATTCAAATGTAGCATGTTGTCACGATTTTCATATGTAAGGTTTGGTGAGAACATAGATTCTCGGATCTTGCCAGGTCATGTGATAAGTATAACAGAATCTTGACATCTTTTGTGTATTCTGGCCTGTAAGAAAATGCTACAAGCACTGGGGAGGCAGAGGCAGGCAGATCTGTAAGATGGAGGCCAGTCTGGTCTACTGAGTCCCATAGTGAGTTCCAGGCCATCTGGGGCTTCAGGGAGACCCTGTCTCAAAAAATTAAAGCCGAGGGGACTAGAAAGAAGGCTCAGCTGTTAAGAGCACTGGTTGTGATTGCAGAGGACCTGGGTTCAGTTCCCAGAACCCACATGGTAGCTAACAATGGTCTGTAACTCAGTTTCAGGGGATCCTGTGCCATCTTTTGGCCTCCACAGGCACTGCATGCACATGGTACACTTACATACATGCAAGCAAAACATTCATACACATAAAATAAATAAATCCAAAAAAGTGAAGAAAGAAAGGGAGGAAGGAAGGAAGGAAGGAAGGAAGGAAGGAAGGAAGGGAGGGAGGGAGGGAGGGAGGGAGGGAGGAGGAAGGAAGGAAGAAGGAAGGAAGGAAGGAAGGAAGGAAGGAAGGGTGGGAGGCATGAAGGGAGGGAGGAGGAAGGGAGAGGGGGAGGGAGGGAGGGAGGAGGAAGGGAGGGAGGGAGAAATCAAGCTCTAAACATGGAGCAGAAAAGTATGAGTAAAACTGTTACTTTGGCTCCAAATTCTAAGTGCATGGCAAATTCACTGTGGCTGTGTTTGAAGTCTATTTGTAGCTGTGTTGATGTGTTGTCTGTAGGGAGACAATGAAAATTTTCAGCCTTCAAACCAACAGCTGAGCCTAATTTTTTGCCCAATGATTCTAAAGAAGTTTCTTTCGACAATGGTTTGAGTGCAGAACAGTTGATGAAACTGTAGCAAGATGATGTGAGAAGAGACATGCTCTTTATTCAACAAAAGGCACAGACCAAAAAGAGGAGTGACTGACAGCCAGTGAACTCAGTCGCTGGGGTCTTCTTGGCCCCTGCCAGGGGTCCTCTACCTCTATCACCATCCACAACAGCAGTGGTCTTGAAACTTGGACCCCTTCACCAAAGGTCTCAGATCCTGCCAAGTCCATTCTAAGAAATCTCAACTTCAGGTTTTGTTCATTGTAGTGAGGCTCAGAGCCCACTTGGCTCAGGCATCATTTAACAAAAGCTTCCAACATCTATCTGATGCTCCATTTTGCTCTGATTTCAAAGTATTCACGCCATGGGGGATTGACCTTTAGGTGAGAACTTCACAAGTGTGCTCATTCAGTCATGCTCTTCCACCTCCCCCATGAGAAAATAAAATGCTTACTGCAGCAAGCCTTAGAAGTCTTTTGTAGCATAAAATCAGTATTGGTTCTAGGATATAATTTGGGCTTCAAAAGTCAATTCCTGATGTTCTTGATTTAACAATGCCTATTTGGGCGGGGGAAAGGACTGCATGTAGAGCTTCTCAGGGATTTGGGTAAATAAACAGTTTCTGTGACGAGCTCCATCCTCTCTGCAAAGAAAAGGACACTGAGAAGATGCTTAGCAAAGTGGGCAGATATTTTAGAATGTATTTGATGTAACAGAGGTTCGACTTGAGAAAATGATCATTGAGGCTGCCTTGCAGGTATGATGGGTACCTGCAGGAGGTCAGCAACTTCTAATGACCCACTGTGGGAATCAATTGATGGGAGTTGGGAGCAGAGGACCAACACTGGGGTCACAACAAAACTGGGTGAAGTCTGAGTCCTGAGGAAGAGGATGCTGAAGGGAACGGATTCTGGCAATATTGCTCTGGGGGCTCAAGGACTCCCTGAATGAATTGTGTGTAATAGTGACAGCATGCCTCATGCTGGCTAATTTATAAGGAAAAGATTTAGCTCAGGAAAGTTCATGATCAGGAGGCCACATGCAAAAGTTAATAATCTTGATTGTCAACTTGAGATTTAGAATAACCAGAGAAACACACCTCTAGGTGTGTGTATCCAAAAAGGTTTAACTGAGCAGGAAATTCCTACCCTGGATGCAGGCAGCACCATCCCATGGGTTGGGATCCCAGAATGAATAAAAAGGAGAAAGTGAGCTAAGCTCCAGGAAGCCCCTCACCACCATGTACAGTTTTTATGATGTCCGAATCCAGTTCCGGAGCTATTGAGAGTCTCAGTCTGAGTGAACTCATTACTATAAACTTGGGTAGAATGGAAAAGGGCCTGCTGTTTATGTCAATAAAGTTTTATTGGAATAAAACCATGTCCATTTGTCTATACATTATCTGTAGCTGCAGTCCCTACAGCATTATGTAGTCACTCCAAGATGCAATGGCTCCAAAACTGGGAGGGAAATACAACCTGGTTCTTTTCAGAGAAGTTTGTTAACCCTTCTTCTAAAGGATGAAGCTATAAGGATGTCTGAACACAAACATCAGCCTCTGGAGAGTGGGTACCCAGGAGACTTATCAGGAAATGTGGAAGAGAGCTGGGCAGGGGTGAGGGGCTTCTCCATACTGTAATTCAGCCTCCTTGTGGAGAATCTGAATCTTTTAATTATTAAGATCAAATGGGGATTAAATTGGGGAGCCTGCTTGGTGAATGCCAGCTCCATCTGGCATCCTGCTCATTCTCTGTTACCTGTTCCTCTAACTCTTGCACATACACTTAAATATGCATCTACATGTACAGGAATGCTCAGCTGGTGTTTGTAGCATGTTGTGGAAAGCACTGAAACTTTTCCAGATTAAGATACTGGCCCACCTTGGGCCTCTGATGATCTGATCTGGGACCCTGGCCAAATCATGCCATCGATGTCCAACATCTGCTGGACCAGCAGAAGGAAGAAAGGACACTGCTAACATCAAATATTAAATCAGTAATAGAATCAAGGTTGGAAACCATCTTCTCTTCTAAATACAGTGCCTTCTTTTCTCAGGGGTTTCTCAGAGGGCAGATCAATGAAGGACTTTGCTGTGTGGCTGACTTCCCATCCTCTGTCAAACTTGCATATTCATCTTCCAGGAGCTGATCAATTCATCTCAAGATATGATTCTTCCAAAACAAGGCAGAGTTTGATAACAAACACTCCAACTGTGATTTGGAGAAGATATAAATCCTATATTGTGAGTAAGGAAACCGACTCAAACTGGCTGACAGGCCTGACAGGAAAGGCAAAGAGTACAGATTCAGAGGTCTTCCTAATCCAAAATCCATGTATTAACCGCTGAAAGGGAATTCAGGGTGTGAATGAAGTTTTGCTTAGGATGTAGTGGTTTGACTGGACCCACACAATGCTCTCTCAAAAGACTGCAGTATGGGGGGAGGGGTGGCTCTTTGTTTTGGAGGCCCTGTACCAAGAGGCTATAAGAATAGTAACTGATATGTAACTTCCATGTTTTTACTGATGACTTGGAGCCCACTTAAGAAGATGCAAAGCAGATTACTGCACCATGACTGGACAGGACTAGTGTGTCCTCTGAGTCCCTGAACTGGTTAGCTTCATGTCTCTCCCAGCCTGCTTATCCAGACCTAAGTCCCTTCCTTTCCTCCCCAGACGTAGCTCTGGCATGGCTACACTGGGGAGTCCAGTCAAACAGCTAAGACAGTGGAGATAACTTCCCAGCATACCATTTAAAGTCTATTCTTAGGATTCTCACATCCTACCCGGGACTGATGGCCTTCCAGGAGGTTCTACTGTGGGAATCTTCCTTTGCTGCAGAGGAAGATCCATCTGAGATTAAGGAAAGTACCTGCCCGGTCCTTAGGTTAAAATAGATGTAACTCATCCTTCCTTCAATCCCTCAGGTATGTTACATTCCCTGCTACCTCGGGGTATTTGCACATGCCTTCTCTTTACCTGGAATTCCTTGGCATGATTGGCTGATTGGAGAAATTTGAGTATCTCAAACCCCTCCCTACTTCTCTTCCTTCTCTCTCTTAGAGGTGATAGGTCTGTGTGGAAAACCCGAGATTTCACCATATGCCTTACCTATAATGATGAACAGAGGTTAGTGTCAACAAAACACAACCTCATAGGTACATCACTTGAAGAAAATAAAAATGTACAGGGCTGTGTCATCAGACATAGCACAGAGAAAGTCTGTGGCCTTCAGATTTCAACGTCCCAGAGAGTTTACCATTTTCCATCTCCCAGTGCTGTTCCTCTTCAAGAGAATCGATGTTTTCTTTTTGCTGGAGCTGAAATTCACATTTAAATCCCCATTGTATCATAAAACATGTCTCGTGCATCCACACAGATTTAGCAAATGTATTACTGACTTTTGCATTTATATTTTTCGGTAAAGATCCATCTTAATCCAATATTGCTCCATCTCCATTAAGGCACCTCCTTTAAAGATGGTCTCTGTGGAACACTCCTTAAGTGCCTTCAGTTCTACCCCCACTATCAGCTGAAAAACTCTAAAAATGCAAGATTGTGACATCTTAGTGAGTACATACTACACTCTGTGTAACTCTTGTGATGGCAAACTGTATGAGTTAGGACAGAAGTTGATTGCTTAAATAACAATAGTTAAATGCTTACTTCTCTCCTATTTAACAACAGTATAGCAGTAAACAGCCTAGAGATGGTGTGCAGGCTCCATGATGTCATAAATCCCATGTTCCTCCTTCCTCATTGCTGGGCTATCTTGAAACATCACTCATACAAAAATGGTGTATTTCTTGATTCCAGGAGCTGTGAAATGAATGAAGATAAAGAATGCTACTTTCCTTTGAGGACATGAAGTCATAGATGGCACAGCTATACATTTTCCTTGAGTCAGAGCTTAGTCACATGACTGCCTAGCTGCAAGGGAGTCTGGGAAATGTAGTCTTTAGTCCAAGAGGCATGAACCTAGTTAGAAATTAGAGATTCTGTTATTATAGGAAAAGAAGCAAGTGGACACCACAAGCAACACATGCCATGCAAGACGGTTTGGAATGAAACTAGATTCCAAGATTTTCTTTTATCCACATTTTTTGCTTATGTCACCAACATCATTGCACACCTCTTGAAATATTTGTATTTTGCATAATGTACTATGAAGTAGACATTCAGTAAGTTCAATGATTTAGATATTATATTAGGAATAACTTCCTGGATTTTTTGTTTTCCTTTTATCATTTTTAATTGCATTTTTCTGACTTTCATAAAATACAACTTGGTTATTGTGGAAGAGAGGGTGGAAAGATTGTAAGAACCGGAGGTGATGGATGACCACTAGGAAATGGAGTTTTCCACACAGCTGGTCAGTTAGTAATATAAATTTATAGTAATGACGACAGCATGCACAAGTCCTATGCAAGCTCAAATCAGACAAAATCCCAGCACAGACGTGAAGAAGTGGGTAAGAAGTTCCAACCCCACCTAAGAAAATTGTGACAACAGATGGCTTCTGGGAGGTACATAAACAGTCTCTTTTGAGCATGGGACTCTTGGTAGGTTAACCAGGCTCCAATGGATGGTCCCACACTGAAGGACATTTACAGCCACAAAGTAGACTCTATAGACCTTATTATATATAATAGAGTACATTAGATTGGGTGGGGCAATAAAGGCAGGTAGGGATAGGAAGGGGGAGCTAGATCTCAAGATTTTTTAACCTGTGATAAGAACAAGCTTAAGGCATTGCCTCATCTAAACCAGCAGTTTATGCTTCAGTTATGACTTAATATGAAATGATCCCAAATATGTGGGTTGTCTTATCTGTGTGGCAGGGACTAATGGAGCATGTGGAAGATTAAGAAACAGTGCCTGTGCAGTTCTTAGGCTGCATTGCACATGCCACTCTGGCCTCCCTTCAAGTCTTCAAATATGTTAAATTCCCTGCTACTTCTGGGTCTCTGCACACGCCCTCTGTTTTCCTGTAACACTTCCCTCCACCACCTGCATTTATTTATTTATTTATTTATTGGTCTTTTTTGAGACAGCGTCTCCCTGTAGCCCCAGCTGTCCTGGAACTAACTATGTAGACTAGGCTGGCCTTGAACTCACAGAGATCCACCTGATTCTGCCTCCCCGGTGCTAGGATTAAAGGTGTGTGCCACCATGCCCAGCTGCTCATTCTGAGCTATCTTCTAGATCTAGAGTGTGACTTTGTCATGATAACTCCTCAAGTCTCCCTAATGCTCACTGCAATAAGTTATCCTGATATGCTTTCATAACTCCGTGTTTCATTACTATAACAAAATCCTTGAAACCAGTGACCTTCATAAGAACAAGATATCTACTTAGCTCATAGTTTGGGATGATGAATGCTCAAATAGTTTGGTGCAAGTTCAGGAAAGGGCTCTCCTTAGCTGTATCACTTCATGGTAGTGACATATCCAGGAAAAAGATAACATCATGAAATAGAAAGCCAAAGAGTCTGGGATTTTACAGTCCCTTCTAAGGGCACATCTCCAAAGACCTAAATATCTCCCACTAGACTTACCTCTTAAAGGGGCATCACCACACTGAGGCCCAAGCTTTCAACACAATAAACTTTGGGGGTACAAACTGCATCCAAACATAGAAACTCCCTGTTTATTATGCTTATAATATAATTACATAATCACATATTTTCTTATGGTATTGTTTCATCAGTATCCAGAAGTACCACAAGAACAGGAACCATGTGGCTAGAAAGGTTGAAAAGCCAACTTTCCTCGCACCTGAATTTCCTAGGACCTAGGACAGCGCCTGGCATGCAACACATACTCAGGTGGTACTTGTTGAATGAATGAATAAGCATGACCCTCACCTGAGGCTAGAGTAGCACTGCATTATCAGCAGGGGCTCTGGTCCAGAGTGTGGCAATTGGCAGAGGCAGTACCACGAAGGCAGAAGACAGGGGCAGAGACACTGCCAGCTACAAAGACTCGCCCAGGAGGCACTCAGATATGCTGAGGGAGGCACATTACAGGAAAAGGAACTTAACCAGGAAGGTTCCCACAGTCTCAATATCTGGACTGCACTCCTGCTGGATACAACCATATGATCTCATTTAATTCTCTAAGTGCCACAGAGCAGACAGGTGCTTTTGTTTTTTTTTTGTTGTTGTTGTTGTTGTTGTTCTTTTTTGTTTTGTTTTGTTTTTGTTTTTTCTGTCCAACTAACAGAAAACTGAGGTTCAGAAATGTTTGGAAATCATCAAGGTCACACAGTGAGTACATGAGGTCTGAATGTGAACCCTAGTCTATGCATGCCCGAAGACTACCCTACACATCCAGTTTGCTCCCAGAGAAGCAAAAGAAAATGGGGAGGAAAACCCACAATGGGCAGCATGCTGTAAGACTTGCACGATGATGCTTCGGGCTGACACTTGTTCCATGAGGACTTTTCTTCTGCAGGAACGCCTTAGCTGAGTTCTCCCAGCCCATTTTTTGAACGTCTCCTATTTACACTTGATGCTGGCCACGTTTATGAAGTTTGATTTCAGCTGTGTCCTTAGGTTTCTGAATCTTTGCAGACAGCTATTGGGTCTCCCCTGAGCTGCCTTTCCAGCCTAAATGGAACTTTTCTTCTTCCCTCTTCACTCATGTAGCAATAATGCCTTGTGAGTCCATCTCAGCACACATAGAAATTTATTTATGCCTCACAAGGGAGACATCTCAAATGGAGCACTCTGAAATGGACCACATCTAGATGAAGGTCAGACTGGGTTTGTATCTCCAAAACTTCTAAGGTGTGTATCTATGTTATCAAACACTTCCACTGGGGGAGGCATGAGACATAACCAGAAAGATTTTCAAAAAGATGCCAGAAAATTGTTTAGAATAGCAAAAATGGGGAAAAAACAATATTCAACAATAGAGGAATTTAGTAAAATAAATGAGGGTATAGCAATACAATGCTATGCAAGGCCATCATTTAAAATGCCATGGTAGGGGACTGGGAAGGTAGGCCAGGCTGTGAAGTGCTTTCCATGCAAGCAACAAGGGCCTGAGTTAGACCTGCAGAACCCACATAAAAATAATAAATAAATAAATAAATAAATAAATAAAACAAAAAGAAAAACAGGTGCTGTGCTTGTAATCCCAGCACCGGGGAAGTAGAGACAGACAGATCCTTGGGTCTTGCTGGCCAGCCAGTCTAGCTTAATTGGTGAGTTTCAGGGCAAGTGAGAGATGCTGTCTCAAAAAATCAAGGTGGACAGTACTGGAGGAATGGCAGCTGAGGTTATCCTTGAGCCATACATACGCATATGCACCTGCATACACATACATGAACACACACATGCACACACACATGGGCACACAAAGAAATGACAATGTATACTTTTACTGTTCATGAAAAAGCTGTTCAGTGAGAAAAAGGTAGATTCGGCAGCAAATTGCATAATGCAATTTTATTTCTGTTAAAATAAGGATTAGTTTATTCTTCCAACAATTTGCATTGAGTGGTTGCTATTTACAAAGTGTTATGATAAAAGCTGAAGATAGAGCAAGGAACGTAATTAATATGGCTCACTGGGAAATCACTAATCCATAGGCCACTCTCTTTTGGAGTATTAGTTAGCTTTCCGTTACTCTGAGATACATGAGAAAATCAAGTTATAAAGATGAAAGGTTTATTTGGCTTGCAGTTTCAGAAGTTCCTGACTGATAGCACACAGACCACTGCCTTGGGCCTTTGATGGGGCCTGCTGATGGCACTGGCAAGGAGTCCACTCAGAACAACTGCTCTCCTCATTGCCAGGAAAGAAAAGGGAAAGGAGAGGCAGGAAGTAGTGTGATCCTCTTTAGGAGCAGGCCTCCAGTTACCTAAAGACTGATCACCAAGACCCATCTCCTAAAAGTTGTGCCACCTCCCAACAGCACCAGTCTGAGGACCCAGTCCTTACCACATGGGACTTTGAGACACTTTCCCAAACCAAAGCAGCTGGTAATCATTGAAGTCAATGGCTCAAACTCTCTGAGCCTCATTTTCCTCATCTATTAAGAATGTGCATAGTGCAGTGACTGCAGTTAGAAACAAATATATTTTATTCTTGAAAATTTCTAAGTGAGCAGAACACTTCAAGTATTCTCCCCACAAAAAGGAATCAATGTCTGCAGTGATGTATATATAAAGCATATATAATATATATAT
>NW_008347312.1:2964833-2968568 GCF_000622305.1 Nannospalax galili
TATATATAAAAGTTTGTTTTAGTCATTCCCTGTGTTACATATATTAAAACTTCATGCTGTATGTGATAAATATATAGCATTTTTATTACATTTTATTTATCTATTTAGTGTGTGTGTATGTGTGTGTGTGTGTGTGTGTGTGTGTGTGTATGTATGTGTATGTGTGCATGTGGAGGTTAGAGGAGAACCTGTAGGAGTTGGTTCTCTCCTTCTACCACGTGGGTCCTGGGGATTGAACTCGGGTCATCAGGCTTGGTGGCAGGTGCCTTTGTCCACTGAGCAATCTTGGTGACTATTATAAAAAATCTTTTAAAATTAAAAACATATTTTTAAAAAGCTAATATTTACTGAACTGTGGAATGGTCAAGTGTGTGAGGCTGATGTAAACATACAAGGGCTTGATAAATATATATTTATCACATCAAAATCTAGTTCCTCCCACTCCAATACAACAGGATGTTCCATTATATCCCAAGGCCACTGGCTCAAACCCTAGTTTCAATTTGGCCATTAAAGATCAGTACAAACTAAACTACAATGAATCACCATATTCAGTCACACTGACCAGATAGTCAGTTGTGCAACAGCACTTGTGAGCACTTTCCATGATAAGTCTCTATCTCGCTAGCTCCCTCCAACTCCCCCTACCCCTGGCCCCGAGCCTCTACTCCTAACTCCATTCCTGACACTGGCCTTCTGGACTTCCTGACACTGGCCTAGCATACCAAGAGTGCCTGTCTTGGGCCCCTTGTTCTTGTTTTCCTCACTTGCAGTGTTCTTCCTAGAGAACCAGGTCCTTCTGTCTGTCCAGCTCTGTTTCCTGTATCTCCTCTCAGAATGGAGCATCATAAGGCTTCCTGAACTTTTTAAAAATTTATTTATTTAATAACCACATAATTAGAAGAACCATTTCATTACAACAGCATTGACATATTCAATAACAATTTCCAGAGCTAAGATGCATCTCTTTCAAAATTGGTTGTAAATTTTTAGGTTTGCAGTTCAATTAATAGTTATGTAATAGTCTACTCAGTATAAACCCTGTAAGACATAAAAATGAATGAGATTTTAACCTTTAAAAAAGATCTCCATTTCATTTTAAAATATACTTTTCCATACAGAAAAACTCATTTTTAATGCAACTAACACTTAGATGTTTGCACACAAGTCGCTAATCTCTATATATCTGATTAGTACTGGTCATAGTTGGTTACTTTCTGAGATCCTTGGCACCTGAGCATGGATATAAAGTCATCACGTAGATTTCAATGGTAATGTTTTTCAAATCTACTTATTGACATGAACAAATTTTTATGCATTTTCCTCAAATATAATTCTTTTTTATTGATTTATTTTGTGTGTATTTCATCCAGAATACCCCCAAAAAATCTTATTCATCTATATACCCACATCCCAAGTGGCACCCTCCCATAGCTCCCCTCCCCACTGGAGCCCATATACTGTGTCATCCCCGTTACTGTCCACTCTGTTGTCAGTGCCTCCAACCATTCCCCAGTGCTTGTCCATCCTCTGAGTCTAGTCAGCCTAGCTAGAGTTCCTTGTTTTAGGAAGATCAGCTGTTCCTCATCTAAGCAGCAATCAGTTGCCAATATCCCTTTAGATAAGATTGGGGTCTGCTGCTCATTTTTCCAGTTCTACGCTGGGTTACTGTCTGGGATTCCCTTGGGCCACCCTGGCCAACAACTCCAAAGGAAGGTATCTCCTGTCTGGCATTGTAGCTTGTTATGTAGCCTTTAGCTATACACATGGACTCTTAAAGAATTATATTTATCCTCTTTAATCTTTGGTTATAGTTTCCTTTTGTGTGTTTAACACCATGCAGTTGGCCCAGATAAACCAATTTATTTTTACTCTTAAGGTCGTTTGAGGATCTGTTCCTCAGGGGTCACATGGGCCTGGGAGGAGCCCCTGGCTCCTTTCTTTTACCAGTTCTGCCTATGTGGAGATAAGTCAAAGGTCCTGCTTGACCATGGATGGCTTCACTTGGAAGCATGGAGGAAATGTTTCCTCTGTGTTGACCCTCCTTTTTGTAGACTTGACATTGGTTCAAGTCCATCTGGTGGTGTCTCCACAGTCTCCTTGATCAAGAGGACAGGTGACTCACCACAGTTACAGGGCATTCTGAGAGATGCTCCACAGTCCCCTGGGAATTAGTTGACCTTGGAAGGCAAGGAGCAAAACCTGTCCTTTAAGTCCCTCTGACCACATTAGTATAGGCCTCAAAGTACGGCTGTTAAACATCTAAGAAGGTTAGTTCCACCTGTCTGGTACTTTTAATTACCATGTGCTATGTAGATAAACCTTGGGCAAAGACCAAAGATTCTCAGATAAACCTTGAATAAACATATATTATATTCCTTGAGCTAGTTGTGTGTGTAATTTGTCAGTAGGTTGTTGGACTAATATGGTTCCCTCTGGTTTTATTAAAACTAGCTAGGCATTATTGATCTCTCTCATTGTCTAAACCTTCCGCCATGGTTTCCCCATTTAAAGCGTCCCCAATTTCCCATTTCTCCCTCAACAATACTCTTCTATGTGCCCACCTCTCTTGAGTCCCTTCTTTCCCTTTATCCTCAAGGTTCCTTATATAACCCTCCCTTCAACCTCCCCTTAAAATAATCCCATTTTCTCCACATCTCCAGTGTTAACACCTAGTTTCCTACTGTTCTTCTCTTTCAGACTCTTTTCCTTAACCTCCCTGGTTCCTTTTCATTATCCTGGTTCCTGTAGTTATGTCTGGATACATACTCACTTATAAGAATGTGGTGCTAGGATTCACATATGAGGGAGAACATATATTGTTCATTTTTCTGAGTCTATGTTACTTCATTTAGTATAACAGTTTCTAGTTCCATCCATTTATCTGCTAATTTCATTATTTCATCTTTATTTATGGCTGAGTAAAATTCCATCATATACATGAATCGCATTTTCATTATCTATTCATCAGTTGAGGGACACCTACGTTGCTTCCATCTCTTAGCTATTGTGAAAAGAGCAGCAACAAACATGGATGTACAAGTGTCTCTGCAATAAGATGAGTTCTTTGGGTATATGCCAAGGAGTGGTATAACTGGGTCAAATGGTAGGTTCATTTGTAGTTTTTAAGTGTTCTCCACACTGATTTCCACAGGGGTTGAAAAAGTTTTCAGCTCCACCAGCAGTGGATGAGTGTTCCCCTTTCCCCCACATCCTCTCCAACATCTGGTATCATTTGTTCTCTCGATCTTAGCCAGTCTGACTGGAGTAAGATGAAATCTTAAAGTGGTTTTAATTTGCATTTCCCTAATTACTAATGATGTTGAACACCTTTTAAGATGCTTCTTAGCCATCTTTATTTTCTCTTTTGAGAACTCTCTGTTCAGTTCCTTAGCCCATCTTTTAATTGGGTTATCTCCTTCCTTGAGTCTTTGTTTTTTTGAGTTCGTTATATATTCTGCATGGTAAACCTCTGTCGGATGTGTTGCTGGTGAAGATTTTCTCCCATTCTGTGGGTTTTCTGTTTGTTTCCTTGGTTGTCTCCTTTGATGTACAGAAGCTTTTTAGATTAATGAAGTCCCATTTGTTGATTCTTGACCTTGTTTCCTGAGCAATTGATGTCCGGTTTAGAAAATCCTTTCCTACACCCATATCTTGTAGGTATTTGCCAATGTTTTCTTCTACCAGCTTCAGAGTTTCAGGCTTTACATTGAGGTCTTTGAGCCATTTGGAATT
>NW_008347312.1:2968668-2970094 GCF_000622305.1 Nannospalax galili
TCTTTCCTCCAGTGAATGTTCTTGGCCCCTTTGTCAAATATCAGGTGGCTGATATTGCATGTACTCATATTTGGGTCTTCAATTTTGTTCCATTGATCTATGGGTCTATTTTTGTGCCAGTACCATGTTGTTTTTATGACTAAAGCTCTGTAATACAGTTTAAAATCTGGTATAGTAATCCCCCCATCATTGCTCTTAGTGTTCAGGGTTGCTTTGGCTATCTGAGGTATTTTGTGCTTCCATATGAATCTTAAGATTTTTTTTCCAATTCTGTGAAAAATGTCATGGGGATTTTGATTGGCATTTCATTGAATCTATAAATGACTTTTGGTAGGATGGTTGTTTTCACAGTTTTAATTCTTCCAATCCATGAGCATGGGAGGTCCTTCCATCTTCTGATGTCTTCCTCAATCTCTTTCTTTAAAGATTTAAGTTTTTCATTTTACAGGTCTTTAATGTCTTTGGTCAGGTTTATTCCGGGATTTTTATTTTATTTTATTTTATTTTGCAGCTATTGTGAAAGGAAGTGTTTCCATGTACTCTTTGGTGGCTTGTTATTGGTATATTTAAAGGCTACAGACGTTTGTAAATTAAGTTTGTAACCTGCCACTTTACTAAAAACATCTATCATTTCTAAAGTTTTCTGGTGGAATTTTTGACATCAATTAGTTGTAATAGCATATTGTCTGCAAAAAGGAATAATTTAATCTCTCTCTTTTCCAATTATTACTCTTTTAATTTCCTTCTCTTGTCTTATTGCTCTTGCAAGAGTTTCAAGCACTAAAAAGGTGTGGAGACAGTGGACAGCTTTGTCTGATTCCTGATTTTAGTGGGAATGCTTCCAGTTTTTCTCCATTTAGAATTTTTTTGTTGTTGTTTCTTTACCTGGCTTTGGTGTTAGACTGATGCTGGCTTCATACAAGGAATTTGGAAGTTCACCCTCCATTTCCATCACTTTGAATAAATTAAGTAGTAGTGGAGATAGATCTTCTTTAAATGTCTGGTAGAATTCTATTGTAAATTCCAACAGAATTTAAATTTATATTTAAATGATGGTAGAATTCCATCTGGTCCTGGGCTTTCTTTAGTAGGGAGATTTTGTATGACTGTTTTAATTTCCTTATGTGTTATGGGTCTGTTTAAGCTGTTGATCTTTTCTTGGTTTAGCTTTGGTGATTGCCATGGTGTTAGATACACATCCATTTCTTTTAGGTTTTCAAATTTATTAGCATATAGGTTTTAAAGTATTCCTTTATAATTTTCTGTATCTTTCTGGTGTCTGTTGTGATGTTTTGCCTTTCCTCTCTGATTTTGTTGATTTGGAGGTGTTCTTTCTTTCTTTGGGTTAACTGGGCTAGCGGTCTGTCAATCTTGTTTATCTTTTCAAAGAACCAGCTCTTGGATTCATTGATTCTTTGTATTGTTT
>NW_008347312.1:2970151-3045470 GCF_000622305.1 Nannospalax galili
TGTCTCTTGGATTTGGGTTCATTTGTTGTTTTTCAAGTATCTTGACTTGCGATGTTAAGTCATTTATTTGTGTTCTTTCTGGTTTTTTTTTTTTTTTTTTTAATGAAGACACTTAGAGCTATAAACTTCCCTCTAAGGACTGCTTTCATCGTGTCCCAGAGATTTTGTTGTGTTGGATTGTACTTTTCATTTAGTTCCAGGAATACTTTTATTTCTTTCTTAAATTCTCCTTTGACCCATGCATCCTTCAAGAGTGTGTTGTTTAATCTCCATGTGTTCATGTAGTTACTAGCGGTTCTTCCAGTGTTGATTTTAAGCTTTATTGCATTGTGGCCTGAATGAATGCATGCAATTATTTTAATCTTTTGTATTTGTTGAGGCTTGTTTTGTGCTCCAGTATATGGTTGATTTTGGAGACAGTTTCATGGGGGGCTAAATAGAAAGTATATTCTTTGGTGTTTGGGTGGAATATTCAGTAGATGTCTGTTAGGCCCATTTGCTGTATGGTATTGTTTAATTCAGATGTCTTTCTGTTAATCCTCTGTCCTGTTGATCTATCTAATGGAGACAACGGGGTATTGAAATCTCCACTATTAATGATTTGGGATTAATCTGGGTCTTAAAGTCCTGTAGTACTGTTTTTATGAAGTTGGGTGCACCAGAGTTTGGTGAATATATGTTCATGATTGCAAAGTCTTTTTGGTCAATTGTTCCTTTGATCAGAATGAAGTGGCCCTCTTTATCTCTTCTGATTAGTTTTAATTTGAAGTCTATTTTGTCAGATATTAGAACTGCAAAGCCTGCTTTTTTCTTAGTATCATTCTCTTGGTATATATTTTTCCATCCTTTCACCCTAAGGTAGTGCCTGTCCTTGACTGTGAGTTGAGTTTCTTGCAGACAATAAAAAGATGGGTTTTGTTTCTTAATCCATTCAACTAGTCTGTGTGCTTTGAATGGGGAGTTCAGTCCGTTGATATTTAAAGTTATTAATGAAAGATTTGTGTTGATTCCTGTCATTTTTATTTCTGCTCATATTCTTGGTGTAGCTATGCCTTTCCATAGTTATACATTATTAAGTTTCTTTCTGTTAACACTTTGGTAAAGTTGTTCCTTTCTTCAGCTCTTTGTATTGTTTCAAGAACTCTCTGAAGGGCTGGTTTTGTGGGCATGAATTCTTTCAGCCTATTTATGTCATGGAAGAGTTTTCTTTCCCCTTCGACTATAATAGACATTTTGGCTGGGTAATCTGGGTTGGCATCTGTGGTCATTTAGACCTGGGAATACTTTGGTCAAGGCTCTTCTGACTTTCATAATTTTTACTGAAAATTCAGCTGTAATTCTGATGGGTTTTCCTTTTTTTATGTGACATTGTTTTTCTTTTGCTGCTTTCAGTAGTCTCTGTTTGTTCTGTACATTTAGTGTTTTTACTATGATGTATGGTGGAGAGTTTCCTTTCTGGTCCTGTCTATTTGGTGTTCTATTTGCTTCTTGTATTTGTATGGGCATGTCTTTCTTTAATTTGGGGAATTTTTCTTCTACATTCTGTTGAAGATCTGGTCCATGCCTGTACTTTGGGATTCTTCTCCTTCCTGTATGCCTATGATTCATAAGTTTGGTCTTTTTATGGTGTCACATAATCCCTGCATATTCCATTCTTGGGTTTTCTTAAATTTTTCATTATTTTTCATAATCTTTTCTTGAGTGGAACACTTTGTGTTCCAGTCTTGATATTCTGTTTTCTGTTTCATTCATCCTGTTGGTGAGGCTTTCTCCTGTTGTTTCTAATTGTCTTACTGAGTGTTTCACTTCCTTCTTCATTTCAGCCTGAGTAGTCTTCAATATTTCTAACTGTTTTCTGAATTCATTCAGAAGTTTATCCATACCTTCTTTCAGTGCTTTGATTTCTTTGTTCATGTGTTCTTTAAATTCACTGAATTCTTTTATCATGTTTATAATTGTTCCTTTGAATTCCATGTCCTGTGTTATCTCTAGTGGATTCTCATTGTACTCCCTTACAGGACTGTTGGTACTTGATGGTGGTATATTATTTGGGTTTTTCATGTTATTATTTTTTCTCTGTGACTTTGACATGTGCATTTCTTTTGTAGTTCCTGATTCTCTTTTTTTCTGTATCACCCAAGTCAGTTTGTTTTATAAACTTCCAAATCTTTACCACAACCATTTTTCCAAACCATTTTTTTACTGCCTCCACTAGTCACTGGGGCCAATTAGCATCTTTGTTTTAAAAACAAAAAGAAAAATAACTTCATCAAATTGAAAACAAGACAAAGTAAATCTTATTTTAGAATATAATTGGTTTCTAAATGGAAAAGGCACTCAGGAAAAAAAATGTTTGCAGTTTTATCAAATTCCAAACAAAACATGTTAAAAATAATTTGAATCATGAGTTAGGAATGTATCATAGAGCACCAAATCTAAAATATAGCATGGACTGTTGCTTGCAGGGAAGGATGGAGCAATTGTGACAGAAAAAAATGGATATATTTTAGTCATGCATTCTATTAATTTAACTCCATATAAGGCAAATTTGATAGGAAGAAAAATGAATGTAAAAGGGTTTCACTTTGCTTCAGTTATACACTGGTTTTTTGCATGCAATTAAAAATATTTTTTTGTCTTATTGAGACAGGGTCTCCCTGTAGCCCCAGCTGTCCTGGAACTCACTCTGTAGACCAGAGATCAGCCTGCCTCTGCCTCCCAAGTGCTGGGATTAAAGGCGTGCTCTACCTAGGCTGGCTCCATTAAAATATTTATTGTTTTTGTTTTATGTGTACGAGTGTATTGCCTGTATGTATGTAAATGTACCCATGTCATGCAATGTCTTTGGAGGTCAGAGGAGGTATTAGATCCCTGGAACTGGAGTTATGGACAGTTGTTAGCTGTCATATGGGTACTGGGAATTGAATCCAGGTCCTCTGCAAGAGCAACCAGTGCTCTTAACCACCGAGCCATCTCTATAGCCCCTTAAAAAATATTTTGACCTATATGGGATTATTCTTAAGACTAGACACAATGTGATTTGAAGAGTGGTAAAAATATCGTACACTCCCAAACAATTTTCCTTAGACCTTGTGGCAAAAGCTACCAGAATAATCCCCACTATGTTCCTTAAATTCTGTGGCTATGAAGTTTCTCCATCACTTTTCACGTACATGCTTTTTCCTCTTTCTGCCTTCTTTGCTTTAGTTTGTCCTTCATTCATGAGTGCTCTTATCTCAACCCAGTCATCACTTGTGCCTCAATATAACTTTATTCTGTAGTAAGAATGCTGGAAAAGCCGTGCATGGTGGTGCACGCCTTTAATCCCAGCATTCAAGAGGCAGAGGCAGGCAGATCTCTGTGTGTTAGAGGCCAGCCTGGTCTACATAGAGAATCTAGGCCAGCTGCAGCTACAGGAAAACTCTTCTTCAAAAAGACAAAAAAAAAAAAAAAAAAAAAAAAAAAAAAAAAAAGAATGCTGGAAAACATGAATTGTCCATACTGACCAGAATGTAGTCTTGGTTACTTGAACCAGTTTGATTCTTGATTCATTAGTCTTTATTTTAACAGATGGCTACTCCGAATTCACTGCCAAATCATCTGGTAATTAAGTTCTGTCTTAGATACTAAGTACTGTCTGTGGTTCCAACTGGAGAAAGTTTTCCTTCTGCAATGTCCAAATACTTTTTTTTTCTTAACTTTTGCAAAAACTTTACTGAGAATTTCATTTGTGCATATAAGGTGTTTTGATCAAATCCATGCCCACTCCCTCCCCTCCAATGTTCCCCCCTCTGAAGAGGTAACCCTAAAATCTTTTAAGGATTAGATACAAGCTCCCAAATACTTTTGACATTTTTGGCCTTTGGAGCAGAGTATGCTGCTAACAGGCCCAAGGACATTTTGACTTTTATTCTTGTGTGAGACTCAAGCCTTCCTTTGTTGAGTTTAGGTTTGCCTCTTTCTGTAAACATTGTGTGCCTTTGTGGTTTACTTGTTGAGCATGAAAACCCGGTTGGTCTAGCCTTCAGGTTCTCTCTTTGATTTTGTATTGGAGTGGCCAAATAGCTTTTGTCTTGCTGCTCAGGAGTTCCCACAGAGGCCAAGTCAGAAGAGGATCAGATGCTCTCAGGCTTTCTCCTAAGGTCTGGGTCCCTCCAGGAATTTGGGGGCTGGGCTGGCCTGAAACCAGGGCCCAAGAAAGATGCTGGCCCCAGGAAGCTCATCGCTGTGTAGACTAGGAATGCAAAGGGAGGTGGGAGCAGGAACAGGCCCCGAGGGCTCCAGGGGACTCCAGGGAGGAATTAGGTTGGTCTGGATGCAAAAAATCAGGAAGCAATGGGGAGTCTGAGCCAAGAGGTCAGCCCTGGTGTCTGGGGTGCCAAGACAAGAAATGGGCCAGTACCCAGGCTAGGAGGAGAGATGGAGCGGGGGAGCTGGGAAGGTGAATGAGGTTGGGGGAGTCAAGGTGCAGTCGGCACCAATGAACTTGCTCCAAGGCTTCCTGAACCTTTTGTGCCTCTCTCCATTTACTGACTTACTCATAACCATTCTCTGACAGAATCACATTGTTTTTCTTATTTACTGCCATCTTCCACTATAATGTCATAGACTCAGTGAGTCTAGTCCATGTGCCTCAGCTTCCTAAACTATGCCCACCACAGACTCAGTGTTTAATAAATGTTTGTCAGATGGAGGCATGGTGGTGCATTTCTATAATCTCAGCACTCCAAAGGCTGCGGCAAGAAGACCACAAGTTCAAGGCCAACTTGGGGTACACAGTGAAATCCTGAATCGAAATCCCAAGGGCTAGGAATGCAGCTCTGTGATAAACCTAGTATTATGCAAGGCCCCAGGTTCTAGCCCCAGCACTGAAATAAGTAAATAATGGAATGAATATGTGAAGGGAGAGATGCATGAACATGCCCAGCTCTGCTTTACATACAGAAGAGGACACAGCAGTGAGACATACCGTCTTTGTACCACTGCCTTCTGGTGCCCTTGTTTCTCAGTCCCTGGGTCCTGTCTCACCTGAGAATTCTCTGGAGCTGTGGAATGAGCGGGGCATTCATTTCAATATGCATGGCCGCCATCAGATCCTCTCTCTAGACCTCTCCTCTGCCAAAGTGCTGAGTAATTATCCTCTAGAACCCACAATGGCTCCAATTTTTGATTAAATGCTTTCCTGGCTTTTAAAATTTCAGGCCAGCCTATTAGGATGCCCTGCCATGGCATCTGCCAGTGTAGTGATTGACTGAGACGATCCCCGTCTGTCTCTCATTTGCAGCGATTTCCTTGAGTATTTTGATCTGGGCAAGAAGTATGACATGATTGATTTGCTCTGCCCCACTCACCAACAGCCTCATCTGCAAGAGCCAGGATCTTTATGGCTTCAATAATTTCCCGGAGTGCAGAAAATTCTTTTGTATTTTTGCTTAGCACTTTGCAGTTCTGTAAATTTTTTATGGACTCTGAGGTTAAGTTTTGTCCCTTATTTCCATGCTTATTGGGATGTTGATTTGTGTTCTGAGAAAGGGCATGATCTTTCAGTACCTAGGCATGTCCTACCCCAACTTAATATTTTAGAGAGGGAAGGAGAGAGAGTTAGAAATGGAGAAGGAAGAAGGGAGGAAAAGAGGGCAGGAGTAAGAAAGAGAATATTCTAGAACTCTTCATGTTCTGTATGTCTTCTAAATAGGTTTTGTCTGAAAAGACAAAAAAGTAGCAGCTGTGAAGGCTTTAGTGGTTCCCACAAATAGCACAGCCAATAAGTAGGAAAATTTTCTGCCTCTGGGGTCGTCACTGGTGCTGTTCACTGAATTTTTTTAATTTCTCCTCCTCCTGGGTAAAAACAGGATTGCTCTTTTCTGTCTTCATAGGATCACATGAATGTCTGTGATCCAGGAAATGTTAGTAGAGTGAATTACATCATTTTCACATGGAAGGACTTAAAAACTTGTGAATGACAGATTCATCATGTCCTTCCCACCCACCAACAGTGGAGACTCTCTCTCCCTCTAACTCTAAATGAGAACAGCGACCCAAGAAGGACATGTAGTACAGATGGGAAATAAATCCGTCATTTTAAGCACAAAGATTCAGGGATAGCCAAACATGTTGGTACATACCTGTAGTCCAGGCATTTGGGAAACTGAAGCAGGTAAATAGCAAGTTCTAGGCCAACCTGGGATACATAAGGAGCCCTTGTACAAAATAAATCAGAACACCCCCAAACAACAACAACAAAGACTTGGGGCAACTTGTCATCCTCACCCTAACTGATATAGTCTCCAGGCAAGACCCAGCAAGATGATATGGAAATCTCAAGATTTTGGATGGATGATCTAGAAGACTGAGACCAAGAGAGAACAAGAATTGCAGCTGTTTTAATATCACAGATTTTCCATAGTTTTGTTCAGCACAAGAATTAATCTTGAAACAAGGGTAAGTCTAATTTATTAGGACAATATTTGAATCCTTTCAAAACACAATCCTACGCTTCCTCTCCAGGCTCAGCTCTCCATACCTCCCCGTCAGGTGCTCTGTGCTTTGACTTCATTCACCTCTGCTTTCTCTGCTCAATCTGTCCTTTCTTCAAATATCTACTCGGTTCCCAATATCTTCAAAGCATACTATAGGCATGAAACTGTCAAACCGTTATACGGACTTCTCATTCTGATTGTCTTTCACCTACAGCTTTATTTTCAACACAGTGAATTTTATGCCTGTTGCAAGATCCAATCAGTTTATTCCTACTGGAAAGGACTCTGACACTCCTTTCTCCAAAGCACATTTAGCCACCTTTCAATGTATTTCTTTTGCCTAGGGAGTAGCAGGCAGTACCATGGCTCACGTTTGTCTCCTCCAGCAGACTGCTCTCTTCAGGGCAGGTCAACTCATTGTCAGGAGCTTTAGTGCTCGGCTCATCGTCTGTTTTTGATACATATTTGATGAATGAGTAGGTGAGCAGTGTTGATTCAATCTTGTTATCATTTCTGATTTTGTTTTCAACATCCCAGAAGCTTAGCTCTCCCCAAATTTATTAAACCATTTTTAATAGTTTGGTGCTTAATCTTTGAGATCTTTCTTCCCAAAAGGGATTATATTATTTATTTCTAAAATAGGATTATATTCTGTACAATACTTTGTGGTCTTTTTTTGATTATAATTATATTATGGCTATCTTTCTTATACGAATATGTATTTGTACCACACTACCATTTGCTGCTATTATTTTGTCTTTTTGAGACAGGGTCTCATTCTTTAGTCAGGCCAAGATGAGACTCTCTATGTAGCCCAGGCTGGCCTCAAACTTGTAGCAGTCTTGCTGCTTCAGCCTCCTGAGTGCTGGGATTGTAGGCATGAGCCACCATGCCCGGTTCATATCATAAGTTTTAATGGCTGCGTCAAATTCCTCTGTACATAAATATAATAGTCCATCAATCCCCCATAATATGCCATTTATGTTGTTTTTATTTTTTTGGTGTTATTTTAACAAATTTGACAACTTCCTCTGCAGACAGGTTTCTTCTTTTGCTATTTCTTTCATATGAATTTTTGATGCAGACTGGCTGGGTCAAAGGATATGAGTCAGTTAAATTGTCATATCTAGACTTACAGAGACCTGACCTAGCCGGATGTTCAGGTAGGTATGTAATGCCTAGACTTGCCTAGGTGAACTGGGCACAAGCTATGCAATCTAACATCTCTGTGCTTGCCTGGTCCAGAAGAAGGAGTCCCCATGAATATACTCATGTCTGCAGGACAGGGACCACAAAGAATGACTTATTGAGGGGAGGAAATGCCACTTAATGAGCGAGAATTGCCTTCTTACAAGCCAGAAACATAATTGTGGCCAGTGGGTACGTCCTCCTTCTGATTGAATTTCAAACATAATAAATCGTGTGTGTGCTCATTAGCCTAGAGCTTGGATGCTGATGGTGGAGCATAACAAAATGGGGGCTGTCCAGCAATCTCTGTCATTCCTCCATCTACAGCAGAATCATCGATCTGCCCAAGTCACCCCAAGTCACTGAGCTTCCTGATGGCTAGCTCCCCATTCAACTGCTGTCCTTCCCACACGTCTGTCTGCAAAACCCAGCTTTCTGTGTTGTTTCCCTCAACCACATTTGACATAATCCATATTTTCCACTTTAAATATTTATAGCAAACTTGCAGAGAAAACATTCTCTTTTCATGCAGCCTTCTAATTTCATTTAACAGTGAAGGTCAGAACAGCAAATGCTCTACAGAGAAAATTCTCTCCTTGTTTTCAGCAGCATCAAGGACGGAATCCTTTTACCCAACTCACTTCCAAGCCCTTCCCCCCAACCCCTCTGGCTCATTGTCAAAGGGGGAAGCGAATGAGAAATGACCTCCCAATAGATTACACTGTATTAGGCACTAGACTGCATTCTGTTTTTATGATTGTCACAAATGAAAGTCTTCTGCATCAATTTCAGAAGATATATAAATATATGCACTCAGAAGAAAATCTACCTTACAGAAGTAACCATTTTAATCAAGTTGTCTAATCTTTAGGACTTTCTTCCAAAAAGATGTCTGTGTGTGTGTGTGTGTGTGTGTGTGTGTGTGTATGTGTGTGTGCACGCGTGCACATGCGTGTGTGTATATAATGCAAAGGGGCTGACTCAAAAGATTAGAGATTAAAAAACCTATTAATTTTATCAAAAAGGAAAGAACCAGTTTGTTCACTTATTATATGTATATATATTACACATATTATTACACATATATATTACACCTATCTTTTTGTAGCCTTCTTTCACTGGGCTCTCGTGAATGCTCCTTGGCTTCCGGGTCCTTTTACATGAGACATGAAGTGTAGTGCAGAGTAAAAGAGATCACACCCTCAAGGGTGAGAGTGGACGCTGACCAAAGAGAATGTTTTCCTGCTCTATATTTCAGATAGGCTTTAAAAAAATTTTTTACAAAAACTTTATTGAGAATTTCATACATGCATACAAAGGTGTTTTGATCAAATCCATGCCCACTCCCTCCCCTCCAACATTCCCCCCCAAGAGGTAACCCTAAAATATTTTAAGGATTAGATACAAGCTCCCAAATACTTTTGACATTTTTGGCCTTGGAACAGAGTATGTTGCTAACAGGCCTAAGGACATTTTGACTTTTAGCCAAGAAACTGGCTACATTTCTTTGGGGTCTTTTTACCCTAACTGCTTAGCCAATTCCTACCTCCTATTCTTATCATGCCATCCTCTGAAGGGGTTACCCAAATTGCCAATAGGGAATTGGGATGCAGACAGCTCTGGCTTCTTCCATGCTGAACAGGGACGCAGGGTGAGGCAATTGGAGTACCCCTTCAGTGGGTCTATCTAAAAGACTCCCAAATTACATAACTCTTGTCTCTAAGGGGAAAGAAAGAAGAAAGTCTTTGAATCATGAATAGGAGATGTGAAGGAGAAGTAAAGGCAAGAGTAATTAGCATTACAAATTCTAGACAGGGAACTAGAAAAAAGTCAGAACAGGGCAAATTTCAAATGTTCATATGAGAGTCCACTGGAGTTTCTTGACAAGGGCTTCCAAAAGCATCCATCTATTGGGTTCTTCCTCATTTTTCTTTTGTCTTCCAAGGCTGGACTAGTTGGCTGGGAAGAGTGACTGGATACTCAGGTGAGGGTCCAGTGACCCTGCTTGGCACTCCTTTAATGAATGAGCACAACCATCAACAAGCCCAGTTGTGACTATGTTTAGTGACCAGGCTCAGCCGAAGTCGTGATGATGGTAGTTATTTCATGGAGAAGGGACAGCTGTATAGCATCATCTTATTAAAAGGCCCACCACGTGGAGGCAGGATCTGGGGGCTGTCAGGCTGTCCCCTGGGTTCTCAGGTCTTCTGGTAGTTGGAGGCCAGAGGGAGGCCAGAACCCCACACTCTCTGGCTGTCTGCTGAGCTCCGAGCAGCTACCCCGATGGAGGAGGTCCAAACCCACCCATCAGATAGGCTTTTTACTCTTTCTAATGTCTGTGGGACAGACAGCTTTCCTGACGGGTGTGTTCCTGTCCAAGTGATTGGCAGGCCCATTTGGATTGGCTCTTATGAGAGTGGATGATGGTATGCCCCTGTTCTCTATCAGAAAGCTTCTTGTGATATAGTAATCTTATAAAAGATTTAGGGGTCCTGGAACCATGTTTAGAGAGTTACCAGTGTCTTTCCTTCTGGGCAGTTCAAGATGAAAATCATCCTGCCAGCGTCAGAGATAGGATCTGCCTCCATGTCCTCTGAGCAGTAGAGTCCTGCTGTTCCAGATCTTGGTTTTACAAGCTGCTGATTTACCATCCTCATGGTCCTCTACTCCTGCTAACATTTCTCTAGACACCTAAAGATAATTGTTCCATGAAAACCTTTGTGTGTGTATATGTGTATATTGATCATACCATAATTTTTAATGGCCACATAAAATCTTGAAGTATATAAATACTGGAGATAATTAATCAGTACCCTATCACTGGGCATGTAGGTTATTTCCATTGCTGTTATTTTTTAAATAGCTTAAAGAGATTGTCAAGATGTTCAGCAGGTAAAGGCACTTGCCACCAATCTTGATGACCCACGTTCAATCCCCAGCACCTCCATGGTAGAAGGAGAGAACAGACTTGTGCAAGTTGTCCTCTGACCTGTACACACACACTGTGAAACACGTGCTCCACCCAATAAATAAATGTAATAAAAATATAAAAAATAGCTTAAAGACTTGGAGCCCCCCTCCCCAGAAGATGCTCTTTCCTTATTATTTCTTTCCTTTAAGTTTCTTGATGCAGAGTGACTGTGGCAAAGGATATAAGCCTATAATTTTTAAAATTTCATTTTACCAAAAAGAACAACAGAACCAGTTTGTTCACATAAGCAGTGACATTGCCAACCTCCTTATAACTTCACCAGTTCTGAGCTTTAAGACTCTAAATTTTTGACAATCTGAGAGCAGAAGAAAAAAAAGTTATTGCCTTGCTATCTCATTTAAATAATATATCTCAGTATTAAGCGTAAATGTTTATTAAACATTTATTTTTTATTTTGCAAATGTGAATATTTAGATATCGTGCTCATATTTTCCATTGGAGTAATTTGGTGTGCTGACATTCTAAATGGTGAAGAAATAATGCTGTAAGCGCCCTGCACAATGCATTTTTCTGTCCTTTAATTTCGTTTCCTTCTGCTATGAAGATTATAATTTTTATGTGATAAAATCCATCAATGTTTTTCCTTTGGTGGTTTCTGACTTTTGTTTCCAAGAGAAAAGACTCTGTACCTATACATTTTTGCAGTTCTTTCTATTTGTTTACTATTTATGTAAGCATTTAAACAATGTGTATTTTGTTATAAAGTGTGTGGTAGGGTTCTAGCTTTTTCTTTTCATGTAAAATTAGGTCATCTACCCAACATCTTTTAATATATGATTCACCTTTTATGTTGAAAGCCTACTCTATTATTTTTATGTTTAATGTTTTGTTTTTCGTTTTGTGAGACAGGGTCTGAAGTTGACTAGGCTGGGTTTAAGCTCACTGTGTGGCCAAGGCTGGCTTTGTGCTCCTGGTCTTCCTGCCTCTATGTGCTGGGATTGTAAGCATGTATCACCGTGCCTGGCTACAGTCTACTTTTATACCTTTGTTGGATCTATATACCATCTTAGATAAATTTCTTCTGCTTTTTGTTGGTCTCTTTTTCAGAAAATCTTTGATTATTTTCAACTCTAAATTCTTATGGATGACCTTTTAGTATTTCACCAAACAATGATAAAGCTATGTTAGTAGTTTAATAAAAATTATGTACCTTTTTAAAAACTTTGGATAAACTGGCAACTATCCAACACTGAAAACACAGTTTTCACTTATTCAACTCTTAGATCCTTCAATAGTGATTTATTATTTGACACAGCACAGCATACATACACTTTTAATTAAGTTTATTTCTAGGTAATTTATTATAGTTTTATTTTGTTATTGACTTTTGCTGATCTATAGAAAAGCTATCAGTTTTTCTGTTTATTTTGTACTTGACATTGTATTTGAAGATCATTATTTGACAGCTATGGCCATGTCATTGTGTAGCCTTTTGACCTTTTGGCTAAAATCCAGTGTAAAGTCATGTCACTGTTCTTTATAGTCATTTGGTTATACAACAAATAGGGTAAAACTCTGATGGGGGGCAGTCAGTGGTACAGTACTTGCCTAGTATGTGTGATGCTGAGGGTTGGATCCCCAGCACTGCAGAAAACACAGAAACAAAATATAAAAACTACTTTAAAAAAATACAGGGTTTTATGTAGCCCAAGTTCTCCTTGAACTTATGCAGCCTAGGAGGATCTTAAACTTTTAATTGGCCTGTCTCTACCTCCTGATGCTGGGATCACATATCACCACACCTAGTTCAGGTGCTGGAGATCCATCCCAAGACTATCTGCATGCAAGGCAAGAACTCTACTATATGAGCTCCATCTCCAGCCCTCCTCTTCTAAACTGCGTTCATCAGCCCAGGCTGCACAGTGGTAGAGCTCTTGCAAGGCCTGGGTTTGATTCCACCACAGAAAAAAAAAAGGCATAATAATGTAGATTCATCTGGAAATACTAAGGACAACTATGTGGCTCAGAAAGTGCACCAATGATGATGGTATTAATTGTGTTTTGGGATGTTGTTGTTTTGTTCTTCTGTATTTACTACCTTGGGGTCTTATTAACCAAATAGGAACTGCTTGTCCCAGAGCTAGCTAGAGCCTTGAGGATCCCAAACCCTACAAGAAGCTTTTTCTATGCAAGCTACCCCAGTGCACTTAAATGCCTCCCTTAGCAGGCTCCTATACAACAGGCCAGCATTTTCTTGTCCTCAGCACTGTCAGACCATGTGTCAGATGGATCAGGAGAGCACCCCCCCAGCCCCTTGTGCCCCCCTCCCCAAGATCTGTTGAAGTTGCTCAACTAACCAATCCTAAGTCTGGGCAATTAACCTGATTCACGATTTCTATTTGTGGAAATCACAAGTCCTTGCCCAGGCTCTGGCCCTGCCCCTCCCATCTTCTAGCCAAAATGTTGTGTACTGGGGACAGGGGGTGGGACATGCTTCCTCATGTAGCTCCCTCATGGCATAGAGATGCCTCTCTTTTTCAGAACTGTGAATAAAAGTCTTTTCACGAACTTTTCTTTGTCTATTGGCCTTCCTGAATCTAGCTAATAACACAGCTTCTATTTTAAAACAATAGCTTTTTAGAACAAGAGTCCTGGGCTTTGGAGCCAGCCAGTCCTGAGATTCAATTAAACTGCCTGGCTTGCTGGCACTGCGACTTGTGTCAAAGTGTTCTTCCTCCACTGACACCATTTCTGTCTGTGAGGTAGAGATCCTAAGAAACAGTGACTTGCTAAAGTTCACTCAGGTGGACAGCTGAAAAGTTGGGATTCAAACAGTGTGAGTCTGAGCCCAAAGCCTGCACTCCTGACCCACTAGACCACATTGTTTCTCATCTCATTATCACATTGAAGATCCTATGGGGGCTCAGCTACCACGCAGAGCCCCTGATGCTATCATCCATGCCCGGTTTTAGAGTCTGAGATACAGAAGATAAGATGTAGAGATTCCCGGCACTACAGATGCTTTCCATTCTCAGGAATTCAGGGTCCCAGTGAGCCAGAGTCTTATTAATGGAGGTGGAGCTGGTATGAAGTCATGACATACTCTTCGTTCCCAGCGCATCATGAGACACACCAGAAGCCATCCTAGACATGTAAGTGAGTTACAGGAGAATTATCACCTGGATTCGAATATTAAGGATGTGGCTCAGTGGTTCAGCACATGCTGAGCATGTGTGAGGTAATCTTAGGCTCCATGCCTACTCCCATGAGTGGGGATGCTTAGTATGCAGTTCTTGGGCAGATTCAAGAACTTACAGGCTCCCCTCTGCTCTCATAAAGTGCAGCAAAAAAAGGAGCCCATGGAGTTTCCTCTATACATGAGCCTGGCATTTACTTAGAGTCTGCTTTCTGCATATCTTACATATAGCCAATAAATTTATTTTATAAGAAACATAAGGGAGTTGTTGGCCAGGGTAGTCCAAGAGGCTCCCAAAATTACACAGCCTATTGCCACAGCCCTTGATTGCCCCTCAGAACTTGACAGTAAGACCCTATTTCTGAAGACAGTATATACTCTGGACACAGGATTTGGAGCAACGGAGGTAGAACTGACCTGGAAGTCACCTCTCTTGAAGGCCATCTCATGGCTTTGGAGAGTACTATGCAAGCTGGTAAGGGAGAACATCAATTGATGGTCCAAGCCTAGCTTTAAGGCTTAAAAACCACATCAATGACCAGCACAGCAAGTGATAGCACAGCAGTGTCACTTTTATCTTGGGGGTAATCAACAGTTGCCTAATTGGATTAAAATCCACTCAATGGGAGGAAACTCACATATGGTACTGCAAACCTAGTCAAATACACATAGTGGGGGACATCATAGATCTTAGAGAAAACTCCAAGGCTCTCATATCCCTAGGCAAATGTAATTTCTTACTATGTGCAAAATATGGATGCTTAAATTTATAGACAAGTATCCCAGTCACCACCCATCAAAATAGCTTCTTTTTCAACAGAGATTATTATAGAATTACACCACTGGTCACACACAGAGATTCTCTGTGAATTGCCCAAGCCTAAGTGGCACATCTAGGATGCAACATCTACACCTAAGACTCACAGAACATAGAACAAGGGATGAAGAGAACACTCGTGTATCTTTCAGTTCTCATCAATGAAGCTCCCTCATGCAACACAGGGCCAGGAACACAAAAGGTCATGAATGGCCAAAACACAGAAAATAAGAGTCTGCAGAGTGCGGGTCCTTGGGCAGGACTCCTATATGGAGGTCTATCCACTCAGGGCTCAAGGACCATTTCAGAAGAGGGGGCAGAAAGATTGTAAGAGCCAGGGAGGAGGTGCATGACCATACAGAAATGGCCCTACAGGTGCCTGGAACCCTTCTCATACAAACCTACAGCAATGGTGTCAGCATGCACGAGACCCAAGCAAACTTAGGCAGACAAAAACCGAGCATAGAACTGTGGAAATGAACAGCAAGCGCTAATCTTGGTGGAAGAATTATTGGCAGCTGATTACTGCTGGGTGAGAAAAAAACTGATCTTCTTGAAGGGAGAGACTCTAGATAGGCTGACCAAACTCTGGAGGATGAACTTGCACTGGGTGACATCTGGGGATACTACCTTTACATAATAGGCCATAACACAAATGACAGAATGTGTGAACTCCAGTGGGGGAGGGGGAAGGGGTATGGGAAGGTGCCAAAGGGGAAGGGGGTATAAAGATGATTTTCTGTATGAAATACAGAAAAATTCAATAAAAATTAAAATTAAAAAAGAAACAAAGAATAAATGAAATCAGAAAAAAAGCATTCTCTTAAGCCTGTCATCATAGACCAGAAAACTGAGATTCAAAAAGATAAGTCTCACTTGAGATCACATATCCAAGAGTGTCACAGTTAGGATTTGAACCCATATCTGCCTGACTTTTGGGTAGGAGTGGTGTTTTGTTTTGTTTTTAACATAGGGTCTCATGTATTGCAAGTTCACTATGCAGTTGAGAATGACTTTGGATTCTTGATCCTCCTGCCTCCACCTGCCAAGTGATAGGAACTGTACATGCAATCATGCTCAGTGACTACGTACTTCTTATTTTCTGCTCCTGGAGAATAAACCCAGCACTTCAAGTGCTCTGCCTCTGAGTTGCAAGCCCAGTCTAGTGTCTGCCTGGCTTTTGACTCCACTGGCTCCCTTTTGATATGGTTAGTGCCCATTTACATCCTGGCATTTTTCTTGTTCTGATTGGCTATTTGTTGGTGATCTTCTTATTTCAACAAGTCATTGATATTTATAACAGTACAGGTGATATATTGTATGTACTTTCTTTTCTTTTTCTTTTTATTTATTTTTTCATTTTATTGATTTTTGTGAATTTCACGCAATTTATTTTGATCATATTTAGAAGCCCCCCATCTGCATCTTACCCTTATTTCTCCCCTTTGATTCCATTTATTCTATTATATATATTAAGGCCTACAAAGTCAAATTTGTTTCCCCAAATGCCCTTTGGTGTGGGTCCATCCGCTGGAGCTTGGTTAACCCACCCAGCAGCATACTCTTAAAGAAAACTGACTCTCCCTCCCCCAGCAGCTATCAGTTGCTAATAGCTCCTCAGCTAGGGTTGGGGTTCTTACCCACTTCCACTTCTATGCTCGAATTTTGTCTCGCTTGAGCTTATGTGGGACTTTGAACGCACTTTCTTATTAACCAATATAATTTCTCACTCTGCTGCTTGTTCAAGATAGTTGCTGGTGTGTCCCATGATGCATTTGGTGGGGCAAGCATGCCTTGGCCCCAGAGCGGCCCCACCTCAAGACATAAGAATTTATGTTGTAGTTAAGGAAATATATAGTAATGCTCAACAAAATGAATTCTACAGACAAAGTGCCCCCCAAGACCCCTGCTACATAATTTCAAAGGAAGAGTTCATATTCACTGGTGGAGGGAAAACACACTTTTACAGATAGATGCATGCTACCACATAATCTGCAACTGAGTATTCCATGTTATTTAGATCAGCAGGTGTTCCCTGGGGCTGAGCCAGACTCTTTTACCAAAACAGCTGTGTTCCCTAGCCAGCACAGGGCCACCCATCTGTCCACTCAAACTACTGTCTCTAGGGGATCTGGCATCCACAAAGTCACTGTAAGTTCAGCTAGTCCCAAGTGCCAACCTTCGGAGTGCCACATCCCAGACTCACAAGTTTGCCCTGTTGTCTGGAATATGATCCTCTCTAGGAGGCTGCAGTAGCAACACTCAGGAATGAGCAGGAACAGAAAATCCCTCTGCTGAAATGTTATGCATTAACGTGAGGAGAACATCTGGCCCGGAAGCCAAGGACCCCAAAGCCTTGGGTTTATATGTGACCCCAGGGAACCCTTAGTCATCGTAGACATGGCCACAAAATCTCATCAAAAAGGACATTGCTCTCTGCTGAGGACACCAGGTCCAGAGCCTGCAGAGCATATGGTGGAACAGATTAAGAGGGAAAGAGGGACTTCCTGTGCCAACATGCCAGTCTCATTTGCGTGGATTAGCACCTATGACTGAAGTCATTTCCTCTTGGTCAAGGGCTGAGGCCTTTGGAGGCCAGAGCAGGGCACCACCAGGACAAGGGGCAAAGAAAAGAGAGCTGAGTGATGCCTTGTGACTCTGCTGGTTTGGAGCTTTCTGGTAAGCAGTAATCCATTAGTTCCAACAGTTTCAGAGAGAAGAGAACATCAGCAGGGCACATCATTCAGATACAGTTTGGATTTGACCGTGGGGATTTTCTGACAAAGCCTCAAAAGCACCAATTTCTTTATTAACAGGTTGTTATATACAACAAGCACCTCTGAGGCTCATCCCCCCCCCCCCCCACTCCCTAGCAGCCCTGAGTCCCCCCACCCTTCCCTTGAGTTGATCCATCTTCTCTCCACCACACTAAGTGCTTTCACCACACTGTCACATTACATCCTTAAAACCACGCAGCAGCAGCAGCAGCATAAAGGAATCAGCAAAGCATGGGGGTTCAGAGCACAGACCCTGAGCCAGCTCATCCTGCCTCCTGATTTCCATATGGTCCTTAAAATGAAGCGGGTGGAATGGTGGCTTCCAAAGATAGTAGGGCTCAAGTCCCAGAAACTCTAATGTTGCCTGATGTGGTAAAGTTTTCACAGGTGTGGCTAAGGACCTTTAGATGAGATTATCCCAGAGTATCTGGGTGAGTCCTAAGAGCCATCATTAGTGTCCTTACAAGAAAATCAGAAAGATAGTTGATGAGAACACAGACAGACGAAGAGTAGGTAACATGACCACAGAAGCAGAGATATAGCTACGAGCCAACAGCTGCCGATGGCCACCAGAGACAGAGACAGAGAAAGATGCTGAGGGAAACATGCCCCACCAATACCATGACTTCAGAGACTACATTGCTGATGTTCTAAGATATGAGTCTGTGGTCATTTGTCCAACAGCCACAAGAAACTATGTGAGGTTTATACTATTTCTCATTTTCTTGGGCTGTTTAAAAATCAATGATTCATTATATTTAAAGCTCTTGCAACAGTGCCAGGACAAAACAGGTGTTATAAGAAGCCTTTCCCGACTAGTATTGTCACCATTAATTTCCTGCCATGTCTTCCCTGCGTCCTGCTGTATTCCCTATTTTACAGGTGAGGAAACACTTTCAGGGAAGCCCATGTGATAAGAAAGTTGAACCCTGATGCCACTTTGATTTTCTTTCCTGAGATTAAGTCTTAGAACTAAACTTCAGTAAGAGCCTCTGGGCTGGTCTCTGCTGTGTTCTCTCAGGCTCTCTGATAAGGAACGTTCTAGAAGCCAAGGTCAAAGTAAAATCATATAGTCAGCTTCAAATCCTGGGTTGGAAGTCAGGACCATTCTGCCATTGCTTTTTGTCCACCCTGGTCAGCCAGACCTAAGGCAAGGGCTCCCTCTTTTGAGAGCCCCCAAATCCTGCCATCCACAGTAGCTGCACCTGGAGTTACAACAATAAAAATAACTACTACTGTCAGCTACTTTTACTTACTGTGTATCACATTTTGAGCTATGTACTCTAGACATTTTTTTCATCCTTAATTATTGTACCCATCTTATAGACGGAGGCTTTGAGGTTCAGATGAGTTCAGTGGCACGCCCAAGCTTGAGTGTAGTTTACATCCAGGTCCATCTTTCCTGGTATCCTTCGATCCAGCAATTTTCCTGATCGTAACAGCTTCCTATGCGCCAGGCACCATGCTCAGGATTTCCACATGTTCACTCGCTGAATCCTGTGAGTTTCCCTTTCTTAAAGGTGACGACGAAATGGAGGCACTGACAGGTTAAGTTACTCACAGTCACTCAGAAGGCCACAGTTGAGCCAAAATGTGAGGTTCAGTCTTTGACTCTGGAGCCCCAGCTAAACCTCTGTCTGGCAACTTCCTCCCCTACAGCTTAAACTCACTGATACTCTGGCAGCTTGTGTTTGCAGAAAACATTAAATTCATTCCATGCCTTCTTCCATCACATTCAAAGGGGGGCCAGGAAGGAGGAAGCCATAACCTGGGTGTACATGAAGCACTTGTAACCTATGCTGCTTTAACTGATTCCTCTATACAATGTGAAGGTCACCTGCAGGAAACTAGAGTGGATATGCAGTAAGGAGCAGGGATGCTATCTCCATGGGGCTGGGTTGGGCAGGATGGAGGAGCTTCCTTTTGCTGGGATCACAGAGGCACATCAGGGTGACTCTCAGCACAGTCCTCTCCCATTCTCCTAAGCCCAGTTCCTATAGGGAGGCCCTCTGGGAAGATTCCCCTGAACTTGAGCCTCAGGCTTCTCTTCTATGCAGCCTTGACTTTCTGCTCAGCAACTGAAGCTTCCTTTAACCTTTTCTACAGCTCTGTCCTTCCCAACCAATTCTTGGACATCCTGAGAGCACGCAGCTGTGCTCTCTCCACCTTCCTAAGTCACTGGGTACTTCCTGTGTACCCGTTTTCTCCTTTCACTCTCACAACACCCTTTTAGAGAAGTTGCTGTTGTTGTTGTTTTGTTTTGGTTTGGTTTTTTTTTGGTCTTTTTGAGACAGGGTCTCCCTGTAGCCCCAGCTGTCCTGGAACTCACTGTGTAGACCGGGCTGGCCTTGAACTCACAGAGATCCACCTGCCTCTGCCTCCTGAGTGCTGGGATTAAAGGTGTGTGCCACCACAGAGTTACGGATGGTTGTTAGCCACCATGTAGGTGCTGGGAATCGAACCTGGGTCCTTAGCAAGAGCAGTCGGTGCTTTTAACTGCTGAGCCATCCTTCCAGCCCTTAGAGTGGGTTTTAACCATGATCCAACTTAGCAGTGCCAGGTAGATGATACTAAAAATGATGAAGATGCTTAAAATGCTGTCAGTCGGTACTGATTTCTCATTCTATAGGAGATACAAGATATAACTCTTCACATGTTGACTCTTCAACTTTCATAACACATGGGGTACCGCACTTAAAATGAGTTTTACAGATCAAGAAACCGAGGCCTAGGGGAATTAAATAAGCTCTCTTATCTTGTGATTAGAAAAGACAGGACTCAGTCTCAGGAATCAGCTAATTTGTGCACACTTGTTTCTGTAAGACTGCTGTGCCGTTTTCTTCACTTACTGTCTGTGACTACTTTGTTGCTGTAAGGAAGAGTAGTGGAAAAACAAAAACAAAAATGAGACCACATTGCGCCCAAGTCTTAACAATTCACTGTCTGATCCTTTACAGTAAGAGCTTGCCAACCCCTTGTCTAGCTCCAGAGTCCAAGAACTAAGAAAGTCAAACGTTTCCTCTTTCAGATGTCCTCCCAAAGCCCAGGGTGAGCAGTAGAAAATACTCTGTCCCAATCAGATATATCTGCATCTAAGTTCCTGCTCTGATGAATTATCTCTCTGGGGAATACTGCATTCTTAACTTATAACCTTATGCTATGGTTTGAATATGGTTTGTGTTCCCCAAAGGCCCATTGTGATTGGAGGTTTGTTCTCAGGGTGATGCTATTTGGAATTGGGGAAACTTTGGGGGGTGGAGCCTAGTGGGGGATCTTTAGGTCGTTGGTACTATGCCATGGAAGGTCATTCTCATGAGACCCTTTAAGGTTGTTCGGTTTTGTACGGAATTCTAGGGTCTTGAAAATGCCAGACAAACATTCTACTACTCAAATCTGTCCCTAGTCAATTTGTATTTCAAAAATTGACATTCAGGGCTGGAGAGATGGCTCAGCAGTTAAGAACACTGGTTATTCATGCAGAAGACCTGGGTTCAAATCCCAGCACCCACATGACAGCTAACAACTGTCCATAACTCCAGTCCCAGGGGATCTGACAGCTTCTTCTTAACCCCACTGGCATCACATGACATGGGTGTACTTACCTACATGCAGGCAATACACACATACACATAAAATAAAAATAATAAATAAAATATTTTTTGAAATTGACATACAATCTACTACGTAGCTTAGGCTAGACTTGAAATTGTGATCCTCCTGCCTCAGCTACCTGAGTAACATGCACCACCACACCTGGGTCCCCCTTGAAATCCTCTGAGATGATTGTTATAAAAGGATCACGAATGGACCCTCCCATCTTCTCTGCTCCTGGCTCAAAGATGGAACCACTTGCTTCCTCCTGCATGCCCCCATTCCACTGCCATCTGCCTTTAGCCATTCACTATGAAGTTCTCACAGGAATACAGCTGATGCCTGTGCCATGCCCTTGAACCTCCAAAATTGTGAGTTAAATCAACCTCCATTTCTTCATAAGTAGCCTGACTCAGATATTTTATTATGGTAATGAAAAGCTAGCAGATGCACTTAGGGATAGCCAAATCTCTCCTAAGGGGTTGTTTATAGAAAGGAACTCACAAGATACCATGAGTAAAATGTCAGGCGGACAGCAGATACAGACCACGGGTCCAGAAATCATCAGTGGCACAGGTGAGGAGGAGACTCCCGACATCTCCCTGCATCCCAACAGAAGAGAAGCATCAGCACCCACACCTACCGTCCATGGAGAAATAACACCTGTTATTCCATTGAAGTGCAAAGCAGTTCCATCAGTTTCACATTTGCAGGCCATCATCAATATGCTGCTGCAGTTTAGCAGATGCAGAATTTGCCAACCTCAAGCACAGCCAGCTACCTCCCTGAGGGTAAGGATAAGGAGAAAGAGTTGGAGTGGAGCCAAAGTCCTTTACTTCCCTGGGAGCTGGAGGCCTCACTGCTCCTTCAGCTCTCTTTAGTATTCAGGTGGCCCCCACCTAGAAACTGGACAAGAGGCCATTTAGGACATAGGAGTGGCATTCTCAGAACCCCATGAGCTGATAGGTCCATAGAATCCTTTAACCATGGAAGCACTTTGTAGGTCAGGAAGTCTGCCTACAGGAGCTATCTCCTGCTCCTCTCTGTAACTGCTAGGGTGAAGGGTAATTTATCACACTAATTTCCCTAAATAGATTTGATGGGTGTTCTCAGGAGCCCAGCCACTGACAATAGAAATAGCTTGCATCTGTGGAATACATACCATTCAATGCTCACAGTCACCCAGTGATCAAGGTCTCTGTTAGTTACTTTTCTTGTCTCTTAGGGAAGAGGTGTTCGTTTTGATTCACAGTTTCAGACAGCACTGTCTGCACGGCAGGAAAGGTCTGGTGAAGTGGCTTGGTCCATGGCAGCAGCTTGTGGCCCACTTCCTGGGCAGATCTGGAAGCACAGAATAGGATGGAGGTGAGCTGGGCTATCATTTCAAAGGCCCATCCCCAGGGTTCCACCTCTGCCAGCCATGCTTCTTTCCAAAGGTTCCACAACTCCTAAAACAGCACCATCAACTGTTCAAACACATTGAGCCTGTGGGGAACATTTCAGACTCAGTTTTTATTTTACAAATAAAGATACTGAAACATAGAAAGTCAGAAGACAAGTTAGAAAGACAAGACAGGAGGTGTGGTCCAGCGGGACAAGCATGACCTGTGGAGTCTGATGGAAATAATTTCATCTCATGTAGCCTTAGTTTTCCCATCTATATGATGGACTCCCTAAGTGTCTATTTTTGGGGATACTGTGAGAATTAAGTGAAATATGCTAAGCCTAATAAGCTGGCAGAGATCTGGGTAACATTAGCTATTATTACTGGTTTCAGAATGGATACTAGTTGGTTTTTGCATGATCAATACCTCTTCCTAGTAATAAGTAGTATTTTATTTTTCTTTAAGGAACCACAGTCCCCTGTCTCTCAGATGATTTGGGGAGGGGGTGGAGGCAACTGGAAGCCAAGAAGTTGATTTCTGATTGTTACTCAGTCAGAGCAGAGTGGCCAGGTGTGATGCTGCATCTCAGGTCCACCGGAATTGGTTCAGATCCAGGCACATAATTACACTAGACCCAAAAGTTTCAGAACATGAACCTGTTGAAATACTGGGCAAGAGCTTCAGCAGCCCACCAGGATGAAGCAAAGCAGAGGAAACCATAGCCCTATTTAAATCATGTTGTTTACAGCCCTGAATTCAGGCAGATTATAAGAGAGAATTTGGACCTCGCCATGATATGGAGCCAGTAAAAGTTCTTGTCTGCTAAAGTCTGTTAAAGCAGAGATAGTTTTATTTTCACACAAGTTTTGATGGATGCATCTTTTCTAGTGGGCATCCCTGATGGACACATGAGGCCAGGACTCAAGGTGTCCCTTTGCAACCTTCCATCAAATCTCAGTTGTCTCTCCTCTCTTCCTTCACAGTGCTCCATCACTCAGGTCGTCCTTCCTCTGACTCATCATTTATCTAGAACTTTGAGAGTGGGTACCCTGCTTTTCTGTCTCTACTTGGCCCGTATGGACTACAGGTAATAAGGGAGCCTAGGTCAAGTCTGTTGCACTTAGAGCAAGGCAGGCATCATTCAAACTCCCTGCAAGGAAGGATGCTCACAGAGCTTTGTAGAAACATATCCAGATACCAGAAATACATGTGGAGGGGAATTTCTATTGAGGGCCCAGGCTGCCTTCTCTAGAGCTCATCATGTTCACTGTTCACACTCTTTTGGTATGGTTGACCAGTCTCCTTTCCAGAAGAGGAATAAATCTACTTACATGCTCCTATAATATCTACTGTGGTTTGAATGTTCGTATTGACATCTGCAAGGATGGTTTTAGGAAAGGAGGTCCTTTAAGAGGTAATTAGGCCAGGAATTTGGAACATTCATGAATCATATTAGTGTCCTCATAAAAGAGACCCCACAGAACTTGTCTTCCTTAACAGCTTCTGTCACGTAAAATCACAGAGAGAAGACTGTTTGCGACCTTAAAAGAAAATAGTAGATATCAAATCCTCAGGCACATTGATCTTGGACTTCCCAGCTTCCGAGAGCCAAGAGAAATACCTTTCTGTTATTTATAAATCACCAGGTTTATGGGTTTCTGTGGTAGCAATCTCAAAAGATTAAAGCATTATCTTCAAACCAGAATAGTGGAGGTCTTGTACTTCTGGCTGTTTAGTGGAGATTGTGTTCTAAAAGACCACAAATAAACTAAGTGTTGAGCTACTAATAACAAAGATGACACCTCTTTCAGGAAGCCTTCTAGGACCTTATATCCACGAAGGCTAGGAAAGGTGTCTGCTTGTGTTCCCTTCCCCTCCATATCAGCCTATTTCTTAGTATTTGTTACATTATCTTGCAGTCGCCAGTTAATATCTCCCATCAGTCTATAAGCCTCTTGCAAATAGCTAATTTCTTAGTTACTGGGGTACTCCAGTTCCATAATGGGTTAAGTGATGGCTCCCCAAAACATATTTCCATGTTCTAATTCCCAGAATTTTCAAATATTACCTTAGTTGCAACAAAATGTGATTAAGCTAAGGATATTGAGAAGTTCATCTGGGATCATCTAGTTGGGCCATAAATACAACCATGGCTGGGAGGTAGACACAGAAAAGAGAAGCACAGTAAGAAGAGGGGGGAACAGGGCGGGTAAATGTCAAGAAAGACAGTCATCAGTGGAAAGAAGTGAATGAGTTTGTCCCACTCAAAAGGGAGTGCAGTGCTATTGACATCTTGCTTCCAGCACTGTAGGAAACTGAATTTCCATCATTTTAAGCTACCCAGTTTGTTAGAGCAGCCATGGGAAACAAAATGAGTGCTTTGTACAAGTATCAGCACGTGGTATGTGGGTCAAGGAAGCTATACAGATGTCAGACCACTCAGTCAAGTCAGATCGATTGGTAATGCCTACAGGTTGGGGTTGGAAGTATTAGTCTACTCTCAGAAAAGAAAAGACAATTAATTAGTGATACCTGCCATGGGGTGGGGAATAAGACATGTGAGCATGAGTGCTCTGTATTTGCACATCCCCATGGCTATGCTAAATGCTGTGGTTTGAATGGGAAATGTTCCTATGGGCTCATGGATTTGAACATTTGGTTGCCAGCTGGTGGCACTGTTTTGGGAAGGTGTGGAGTCTTTGAAACAGTGGCCTACCTAGCAGAAGTAGATCCCTGGGGGAGATGAAGGTGCTAGGAGCTCTCTGCTTCCTCATTTGCCAGGGTGTGGATAAACTGCACTGCAGGCTGCAGCCACTATGATCAGAGCTGCCTCAGCTGCCATGCCTCCTCCACCGTAAAGGAGAGTCTCCTCTAAAACTGAGAATCAAAATTAATCCTTCATTCCCTAAGTTGCTTCTGTCGGGTATTCTGTAAGAATTCCCACCCAGGGGAATTCCTACCCTTCCTATAAGGTCTCAACAACAAACAGTTCAATTTCACCCTGGGGAGTAAATGGGTTTATTGGGTTTCCTTAGACAGTATTGGTAGGGGTTTCCTGGAAGGAATATGGGTGACTCTCAAAGCAACTGAACTGGAATTCTGTATGCAGCATGGCTAATGGCACCCCATAGCCACACACATGAAGCCCCTTCCCTTAGCCTTCACCAGTCTAAGTTCTCTAGCACCTCCAGAGACTCCTAGGCCATATACAGTTAAGGCCAGACTGCATACAAATGTCTGGGAGAAGTTTCAGGACACTCCAGTTAGTGTCCAATGTCCAGTGATCCTCCCAACACCCTCCTTCTTTGAGGAAGTGCCAATAGTCTACAGGCAGGCTCCTGATTGACCCTTGCAAGCAGGCACAGCTGTTCTGATGAAGACAGCAGCTGTTTTGCTCAGAGACTAGCACTCTACAACAGCCTCTCAGCAATGGAGAGGGCCCAAATCCTTACCAACCCTGCCCTTAGGCATCCTTAGACATGAGGCTGGCTTTCTTTTTACTGTTTCCCAGAGCCTAACGTGTAGTAGGTACTCGATGAATGGTACAATTATTCAGGACTTTGGGGGTTACAAGTGACTCACTATATCACTTAGAATATAATTTACCATGCTATTATCTAGTATTAGTGAATTAGAATATAATTCACTGTATTTAGATGTCATTTTAGTTACTGTATAAGAAACCCAGAGTAGCAGGCTTAACAAAATTGGTTATTCCCCACTCTGGCATGTAATGGTCTTAATGAAATCATTCTTAGGTTGACATGGCAACTCTGAGTTTTCTGAATTTGTTTCTCTACCATTCCTTGCATAATGCCTTCATATGTGTGACTTAACATCATCACCTATCAACATTGCTATCAGGAGGGAGGGGGGAATGAAAATGAGAAGATCTGCATTGTTTTATTTAAGGGTTCAGTTCAGAAATGACACAGCTCTCTGCCTACAGCCCATTGATCAGAACTTGTTCACATTGTCACTCAGTTGTAAGAATAAGTAGAAAAACATGATCTTCGTTTTGGATAACATGTGGCTAGCTAAAAATCACAGATACATAATACAAGAGAAGAATGTATATTAGGAGAAAATCATTACTACATTGAACAATGTTAGGCCACTTATTGCTTTGCAACATCCCTGGCTACCGATCAGACTTTATGAGGGGCATAGGTGTTCTTGCCTCAAGAACAAGGGGAACTAGGACACAGTCCTTCATCTCAGCTTCTCTTGTCACCATGTGACAGCTGCTGAATTATATATCGCAACAAAGACCCATACTTGGAGACAGCCTCTCTCTCTCTCTCTCTCTCTCTCTCTCTCTCTCTCTCTCTCAAATTCCTGGGAAAATCCAATCAAATTCTACTTTAGAATAAGCAACTGGGCTGGAACGGCTCAACAGTTAAGAGCAGGGGCTCCTCTTGCAGAGGACCCAGTTTCAGTTCCCAGCACTCACATGGTGGCCAACAACTGTCTGCAGTTCCAGTTCCAGGATATCCAATGCCTGTTTCTGACCTCTGTGGGCATTGTATACATGTGATGTACTTGTATACATGCAGGCAAAACCCTCATACACATAAAATAAAGTGAATAAATTAATAAAACTAGAATAAGCAGCTGTGGTCAGGGAGACAGGACCCTGTAAGAATATTTCTACTAAGACTAAGAAGACAGGAAGACAGATTGAGGAATGAATAAATGAATTTGAACATCAGTATCTATCCTCGTATATTTCTGGCTGATATCTTATATGTCACTTCCTTGAAGAGCAAAGCTCACTTCTGATGCCTCCATGTAATTCAACTTTAGCTTTCTTGTCGCTAGGACGATTTGATGAACATATGTTGAGACAGAATCAAAGAATCAATATTTGCCATTAATCTCAGTGCCATAAAGATGATGAGTGGACTAAATATATAGTGAGCATGAGAGTGGGAAAATTTAGCAGACATGCAATGGAAAAAAAATCACTGAGGACCTGGAAAAGCCCCAGGACTATGGTTTTCTAAACTGGCTCTTTATGTCCAGCAGACAGGAGATCCTCAGGGTGCAATGAGGGCAGCACGTGCTAATTGAGGCCAGAAATTGTCTTCATTACCACACTGTTTCTGTGAACCTTCACATCTAAATGAGACCCAGGGGGGTAAGTTTGGAACATGATTATCAGGGATTTTACAAGGGGGCTCATTAACATAATTCCCCTAATTAAGGACCCAAAGATGCTCCTGTTGAAAATTTTCCACTAAATATTACAGGGCCATAATTCCTCCATTATCAAGTACCCAGCTTTGATTTCTAATTCCAACCTCCCACTCTATGATCTGTGAAGGGCTCAACACTAGAGGCCTTTCTTTCACTTAACATACATTTACTGAGCTCCTTTCTGTTGAGTATTAGATTAGGGGTTGAAGATATAGAGATACAAGATAGTCCTTGACCTTAAGACGCTCATAGTGTAATGGGACAGACAGATGAGTAGATGTTCAATTGCAATGGAAAAGATGTATAACCTGTGTGTGTGTGTGTGTGTGTGTGTGTGTGTGCTCGCGTGTGTGTGCATGTAGATGTGTGCATGTATGGGAAAGTATGTGTGTTTGAAGAAAAGAATATGAACAAGGTGCAAAATGCTCTGGAAAGTCTAACAACTTGGGCTTCCAGGTAAAATGTCTGGTTAGAATCCCCAACAATGCCAACTCAGTGAAGGAAAACAGGATAATATACAAGAACTTTTATTCCTAAAAGAAATAATAACTGTAAATGAATTTATTAAGCCAAGTGAGATCGCCATGGGGAAGCATGCAGGAGGGACTGCGAATTAGTGGCTAGCCACACCAAGTGGCTCTAAGTGAGGCTAATTAGTTGGACTAACCAAGGACAGGATATACTGTTGATGGTGAGACCTCAGAACTGACAAGCCTGAAGCAAAGATCTAGCCACATATATAGGGCTTTGGCATTTGGCTGAGGTCAGTGGGAGGCCCCAGACAATCGACAATTGTTTACACCTCCTCCCCACCTCCACACAATGACATCATGAACTGCAGGAGAGAAGAGCTGCTGTACAGACTGACTGCATCAAGGGCTAGATACACCTCTGTGAGCAAAGTGCCCAGGGATAAGTATAGACTATGGAGCCCTGGGTTGAAGTGTGATGCTGTGAGGCTGCCATAGCCTCCCTGCCACGGCTCCTGCTCTCATCAATGGGAACCTCTGACAAGAGTTCCCATCCTCCCCTCCCCCATTCACACTGGTGCCTTAGAACCAGAGAGTCAGGACCTGTACAGGTGTAACACCTCAGAGGGTACAGTCATCTCCTCTGCAAATATCAATATGGGAACTGAGAACTACACTGCCCAACTCAGAACAGTTGTGCCAGAGACTCAATCCAAAAGGTAATTTGTTTAAACTCCACTGAGACAATACATACCCCCACACACATTGCACCTCCCTAAATCAGCACAGTTTTCTACATGAACTATCCCAGGGAGAGAAAGAAGTAAAAACTCATCTCACCGAGGAAAAGACACTGGCTGATATGATAATATTTTAACACAATGTACTTTCATCGCATGTTGTCTTTTTTTGTTGTTACTTTTTAACTTTTTACTATTTTTCATCTCTAATCATGCACAAATATCTCTTAATGGTCTTTCTTATTATTATTTGTATTTTGTGTGTATGAGCGTATTGCCTGCATGTTGTACAATGCCCATGGAAGTCGGAAGACGGCATCGGATCACCTGGAACTGGAATTACAAACGGTTGTTATCTACCACGTGGGTGCTGGGAACCGAACCCAGGTTCCCTGCAAGAGCCTATGCTCTTAACCACTGAGCCATCTCTCCAGCCCCTTAATGATCTCTCTTTAGTTTTCATAGTGCTCTGTTGGATTCTGATTGCTCCGTGTTTCACCAGCCATTCTGTTGTGTACTTGCTACTATTCTTCTACGTGAAACCGACGTAGTTTCTCTCTTGTTCCTACCTCATTCCCCCTCTTCCTCATTCTCTTCTATTTTCACCTTTAAGCTATAACCACCCATAGCTTTAATAATCTCTAAACCCCGTGGACCTTAACAGCATCCTAACTTTCCATTTCCAGCTCCTTTTCTCACTTATATTATTTCTGCTTCTCTACTGCTGTTCTCTGTCCTTAATCCAGGCAGCTTCCCTTCCACTCCCATCCTTAGTAGCTAATATCCCAGCACACAGGATACTATCCTTGTTCCTTTATCTCTCAATTGTTATTGAAGTTAAAGGGGAAGTTGTTTTTAACTGGTTATCTTAACATTTGCAAATGGGTCTTTCTGGCACTGTGGATACTTCTGTAGTTAATATTCTACTCTTGGAGTGATGTAGGGGATTGTGCCCTGAGAACATGGCCTGAGGGTCTACCAGCCAGTACCACTTGAACATTGCAAATACTACAACTGAAAGAATTCAGCAGTCAAAAATCCAGTCAATCCTAGGTACATAAGTCCCAATACATGAATTCAAAGCCATTAAAAAATCAGGCATTGCAACTCCCCTGAAAAATACCAGTTCCAAAATAATGGATTCCAATGAGAGTTAATGACCTAAAATTCCAAACAAAAAATTCAAAGAATGATTATAAGAATGCTTAATGAAATTAATGAGGGTACAAATAACCTTTTACATTAAAAAAGAATAGAAGAGGCTGTCGGATCCCCTGGAACTGGAATTACGGACAGTTGTTAGCTGCCATAGAGGTGCTGGGATTCAAACTCGGGTCTTCTGCATACATAAAATGAAAATAATAAATAAAATATTTTTAAAGATAAAAAATGCAAAGGAATACAAATAATATCCTACTCTCATCAATAAATAGGTCATCCCTACAAAATAAAGATGTCCTGGGCTAAAGGACATAGGTCAAATGGACTCAACAGACATCTACAGAACATTCCATCCAAATACTGCAGAAAACACATTCCTCTCAGAAACTCGTGGAAAGTTTTTCTAAACTAAATCATGTAACAACTCATAAAGCAAGTCTTAAAAATACAGCAGGTTGAAATAATTTATTATATTCAATATAACAAAAATGTAATAAAACTGGAACTCAACAGTAAGAGAAAACTTCAGAAGGTAAACTTTTGGAGATTGAATAACATGTTATTGAATGATAAGTTGGTTATAAATAAATAAAGGGGATTAAAAAAAACCCTAGAATGGGATGAAAATGAAAGTGTGTTATATAAAAACCTATGGGTTACAAGCAAAGTAGTCTTATGAGGGAAGATCATAGCTACAAATCACTATGTTGAAAAGCCAGAGAGATTTCACATAAGCAACTTAGCAGTGTACCTCAGGGCCTTGGAAAAACAAGAACAAGTCAAATCCCAAATTAGTAGGTGGAAAGAAATAATCAAGATCAGGGTAGAAATTAATGAAATGTAAATGAAAAAGTACAAAGAAGCAATGAATCAAAGAGTTGATTCTTTGCAAAGATGAATGAGAGTAACAAACCCTTCAACAAACTAATGAAAACAAACAAAAAGGATCTACAGAGGTTTAAAGACTATTAACAGGGGCTGGAGAGATGGCTCAGTAGTTAAAAGCACTGACTGTTCTTTCAGAAGACCCGGGTTCATATCCCAGCACCCACATGGTGGCTAACAACTGTTCATAACTCCAGTTTGAGGGGATCCAACAACTCCTTCTGTCCTTTGTGGGCAATGCTCGAGATGGGTGCACTTACATACATGCAGGCAATACATACATACACAAAAAATGAAAAGAATAAATAAAATGTTAAAAAGAAAGTATTACAAACACCAGTGCTTCTCAAACTATTCCATAAAAGAGAATTGGAAGGAAGGCTACCAAATTCTTTTTACAAAGCCAGCATGCCTAAACTAGATAAACTAAAGTACCTCTGAGGCTTAAACTAGCTAAAGTCACAACAGCAACAACAAAAGAAAATTATAGTCTAGTCTTCCTAATGAACATGGATGCAAAAATTCTCAATAAAATATTTGCAAACCAAATTCCAGAAAACATCAAAAACATCATTTACTACAATCAAATTGTCTTCATTCCAATATGCAGGAATGGTTCAACATTCACAAATCAGTAAATGTAACAAACATATCACGTTAATGAACTCAAGGACACAAAGTACATGATCATCTTACTAGATACAGAAAAGACTTCTGACAAAATCCAACATCCTTTTATGATTAAAAGCCCTGAGGAAACCAAGGCTATGTGACAAGCCTCTAGCCAACAGTATACCAAATGGAGGAAAATCTTAAAGCATTTCCATGAAAAGAGATGGGGTTCATTTTCTCTGCTCATTCAATATAGTACTTGAAGTCTTAGAACCATAAGACAAGAAAAGGAAATAAAGGACCAATAGGAAACAAAGAAGTCAAGGTGTCTTTATTTGTAGAGGATGTGAATCTATATATGAGACCTTAAAGAATCCACCAAACAATTTTTAAACCTGATAAACATTTTCAGCCAAGTGAAAGAACATGAAATTAACATATAAAAATCAGTAACATTTCTCCATACCAAAAATGCTGAAAGAGAAACTAGGAAAGCAACCTCACTCACAGTTGCCTTAAAAATATATTATGGAATAAACCTAACCAATGAAGTGAAAAATCTATACTGAAAACCTTAAAACATTGTGGAAAGGGATCGAAGGAGACCCAGGAAGACGGGAACACTTCCCACATTCATGGATTGGAAGAATTAATATTGTGAAAATGGCTGTGTTACAAAAAGCAATCCCAAGATTCAATGCAATGGCCATCAAAATTCCAATGTCATTCTTCACTGAAATAGGAAAAGCAGAACCTTTTTGCCATTTGGCAGGGAACACTAAGGGAGGGGGACAGTAGATTATAGGTAAGACAAAAGAACAAATGGAGCACTAGGGACAGGAAGGAGCACGGGAGTATGTGGGAAATCAGGAGGCAGAGGTGAGCACTAAGTCAAAGAGTATGTGAAAATCCATATGGAAGCCTACTGTCTTGCAGCCTAATTAAAAAATAATTGATGGGATAGTAGAATACATGTAGAGAGGGGAATCCAGGGGTTTAACATATTAAGCAGGGGTGGTGAGAGAAGGTGGCAGTATGTGGAATAACAAAAACTAAGAATGTATGAAAAAGCCTTATAGAAACCGCAAGTTAATTCTAAAACACAACTTAAAAAATAGATTTCAAATAGAATTACCTTATGTGGGTGGACAATGTCGCTCCCAAAGTATACAAGTTATTAAATGAAAATATCAGTGCAAGGCATGGGGTAGTTCCCCATTGGTGAGGTAGAACTCAGAAGTCTCCAAAAAAACACAGACTACTGCCATTGCCCCCTGGCTACCCCTTCATAACTGTGTAGTAAGACCTTATTACTGAAGACATCTCACATTCTGGCTGAAAGACATGGAGAAACCACTCTCAAACTGACCAGGAACATTCCTCCCTGATGGCCAGAAAGTACTATGTAGGCTGATGGGGGAGAAAACAAGTCAGTGGTCTTATTGAATGCTTGGCTTTATGCTACATTACCAACCTGCCAAGCAAGGTCTGCCCACTGGTACGGTAGTGGAGTAACTAGTCATTTTTGAGTGATTTGAGACTTGCTCCACAAACGGGAATTTCATGCTTGGCACTGTAATCTTTGTTAAAAGCCCATAACTGAGAAAGTCACGGGCCCTAAATGGTCAAGCTGTCAAATTGCCTCCTAAATGTTTATGTTTATACCCATTATGACCATTTAGCAAAATAACAGTAGTAGATTCTACCCTAGGACCTGAGTTGCTCTCAACCTTGGTCAGAGAAACTTCTGCTTGTACTGGACAGCAGACAATGGAGAGATCCATAACTGGTCAAAATCTTGAGAATAAGAAGCTGTGTGCTCAGCCTAAATGGGATATCTGTCTCAGCCTCCTCACCAAGGCTGAGGGAACATCGAGGTAGAAAAAAATGTAGGAGCTAAAGAACGGGGAGGAGTGATGTGAAATACTACCGTCTAGGCCTGACATGGCTATTGCAATAACTCACAGAAACTGTGATTACATGAATAAGACCTGTACAAGATCAAAGCAATCAAAATTCTAGCACAGAGACCCAGACCCTACCTCTTACTGAGGAATGACTGTCAGTTGGTAACTTCTGGGGGAGGGAGAATCACTCTAGTTTGAATATGTGGCCACTGGTAGGATTCCTATGCTCCCGTGTATGGCCCCACACCTGTGCACATATGGGCAGTGCTAACTGGACTTATTAGATTAGTTCTTTTAAAGACATGAAATTAGGAAGGGGATGTGCTGAGTGGGTTAAGGGGAAGATTAGAGAGGGTGAAAATGGAGGTAAATGTGATTATATTTCACTGTATATGTGTGTGAAATTCTCAAGAATAAAGAAAAAAATTTTAAGGAAATGGAAAAGGCAATCTTAAATTTCATATAAAAGAACAAAAGACGCTGGATGACCAAAGCAATCCTGAACAGGCTGGAAGCATCACCACACCTGCTTTATATCCCAGAGCCATAATTTCAAAACCACCGTGGTACTGGCAGAAACACAGACACATAGCTCAGTGGAATAGAGGACCCAGACATAAACTCGTACAACTACAACCACCTGATTTTTATTTTACAAAGATTCAAAAGGTATATATTGGAAGAAAGACAGTCTCTTCAGTAAATTTGCTAGCAAAACAGTATATCCACATATAGAAGAATGAAAGCTAGATCCCCATCTCTCAACTTGGAGGACAATTAACTCCATATCCATAAACACTTTAATGTAAGATCGGAAACTGAACTCATAAGGGAAAAATGTAGGGAAAAATTCTTCAAGATTCCAGTTTAGGCAAAGGGTTTCTGAATATGACTCCGGTCATTCAGGAAATAATGTCAATAATTGACAAATGAGATTTTTGAAGTAAAAAGCTTCTGCACAGCAAAGGAAAAATTAATCAAGTGAAGAGACAGCCTGCAGAATGGAAGGAAATCTTTTCTAGTGATATCTGATAGAGAATTAGTATTTAGAATATATCAAGAACTTTAAAACTAAATAAGAAATCAAACAATGTGATAATGAAATGAGAAGATGGGTTTTTGTAACTTTTTAAATTGAGTTTTTGCAATTTTCATAAAATATAATTTGATGGTATTTAGATCCCCTCCCCTATTTGCATCTCCTCTTATTGTCCTCTGACCTATTTCATGTACTCTATTTTATTTATACAATAAGCCCTGGAGAGTCTAGTTTGTGTCCCCGAATGATCTTCAGTGTGGGTCCATTCATTGGAGCCTGGTTAACCTATCAAGAGACCCATGTTTGAAAGAGACTGTCTCTGCCCCTCCAAGCAGCCATCTGCTGCCACAATTTCCTTAGGTGGGTCTGAAGTTTCTGACTCTCTTCCTAGTGTCTGTGTTGGGATTTTTTCTGATTTGAGCTCGCATGGAACTTGTACATGCTGTCACTGTTGCTGTGAGTTCTTATGAATCACTGACCAACTGCCTAGAGCACTGTTTGCGTGTAGTCATCCACCACCTCTGGCTCTTACAATCTTTCTGCCCTCTCTTTCACAATGATTCCTGAGCCTTGGGAGGCAGAAGTTTGATTCCAGTGCTCTATTCAGGAATAAGGGTTCTGAAGCCTCTTATTCTCTGCACATTGGCCAGTTGTGTTTCTGTGTTAATTACCATTTGTTGCTTAAGGAAACTTCTCCAGTGAGAGCTGAGAGATGCATTCATGTATGAGTGTAGCAATATGACCCTGCCATACCACTCTTGGTATGGCATACTCCGAAGACTCTATACCGTACTACAGAAATACTTGTTCATCCATGTTCATTGCTGCTCTTTTCATAATAACCAGAAACTGGAAACAACCTATATGTCCATCAACTGATGAATGGATAATGAAAGTGGATAGCGATAATGGAATATTATTGTTTGAAAAAAACTAAATTATGAAATTCACAAGTAAATGGATGAAACTGGAAACAATCATCCTGAGTGAGGCAGACTCGACTCAGAAATACAAATGTTCTGTCTCATAGCTGGATGTTAGTTTTGAAATCTTAGATACCATGTTTTGATTTGAAAATTCAGAGATGTCAAGAAACTAATAAATGGCCATGGGTATGTAGGGGGAGGCTTCCTGGGAGGGGTGGTAGAGTGCAATGACATAAAGGGGAAAGGGGAACATTAGACTAGGAAGGTGAAATGGGGTGGGGAATGGGAAGGCAGGCACAGGCACGAGTATGGGGAGGGGTATATAACACTAAAGGCCTTTAGAAAAAGCCACGTGGAAACCTACCCTTATGGAAGCTTCTTAAAGTATATACAGATACATCGTAAAAAGAGATCAAAAGGAGTTGTCCTATAACAAGAGACATTGCCCTTTCTAGACATCATACACAGGCTAGTGAGAAAAAAAAAAAAAAAAAAAAAAAAAAAACCCCGTGCTAGGAATGGACTCCCTCTCTAGAAGCTGTTGACCAGGGGTCCCGTAGACCCTCAAACAATACTGGGTATTGCCTCCACTCCTGGTTACTCACTAGAACTGGATGATAAGACCCCACTCCTGAAGAACTGCATACATGAGAAGCTAGTTCTTAAGCATGAAGTTCAAAGAGAAATAAACATGAAAAAATATTCAACTTCATAGCCATTAAAATGCAAATTAAGATTAAAGTACATTGAGAGTCCATCTTACCCCAGTTAGAATGGTAATCATTAGAAAGCAAATAATAACAAATGTTGGTGCAGACCATAAGCGAGCCCTTATACTACTGGTAAAACTTGTGGAAATCAGTAAGGAAGTTCCTTAAAACACTAAAAATAGATGTGCCATTAGCTTTACCCTCCTGCACATTTACCCAAAGTATGCCTAGTCACCATATCACAGAAATACTGACACATCATTGTTTATGGAAACACTAAACACAACAGCTGAATTAAGGAAGCAACATGAATGTCCATAAGCATAGGAATGGATAAGAAAATTTATATATTATTTATACATAGCACAATTATTTTCAGACATAAAGAAGAACAAAATTATGTTATTTGCAGGAAAATGGATGCAAGTGAAGATAATCATAGTAAACAAATCTTAGGACAAATATATCAGATTTTCCCTAATTTGTGGCTCCTAGATTTTATATAGATGTATTAAATCATGTATGAACTTAGGATATTAAAGTAGAAGTGAATCTAACTCTAGGGGAATGAAGGGGATTCAAGGGAGAAGGAAGGACTGAAGAACAGGAAGGGGGACGTTATAGAGGAGAGTGTGCTCAAAGCGCATTACACCCTTGTATAAAAATATTCTTATGTGACCCAGTGCCGTGTACATTGAAAACAGAGAAGAATAACAAAAAGAAGAAAGAAAATATAACAGTTTCTTAGCTTTTGGTGGCGAGAGTTGAGATGAGGTAGGAAGGTCAGGAAAATCTTTGATTAAGGCAATGTATGTCGTGAATCAGTAGGTGAAGACAGGATGAAGGTCTGTCTCACTGGAAAATAATACGTGGCAAAAGACGAGGGTCATGAGACGTAATGGCGACTCCGGGGACCTGCTGGGAGTGCAGGACGTCTGGAACTTCAGAAAGAAAATTGAGAAGTAGGGTGAGCATATCTACATTGGCAGGTGGCAGTCAGATCACGGCATGCCACACAGGAAAGTGAAGGGGGAGACGCTGGGGATGAAGTTCGGTGGTTAGAGGGCTTGTGAAGCATGCAGGAAACCCTGAGCTCTCTCTCCAGCACGGGGGGGTGTACAGTAGTAAGGGTCAAGGGGAGACACTGGCTAAACCATTTTCTATATGATATCTAGAGGATTATCCTCCAGCAAAAGCTATTATCCTGGAAACTCACACCCTCATGCCAATCCTCCCTGTTTTAACATGAGGAGCCAGGATTCAATTTGCCTGCAAACCATACCTGATTGCTTTAGAGGAAGAGTACTAATTCATGCAGGACCAATCACATTTCAGGAATGTTTTTTGAAAATGGCTTCAAAACCAGTTATGCATTCCAGAGGACTGAGAGACTCTTTGACTTTCTCAGCTCGTCAAAATATATTATTCAATTTCTTGAGTGAAACAGAACAAGTAAGATATATAGATGTGGGGACTGGAGAGATGGTGTTTAGCAAATACAACAACCTGAGATTTATCCCCAGAACCCATGTAAAGCTGAATGCAATAGCACAAATCTGTAATCCCAGCACTCTTACTGCAAGATGGGAGGTGGAGATACCCGCCCCCCTCCAAAAAAAAACTAGTGACCATCTGGCCTGGCATACTTAGCAGTGAACAAGAAACTCAATCTCAAACAAAATGACAAGTGAGAACCAGACTCCCTAGGTTATCTGTTCTCAGCCCTCCACATGCATGCACTTTCTCTGACACACACACACACACACACACACACACACACACACACACACCTATATATCTTCTTAAATTTTTTGTTTGCATTTATGGTTGTGTGTGTGTGTATGTGTGTGTGTGTGTGTGTGTGTGTGTGACATAAGAGGGAATTTACTACTGGAATTGGCTAATACAATTATGGGAGCCAAGATATTCTACGATATGTTATCTGCAAGATGGAAAACTAGGAAAGGCAATGATGACATCAGAATCTAAAAGCCTGATAACCTGAAGCTCTGACGTCTAAGGGCAGGAAATGGATGTTCCAGCACCAGAAGAGGGAGAGAACATTTGCCTTTCTGAGCCCTCCAGGGATCAGAGCCCACATCGGTAGGGGTTGATCTTCTTTAGCCAGACAGTCTCTTTGGGAAACACCCAAAATGATATTCTACCAATTATTTGAATATCCCTTAATTCAGTCAAGATGACACACAAAGTTAATCAACACAGGGTTTATCCAATTCCTTATTTTTCTGAGATAGAAACTGGGGGGTAGTAAGGGTCACTTTCCTAAGATCACAGGCCTGCACTGTCCTACATGCTTCAGCCAAAAGCGATTCTTTCCAAAGCAGAAATTGCCCTGTTCCAAATTTTCTGCTGGCCTTAACATTGTTTCAGACCCTCCCCTACCTCACTTATTTTTGCCCAATATGATACAGTATCTATCTTGTGAGAAATGGTGAAATGAACTGTAATAAATATATTGCTTAAGCTAAGAAAGTTGACAGGAATATAAATATAGGGCATGATATATAAAGCCTTACACATCCCAACGGCCTCATTTATTACAATCTTGCCATGCTAAATTCACAGAGCGTATTTGTCTCTATATGTGTTCTCATAAAATACCTCTTATGCTGCTGTTCATGTCTACCCACCCACCCTCAATTTTACTATTAGCTGACCTTTGTCTACATCAGCCACAAGGACAGATGAACGCTTAACAGACTCAGCATTTAAGTGTGTTCAGGATGGCACTCAGACTGGGATTAGAGTGGAGATATGATCTCTGGTCAAGGTTAAGTTGAAAGATAAGATGAGATTTCTGTGTGTGTGTGTGTGTGTGTGTGTGTGTGTGTGTGTGTGTGTGTGTGTGTGTGTGTGTGTGTGTGTGTGTGTGTGTGTGTGTGTGTGTGTGTGTGTGTGTGTGTGTGTGTGTGTGTGTGTGTGTGTGTGTGTGTGTGTGTGTGTGTGTGTGTGTGTGTGTGTTGATAGCATGTGGGTATATGTGCATGTGTGGGCATGCATGGGAGGACAGAGGTTGATGTGAGGTATCTCCCTCAGTCACTCTCCTCATTTTGAACCTGAAGTTCACCAAGTTATCAGACTGTCTGGTCAGTGACTTGAAGGATTGGCCTGTCTCTACCTTCCTAGTGCTGGGATAAAGATGCAAGCCGCCACACCTGGCTTTTCACATTAGTGTAGTGGATCCAGACTCAGATCCTCATGTTTGCATGGCAAACACTTTACCAACTGAGTCATCTCTCCAACCCCTAAGATTGAGCTGGAAGGGTGCTGCCTGGGTCAAGCTCATCCTTAATAATCCACTTAATTATCTGTTAGCCAGACCTTTAGTAAGCAATATTCATTTATCTAATCAGTATTTATTGAGCATCTAGTATGTTCTTTTTTTTTTTTTTTTTTTTTTTTTTTGAGACAAGGTCTCCATGTAGCCCCAGCTGTCTTGGAACTCACTATGTAGACCAGGCTGGCCTTGAACTCACAGAGATCTGCCTGCCTCTACCTCCCGAGTGCTGGGACCAAAGGCATGTGCTACCACGCCTGGCAAGCATCTAGTATGTGCTAACAATGAGCAAATGAGAAAGATAAATTATCCATGACTCCCTCTAAAGTACTCACAACAGAATGAGGGCTATAAATGTACAGAAATCGTACTGACACACCATGATAAGTGTGACTAGTAAGGAATGATTATAGCGGTGAGGAGTCTATGTTGGCCTAGGCACTACACGGTCTTTCTGCCATAGTCTTGTGTCTACCTAGTAACTTGCACTCTAAAGTTGAGGAAAACAAAGCTCACAATGGACATTTGCTTGAGCCAAACAGAAAGCATCAGCATGGGGATCTGAACCCAGGTCTGCTTAGTTATAAGACAGCTCTGTTCTCTGGTTCCTTTTGTCTGGCCATTTTTACATATTCAAGTTCAGCACTGGTAGTGGCTAAAATGCACCAAAGTGTCCTTACCCACTTCGGCCAGCCGCTTCTTGTCCCTACCCTCACCACACCCTCAATGAACATTTTAACCAGTTTCTTGTTGCGCTGGATAGCTTTAGTATCAACTCAACACACCTGGGTTGAAGGAGCCTCAGTTGGGGAATTGTCTCCATCGGACTGGCCTGTGGCTGTATTTGTGGGGTATTTTCTTGACTATTGAGTGATATGAGAGGGCTCAACCCCCTGTGGGCGGTGCCACCACTGGGCAAATGGTCCCATATTGTATAAGAAGGCAGGCTGAGCACCAACCAGGGGAGCAAGCCAGTAAGCAGCGTTCCTCCGCGGCCTGTGCTCCAGTTCCTGCTTCCAGGTTCCTCCCTCAGTGACGACTGTGACCTGGGGGATGTAAGCCAAATAAACCCTTTCCTCCCCAAGTTGGTTTTGTTCAGAGTGTTTTGTCATAGCAATGGAGAATCAAGCTAGAATACTGTGTAGGTGTTGCCCAGGCTAGTTATCTGTTGGCTGTTGCCTGCCTACCATCCCTTCTTGTTTCTTCTTTTGATGAAAGCTTAGAACCCTGTTTTCTCTCTTTCCTCTAAAGATGGAGCCAAGCACACTCAACTGGCTCAGGCCAAAGCAAGCCCAGCCACAGTGAATAGTTAAGGTAAGGACATGGATCCCTCCTCATCTAAGATAATGAGTTTGGGGGCTTTGGTTTGAATTACTGGGGAAGAGATGTCTGTCTGCTTGGGGTTGCTAAGGAGATAGAATGAGATTGGGGTGGCCCGTGATCATCCCTGCCTGTCTCTGGGGAGAACTTGCTATAGAATGAAGTCAACTCAGAGAAAGCAGAGTCAAGATCTGGAAACAGGCCAGCACTTGGCTCCTTTCCTTGTTGCTCTCAGCATTGAGTTCAGACGTTTGTGGTGGCCCCTGTCCTTTATTACCAAATCCACAAGCAAAGAAAATTCCGTACAACCCAATGAGTCCTAGTTCATACATTCACCTATCTTTTCTTTGATTTCTTAGAGTCTGGGGCTAAAACCTGGGTAAAACCTGTCATGTCACCCAGCACCCAAATATTCACTAGCTCCCTATCTTTCCATCAGGGGACGACAGCCATGAAGAATGCAGGAGTCTCAGACCCAGGGTCCTCTCTGCCGTTCAATCCACGATCTTCCTTGGTGAAACTGGGACAGGCTAAGAAACGTTTCTTTGTTCATATTGAGGAGAAGGACTTATAACATCAGGTATTTTTTAAACTTTTCTCTCATATGAACTCCTAGAAGAAAGGGCTATGGTAGGAAATTAGGAATCTTTCTTTGAAATAAGCTAAACTCTCTCTCATTGTGCTTCTAAGTAAAATAAAAATGGCTGTGAAATTATCTGGGAAGGATGATTTAAACCTTAAAATGATAACAAAGGGGGAAATTGAGTAGAACTTTACAACATATTGCTACCTACAGGAAAGGCAAGATGTTGAATGAGATTGATGGCATCCTATCAGGCAAGTATATTAAAATCATATACACAGAGAAAATAACCAAACATACATTAGGGACAAATATTTAAAACGTTACAATAGGTGCTTGGGGGGGCGCTGAGAATAAGGACTGCGGGTGTGGGAGTAGGGAGATTAAATGAAATAAAGAAGTTTTGCATAAGTCAGTGATCCTGATGCTGCCCTGCAATTCGGGGTGTGTGGGTGTCTCAGCTTTCTGTATCTGAAGTTGCTGATTAGAATGGAAGGAAGGAAGAACCCCAAAATATCAACCACAGTTGTTCTTGGGTTGCCAGGAAAAAAGAAACTCAAGACAGTTTAGTTAAAAGAAGGTTCACTGGGGGCTGGAGAGATGGCTCAGTGGTTAAGAGCACTGACTGCTCTTGCAAAGGACTGGAGTTTGACTCTTAACACCCACATGGCAACTAACAACCCTCTGTAACTCTAGTTCCAGGAGATCTGATGCCCTCATATGACCTCTGCAGGCATCGCCCAACATGGGTGCACTTACATACATGCAGGCAATACACTCATACACACAAAATAAATATAATAAATAAAATATTTTTAAAAGTTCAGTTTATGGACACACTTGTAGTGAGTGTAGGCTGGACCCAAGGAGTTGTGATTTTATGGTGAGGGGGATATTCTCACATCGTTATCAGAACAGATACTCTCCCAGACTTGCCTCTCTACCCATCTCCTGGTCCACCCCTGAAGCTCCATCACCTTTGCTCATTCATCCCCTCCTATAAACTAGGCTACAGTGGCTTCACCTTGGGACCCCCATATTCACCGTGGGTCCACACATCTACAGAGTCTAGCAAGTCTTCCTTCTTCTACGTGACTTCCTCTATCACTCTTCTAAACTGGGGAGCTCTAGATGTAACTAGCCCACATGAATCAGCAATTTACCCTGTTTAAGCAGCTCTGTTGGTAGAGAAAAAAGAAAGAAGTGGATGAAAGGGAAACAAATCTGGGGCTAGAAGCTAAGAAGGAAAAGATTAGAATATCTTGTACAGACTGTCCCTCAATGTTGGGATTAAGGATAATGATATTTCTTTCCTATTTTTTAGCATTATTCACTTTTCCTAAAGTAACAGGAGCTGGGGATGAAATGATTAGTTCTTAAAGGTACAGGCTTTGCGGTAGGACAAACGTATTCAAATCCTTACTCCTCTATCTCTTAGCTGTGTGACTTGAGCTTATACACTGAATCTCTCTGGGTTCCATTTTCCTCAGGTAAATTTGATCTGGGGGTGTTAACTTTCTCAAATGTTATTTTAATCATTGGGACTAATGTAAGTAAATAATCTGAGCAGGGTCACATCATGATAAGCACTCAAGAGATGCTATTACACATTATAGTTAAATGGGCATTTTTATAGTTAAAATTATTTTGCAAAAAAAAAGAAAGGAAAACCCTCTCAGCCACGTGTCAGTCATAACTGAGCTGGGCATACCAGACTCTGTTGCTATGGCTGTTTTCCTACCCTACTCCTCTGTGGAATACAGTATTTATCTGTGCTGGAAATGGCTGTTGGAAATTGCCACTGTGTACCCAGTCACCTCCCCCATGCAGAATCAATAAACTGAGACACTCCTTCTTCCTCACAGTCCTCATCTACTAGCCCTAATTGACCATTACTAGGCATGCTCAGAGGGTCCCTGGGCTCACATGTTAATTGACTGCATACCCACTTAATGGGAAACTCCCCAATTCCCCAAGCTTGAGCAAGCTGTTAGCGCTCTCCTCACCCAGTGCATTCTGGGAGCCCGGGGAAGCAAGAAGGTCAGCAGGTGGTACATCTGATCAATTAATTAGGAACATGTTGAGAGGGTTGACTCCAATCCTACCTAATCGCATAATTAAGCTGCACCCATCCCCCACCCCAACTCCTTGTTCAAAGGGCTCTTCCCAGCCCAGTGGCATCCATGTTTGTTGGGGGAAGACATAAGCCTTGCTGGGGTCTGTCCATTGCAGAGACAGCCCCTCCCGGATGGCTGGCTGCTCTGCAGTTTTAAATTGGTTTTAGTTTTTTCTAAGTTGGGGAATGGGGAGAGCCTTTTCCTCATTTCTGGGGCTGAAAACTTTGGCTGGGAAAATGGTCCTTCAGAGGATCTGAGAAGGAAAGTGGACAAACTTCAAGCAAAGGCAGAGTGACATGGTGGGATGGAACCAGAGCAAGAAGGAGGCCAAATGGAGGACAACGGGGGGCGGGGGCGGGGAGGACAAATAAGAACAAAGTATATATGGAAATGCCATAATGAATCCCGCTGCTTTGCATGCTAACTTAAAAGTAAGTTCCATGAGGATTAAGGGAAAGAATAGAGTGGAATGAAGCTTTTTCACGGAGAAAAGCCTCCCAAGGCACTGGCTGCACAAGGTCTGCCCATCTCATCCCCTGGAAATGCTCGAGTGGATGGGGCTGGGTTTTCCTCCTGCCCATACCCACCCCAGAACCCTGGGTTTTGTTATGCCATCCATGTGTGCAAGTAAAACAAGATGTCTTTCCAAGTTTCCCCTGAGTAGAAGTGGCCACAGGGCAGTTTTGTCCAATGAGTCTTTAGTAGTTTTAGTAGTCTACCTACCACAGGTAAAGCCAGGCCCCCAGGAGGCTTCCTGCCTCTACCATTCTCATTTTCTCTTCCTGAACATAAACGCAATGCCTGGGAATACAGCACTTATTTTGTGACCATGAAGAAACAGTGATGATGACTAATCAAGGCAGCAATAAATAATCCTCTAAGGATGACTGGGCTGAAAATGGAAGGAACCTGGTTTCCCAGTGGCACCATGAAGACCCCTGGCAGCCTCAGTCACCTCTCTGGATTTCTCTGGATTTCTTTTTCCAGAACATGGATTCAGGGAAATGTGTGGAAACTGAGGCCAATGGTATTAAGTATTATCTGCTTATTGGTTGTCTCCCGATTGGCTGGTTCCTCCAATGGGTGGGGCCTGACACGGAGTGGGAACTAGGAAGAGAAGCTGGGAGCCATCTTGGGATCGAAGCCAGGAGCCCCCGTAGAGTATGATGGTGTAGGAAACTTTCAGCCAGCACAGCAACTCAAAGACAGAATGGATTGATTCCCTGAGGACCTGGGGCAAGATCACTGGCCCAGGAGGCGTGAGGGAATGCTAGTGGGGCTATGGGCGTGGCTCGGTCTGATAAGGCGGGCTCCGAGTCGCAGTGGCGTGAGGCTAGGCACTGGGTACTAGTTCCTTTGTGAGTTAATTAACTCACATAAAATATATTACATGGTTTGTCTGATCGTGCAGGAGACCCAGAGAGAATTTTATTCACCAAGAATATTAGTGAGGCCATGTGGTCAACTCTGATCTGTAGCTGAACACATTCTTAAAGGACACAGATGATGACATTAACCTGCTGCCTAGATGCATTCTTGCATAATCGTAACAATCCATACCAACATGTAATGAGCATGGGCTTTGCATACCATCTTAGTCAGCTTTATATTACTGTGATGAAGTACTTAAATCATCAGCTTATATGATGAGAAAAACTTTATGTGGGCTCACAGTTTGGGAGGTTTCAAGCCATGACTGATCGGCACCATTGCTTTGAATCTGTGGTGACACATCATGGTAAGGGTGGTAATGGTGGTGGAGGACGCTTGTTAACTTCATAGCAGCCAGAAAGCTAAAGAATAAGACTGGTATCCCACAATTGCCTTTGCGGACACATGCCAAATACCCTAAAACCTTCCACTGGGCCCCACCTCTTAAAGGTTACACTGCATCCCAATTGGATCAAGCTGATGACCAACCCTTTAGGGGCATGGGCCTTTTGGAGGTATGCAAACTATAGTGTATAGGATTAATGGGGAGATCATGTAAGATAAAGTATTTGAAACTCAGTACAGAGGTAGACCCATAGTGTACATAAATCTTGACTTTTATTAAAAATTGGGATTGGGGCTTGTGCTGGATAGCTGTAGTTGTCAACTTGACACACCTGGGTGGAGGGAACCTCAACTGAGGAATTTTCTCCAATGGACTGGCCTGTGGCCATGTCTGTGAGCGCATTTTCTTGATTGTTGAGTGATGTGGGAGGGCCCATTGTGGGCATTGTCACCCAGGGGCAGGTGGTCCTGTGTTGGATATGAAAGCAGGCTGAGCACAGACCAGAGAGCAAACCAATAAGAGCATTCCTCCATGGTCTGTGCTCCAGGTTCCTGCCCTGAGTTCCTGCCTTGGCTTTCCTTGACAATGGACGCTAAGTTGTATGCCAAATAAACCCTTTCTTCCCCAAGTTTGTTTTGGTGTTTTTATCACAGCAATAGAAAGTAACTGGGACAGGATTGGAGAGATAACTTAGTCAGCAAAGTGCTTATCTTGCAAACATGAGGACCTGAGTTCAACCCTCAGAACCAACATAAAAATTGAGTGTAGTAATGCATGCTTATAAATCTCAGAACTGAAGATATGGAGAGAGGAGGGTCCCTGGGGCTGACAGGCCAGCCAGTCTAGACTACTTGGTGAGTTCCAAGCTACTGAGAGAACTTGTCTCAAAAAAAGGGAACAGCTCCTGAGGAACAATACCCCAGCTCATCCTCTAACCACCATACAGCAACATGCACACATACAAACACATATAAACACACAGATACATGTACATACATACACACACATACCAAGAAATTGAGGCCAAGAGAATTTACAAGGCTTATCAAAAAAATGTGAAAGGAATATGGAAAGAGGAAGCCAACTCTAAGATTTAGGGAACCATAAAAGAAGCAACAGCATCCGTCCTGGACTTGGAAACCTGCCCAGTGATGAGAGCTCCTGCACCTGCCTTTACAGGTGACTTGTGTGACCTCAGGCAAGCTACTTGCCCCCTTGGAACCCCAGTTTCCTCTTCTGTAAAATGAGTGTTAATGTAGTATGTTCACAAAAAGGCTTAATATGTGTGTGCTTTGCACAGAGGTGGTTAATTCCACCTGCAAAAGCTGGGTATCTTAAAGGACAGAATCCCTCTGAGCCCTGAGAAAGGTTGCATAAGATAACAGTCCTGTCTGTCTCAAAGGTATGTTCCAGCATAAGCTGGAAAAGCAAGAAGAGGCACTCAGCACATTCCTCACTTTGATAAAAGTCTCTGAGAGGCTGTAAATTACCAAATCCTTGTTTCAGCTAAATCAAACCTACTGCAGATTCCATTGGCATTTAATACTGATATTATAGCCCCCAGGAATAACAAGTGAAAGTAATTAAGTTTAATGATTTCAACGAAGCCAATATGCTTGATTGCAGTGTGTATGCCTAATTATCTTCTGTTTTTTGTTGTTGTTGTGCATGGTATAAATAAGGCCTATTTCTGGGAAAATAGGCACTAATTTTAAGATGTATTAGAGAAAGTTGCCTGTGCAGCACCTTTCTGAAGAGCTTGGTTGCTCGCTTGAAACACTGAGTTTGGAGAAAGTCACTTGGCTTGCCAAAATGGGCCAAGGAGGGAAGATGGAGTGCTCAGTCTCTGAACTGTGAGGGAAACTAGCCATAGCAGAGGAGGATTCTTCTCCAGTAAGAGGACAGAACTTCCATCCCCACCTTTGACTTGGAATTTGAGCAGGATTTGAGAGAAAGTATGCCATGCTTCACCTAGAAAAAGGAAGTAGATACCGGGCATGGTGGCATGTGCCTTTAATCCCAGTCCTTGGCACAAAAAAGCGCTGTGAGATCAAGGCCAGCCTGGTTTACATAGTGAGTTCCTGGTGGGCTGGGACTAGGGAGACCATGTCAGAAAAAAAAGGAGGTAGAACAGGATAGAAGCATCATAGGCCTGGGGGTTAGGAAGTCTTGAATGGGGCTACAGAGATGATTCCTTCAGTAACTGCTTACCATGCAACTATGAGTTGAGATCCCCAGCATCCAGCATGTATTGTGGGGAGGTGGAGTCAAGAGACTCTTTAGAGCTTGCTGGCTAGCCAGCCTAGACAATTAGTGAGTTCCAGTTTCAGTGAGAGACCCGTCTCCAAAAATAAAGTTGCAGAACAACTGAGGAAGACACTCAGTGTTAACCTATATCTGAACATACATGTGCACACACACACACACACACACACACACACACACACACAGTGCCATGAATGTCTGCCTTTGCAATCTTGTGTTTTGCATTGACACCATGACTCAGCTAGCCTGCTGGTCTCAGGTGCAGAATGAGACACACGTAAGAGCTGCTTTGTCAAGGCCAGCCTGGATCAGCTGATCCCAGTCAAACCACAAGCCTGTGAGCTGAACATATCTTCATCACTGAGTTATTTATTAGAGGCCCATTGAAATTTTATTTCTTATGTAGCATAAGGACTTTCATATAAAACCTTTGATTATAAAACTTTGGAAACACTCCTGAGATTTTTGTAAAAATAAGCATTTCTTGAAGGAAGTTTTATAGTTTTTAGAGGATTCTTTTTTAAATTTTAATTGAATTGTTGTCTATTTCATACAGAAAATCTTCTTATACCTCACTCCCCTTCAACACCCTCCCATAGCCCCCCCACCCCCGCTGGAGTTCATATATTCTGTCGTTTGTGTTAAGGCCTATCATATAAAGTTAGTGTGTGTCCCTCAGTGCAAGTTCATCCACCTGGGTCTAGAAGTCAGCATAACTAGAGTCTCTGCCTTTGAAAAGATCAGCTCTTCCTCATCAAGCAGTAATCAGCTACCAATAATTTTTTGACTAAGATTGGGGCCTACTACTCATTTCCACAGTTCTGTGCTGGGTTTTTGTCTGCCTAAGTTTGCATGGGTCTTGTGCATGCTGACACCATTGCTGTAGGTTTGTATGAGAAGGGTCCCAGGAGCCTATAGGACTATTTCCATCCTATACCTCCTCCCTGGTTCTTACAATCTTTCTGCACTTCTTCCTCAATGGTCCCTAAGCCATGGGTGGGTGGATTTTAATGTAGGAATCCTGTCCAAGGACCCACACTCTGCAGATGCTTATTCTCTGCCTTTTGGCCATTTGTGTTCCTGTCCCTCTGTTGCATGAGGGAGCTTCATTGATGAGAGTTGAAAGATGCATTAGTGTTCTCTCCATCCCTTGTTCTATGTTCCATGAGCCTTAGGTGTAGAGGTTGCATCCTAGATGTGCCACTTAGACTTGGGCTATTCACAATCTCTGTGTGCGACCAGTTGTAGAACTTTGTAATTATTTCTGTCTCTTGAAAAAGAATCTTCTTTGATGGATGGTGACTGGAATACTTGTCTATAAATTTAGGGATCCATATTTTGTACATAATAAGAAATTATATGTCTCTAAGTCTGTGACAATCTTGGAGCTTTCTCTAAGATCTATGACCTCTCCAGCTATGTGTATTTGGCTAGATTTACAGTACCACACATGAGTTTCCTCCCAGTGAGTAGATTAGGTAGCTGTTGGTTACCCCCCCCGCCAGATAAAAGTGCCACTACAACACCAAACTCATTTGCTGTGCTAGTAAGGATTCTTGAAACTAGGTATGATTCGAGAAAATTAAAAACTTCTTTTAGCAGTATATTATGTTGGTGAGCTTTCCTCTGCTGTGACAAAATACATGAGAAAATCCACCGAGAGACTACTTGGTTCTATGTTTCTGGGCCTATGATGAACATCATGACAGGGAGCATGAGGTGAGCAGAGCTGCTCACTTCATGGCTGGCAAGAAGCAACAAGAGTGATTGCATTTGTGACAAAGCCTCTTCCCTGAAACCTATGAATCCATCCATGAGGATTGCTGAGGTGAAAGCCTTCATGATCCAGTCACCTCCCAGAGGCCTTAACTACAAACACAAGCATTCAGTGCATGAGCTTTGAGGGTGTGTGTGTGTGAGAGAGAGAGAGAGAGAGAGAGAGAGAGAGAGAGAGAGGAGTGGGGAGACAGAGACAGATACAAAGACAGAAAGACAGACACAGAGACACAAAGATGTGTGTGCATATGTGTGAGAAAGTGGACATGCATGCCTGTGCACCTGTGGAGCCGAGATCCACTTTAGGTGTCGTCCCCTATAACACTCCACATTATTTTCTGAGATGCTGTCTCACCAAACCTGGAACTGGTTATTTTGTCTAGGCTGGCTGGTCAGTGAGCCCCAAGGATCCACTTGTCTCTGCCTTTCTAACTCACAGCACTGGGGTCGCCGGCATGTACCACCAATTCCAGCTTTTATGTGGATACTAGGGCTCTGAATGTTCCTCATGCTTGTGCTCTTTACCCACTGAGCCTTCTCCCCAGCCCACTTTAGGGATATATTTTAGATTCAAATATAACCAGCAACTACCTGTACCCAAGGAAGTCAAAACTTCTAAGATGTCCATGACTTTTCTCTTTCACTTCACACTGTCTCCTCCTGACTCCTATTGATAGCTAGTAAATTGACACTGGCCATTATAGGGGTAATGTATGCCATATAGATTGACAAACACTACAATTCCAGGCTTCTGCTGTCCCCTGAGAAATCCAACTTACCAGCATCCTGTGTTCCCTACAGTCAAGTCATCTTGTACTTTGCCATCAGCAGCCACTCTTGCAAGTGGTCCCTCTTCCCTGTCTTTATAAGAGCTTCTCATTGTCTTTGCACAGGGGTAACCTGGGGCTGCACAGTGAATGTCAGAGTTAAATAGTCTATGTAAGCTTAGCCCTCAGAGTTGTGTGATTCTAACAAGTTTCTTAAACTTTCTTGTTGTGTGTGTCTGTGCTTGTATCTGTGCACACGCATCATAAATATGTATGTGACACGCATGTCAAGGCTAGAGGTCAATGTCAGATATCTTTCTCAATTGCTCTCCACCTTATTTTTTGAGTCAGGATCTCTCACTGAACTTGAGGCTTACCAGTTCAGCTAGAGTGGCTGGCCAGTGACCCCCAGGGATTCTCCTGTCTCCATTTTCTGAGTACTGGGAACACAAGCACATGTTGTCATGTCCAGCAAGCTCCTAAACTGTCTAAGTTTCAGTCTCCACATCTGTGAAATGGAAATAACAGGAAATATCTAATTCTCATGGTTATTAGAAATCAATGAAATCACCCAAGCAAAATAGGTAGCAAGCTACCTGTCAGCTCCTGAGCCAACCGTGAGTGACAGCATTCATGGCTTGGCACATCTCGCATCATCTCTGCCTTGTTATTTGCAGTTCCTTCCAACTCTCCTCCCTCTTATTGTTTTGGCCTCTTTCATTCCGTCTTCCTCGATTATCAGAGACAACTTGTAAAGCCATAAATATGACTATATTCTATTCTTAAAACCTTGTTATGGTTTGAGTCTGGAGTGTCCCCCACAGATATTGTTTTAGAGGCTGTGGAGTCTTAAGGGAGTGAGCCCTGGCTGGTGGAAGTAGGTCACTAGAGGTGGACCTTTAACCATCATGCCTGCTCCTGGTTCCAGCCTGTGCTGTCTTGTGTGTTGCCATTTGAGGACTTACCAGCTCATGCTCCCACCACCATAAGGAACTAAAATCTCTCTAAAATCATCAGCAAAATAAACCTTTCCTCCCTCAAGTGGTTTCTGCAAGATATTTCAGTCATAGTGGTCAGGTTATGTTGAGAGTGAAAGGGTAGGTGGGTAGAAGGGATGGCATTTCACAGGGCTCAGAAATACGGAAGGAAGGATTAATGCCTGAAAGGGTGGCTCTAGGGTCAGAAGACTGATGCTGGAATGAATAGAAGAGTGGAGCAGACCACAAAGGGAAAGATGAATATCAGGAAGACAGAAGAATTGGCCTAAGTTCACCATGTCCTTCCCTCTGATCTTTCCTGTCCTAGAAAGGGCTCTGTCCATGCACACCTGGTGAGACACCAGCTGAGAATGCTGTGGGACCCAGGGATCCTTCTGCTTCCTGACTCCCAGTGTCCTTCCCTCCTCCCTTCTTAACTGTAGTTTATCACTAAACGAGTCTCTGGTCAGTGGCCAGTTTCCAATGAACTGATGACTTCCATCTTCTTCCAGAAGCTGTATCTTAGTAACTAATAGTCATCAAGCACTTGCTGTATACTAATTACATAACTAATTTATCACCTCATTAATAATGTCACAATAAGACAGGCATTCTTGATTATCCAGAATGACCCAGTGAGAAAAGTAGCCTGCTACCAAACCTGACAACCTTGGACTCACATGGTGGAAGGAGAAACTCCTGCAAGTTGTCCTCTGACCTCCACATGTGCGCCATGGTGCATGAACCTCCACACATACATACATACACACACATACATACACACACACACAAATAAATAAGTGTGATTTTTAAAATTAATTCTAAAGATGAAGAACAGGATCATAGAAAGCTAAGCAATTTTCCTAAAGTTACATAACTACAAATGGTGGATTCCAGATTAAACTCAAACCATCAGTTCCCAAGATCTGCATTCATAATGAATAAACTATTTTTTGTTTTATTTTATCAATTTTTCATTTTTGAGACAGGGACTTTTACTGTAACTCAGGCTGACCCCAGAACTCACTATGTAGCTCAAACTAGCCTTGACCTTCCGGCCTCAACCTCCCAAGTGCTAGGATTACAGGTATGAACCACCACACCTGTCTATGCTATAAATCTGATCTTCACAGCTGTTTCTGCTGTTAGCTCCACTCCCCACATTTGGATGGATCTGTGAATATCCATGACAACCATGATCATGTTGTCCTTCTGACATTACTGAAGGCATTTCTTACACCTATTTGTTTATACAATAGCCCCGAGAAGCTACTGAGTACAGGCTACAGAAAACATCACCATTATCAGTCTGTACTGAAGGCCAAAAGGATGCCTGCACATGGACATAGTAATTAAATGACGTTGTGGACAACCATGACACTTAGCTCATCTGACAATGTGTTCTAGCACATTCTGAATCTGGATATGCCAAGATTCTAACTCCAGTGCTGCTGTCTCCTTAAAAGGCACAACCTTCACCAATACTTCACGCTTCTGAACCTCAATTTTCTTGTATGCAAAATGGAAAGAATAATAACAGCTAATAGGAATGGGTGTAAAAATTGAATGAGATCATCTGTGTAAAGGGCTTAGTATCATTTGAAATACACAATTGAAAGTTACTGTGGTAGTTGTTATGTGCTGACTGGAACAGACACATGATAAAGTATAAATACTGTTTGGCAAGAAAGGCTAAGTTCTTTAGTGGTGTGTGTGTGTGTGTGTGTGTGTGTGTGTGTGTGTGTCTGTGTCTGTGTGTCTGTGTGTGTGTCTATGTGTCTGTGTGTGTGTGTCTGTGTCTGTGTCTGTGTGTGTGTGTCTGTGTGTCTGTGTCTGTGTCTATGTGTCTGTGTGTGTCTGTGTCTGTGTCTGTGTGTGAATGTGTGTCTGTGCAAGCAAAGTGAAAAGAACTTGCAAACTTTGACTGGAGACCCAAGTTCCTCACTGTCTTGCTCTTTTCCCCTTTCCAAAACCTCCCCAAAGTTTTCCAGAGCTTCCCAAAGTCCTCTTGCCAAAGGATATCTGGGGGAGCACTTCCCTCCAGCCTGATTAGCTTCCCCTTATTAACTGACAGGGTTCGATACTATTTAATTTCTTCAGGAGGAACTGGTTCAGAAATCGAGGTTGTTTAATTTCTGAGAGGCAGCTGAAAGGCTGCCTTTCCAGAACAATCTTTCTGTCATCCACCCCACTGAAAATGAAAAATGCAGCAGTTCATACAATGGCTTCAAGGTTATCTGAGACCACCTTTCCAAAGCAGAGGAGAAATCTTTCTATGGGAGTTTAATTAGGTCAAGTACAACTAATTCTTCCTATGGTACTTATTCCATTTCCTTTCCTTTCCTTTCTGTAATTACTTCCAGGGCAATGCTTCTCTCACACACAAATGGAGCTGAAGAAAGCCCTGTGATTATCCTTTATTTCTCCTTCATGCAAGAAAGAAGGGGGTGACCACTGCATTCAGTCGATGTAAATCAGAGGGCTATGGTCCTAATAGCCCTCTACACCAGAGCAGCGGCATTGCTATAGGAGTGTGTACAAATGTGGGGGTGGGGTTCTGGTGCAATCTTAACGCCATGACACAAGTTTCCCCTGCACTGTGTCTACAGATGATGACTTGGCATCAGAACAAAGGGAAATAATTCATGCCCATGCTGTCAATCAATAAACATGATTCCAATGCCAACCAAAGTCTCAGCAGGGTGTTAGGTAGACAGAAATACAGGTTGCAAAGGAGATAAAGGAACTCGGGTTTGTCAAAGCAGCTCATTAGGAGACAAAATAAATTAACAATACCCAGTTTGATGCTGGAAAAGCAAAGGCTTTGCATATAGGAGTGCTGGGTGGGGGTAACGAGAGCGTGTCCCAGAGAAGGGAAGGCTTGAGTTCACCTTGGAAGCTCCAATAAGATTCAGATAATTTATCCACCTACAAATAAATTTATAGCAAGTGCCACGAAGGAGCAAGGACTTGTCTAGGTACTGTAGATGTTGTATTTTGTTTTCCTGACATTTTAGTCCTAAGGGAGAGATGCTGTCATTGACTCCACTCTACAGACGAGAAAACTAAGGTCCAGAGATATTACATAAGCTGCTCAAGGGCAAATTAAAGGGACAGAGCTGGAAACCAAACTGAGATTTCTAACCTCAGAACCCAAGCAGGAGAGAGGAAGCTGGGAATGTTAATGTGTGCCTGTAATCCTAGTACTCAGGAGACTGAGGCAGGAGGCTCATGAGTTAGAGGCCAACCTGGGCTATATTGTCAGATGTCATCTCAAAGAAAAAGTAAAATAGAACCGACTGGATGGGGAGAGACATGAGGGTTGTTTCCTGGACAGGAAAAAAAGAAATTGGAGCTGAAATTAATAAAGTGCCCACAGACCAGGCTCTGTGGTAAGTGTTTCTCCCCAGATATGTCTAGGTTCACTATGTTGTCACTGCGTGTGGTTTGCTTGTTTTGTTATTTATCAGTCTCTTCCCTCTAAAATGTGAACTCCAAGAAAAGAAGGAGATGCCCAGCTTGACTACTGCAGATTATGCAGCACAGGGCTCCTGACTGGCAGGTAGATGGTGATCAACAAGAAGTTTGAAATGCCTGGCAGAGGCTCACTCCCTGAGAACCAAGGAGAGGAAGCATGCCCGTGGCTGTTCTGAGTCCCACCCATCATCAGCACCTAGGACAGCACCCATAGCCCAAAGAAGCTGCTCCTCACTGTTTCATTTTGGAGTCATGGTCTCATGTAGCTCAAGGCTAGCCTCTAACTCACTGTGCAGTTGAGGATAACTTTGAACTCTTAATCCTCCTGTCTCCATCTCCAAAGTGCTGATTACAGGCATGTGCTACCCTGCCTGACTTTTTTCTCTACGACTATAGTATGAGAGGAGAGGAGAAGGAAGAGACAAGGGGTGGAGAACAGAGGGAACGAGAGAGGGACCCTTAGATCAGAGGGACACTGGTCTGTTTAATAGAATACAGATTCAAATCAGCTGACTTGTTATTCCTCATTATTGATGCACAGCTACACTGTGAAAGACTGTGACAGAGAAAACTCACTGTCCCGAGTCCATCTTCAGGAAAAGCCAAAAGCCTGGCTGTTCCATGGTCCTGATGGCCCCCTCTGTGCCTGTCTCCGAGGCCTGGCCAGAATGGAAAATATCCTTAGGACTTTACGGATTTCACTACCAACTTGGATTCCCTTTTCATTAATTCATGTTTTCCAAGGGAATATTTATTCAGGTAGTCTGTGTTCAAGCAATTATTGAAATTATGCCTAATTATGAAATGGTGGTAAATAATAATCTCTTAGCTACAACAACATGCACTATTTCTGTGGTGGAGAAGGATTCTATGCAATTTACCAGGCAGCATCCTCATGTAAGAGTACTGATTATGAAGAGGGAAAACACTGCTTTGAATATTTGCTTGTGTTATAACTACTTCTACTTAACTGCTATGCAGGAAAAATGCCGTATCTTTTTCTCCAGCCTTGAAACTCCACTCTTTGAATAATGATTACCATTATTGCTATTAATAATAGCTACTCTTAATTTAGTTCTCACCATGTGCCAGATCCACTTTAAATCCAATTAAAATTCAGTGCTAGCTTGGGTGTCTTCAGAGACCAAGAAAGTGTGAAAAATGGCTGGAGCCGGCTGGGTTTAGAAAGACAGTAGGGAGGAGTGGGGTGTGTGGCAAACTGTAGCTTGCATGCTCTTTCTATAGGACCCATCTCTCACTCAGCTGATACCAAAGATTCCCATGTATGGATACAAGAATGATGCTTCCAGGTCTGACATTTTTTTCACAAGTCATAAACAGGGATTTTAATGGAAAATTTCCAGATTTTTTTTAACCACTATGTCTATGTAACTCTCCAGTCTCATGTATCACCCACTAAATATCTCTGAGAAGACTGGTCTTTGAATAGGGACTCCATTAATTTTGCTGACTATGCCATGAGAGAAGGAAAGGAAAAATTGCACAGAGCCAATGTGGATGCTTTAAAGGCCAGTTTTTCATTTTTACTTAGTATCTCACGGAGATGATTTCAGGGAACAAGGAACTATTCCAAGAGGTCTGGTTGGAGGAGAAAGGTGCATAAAGGGTACCAATGGAGTCACTGGCAGCTCAGAGAAGGGGCAGAAACAGACAAGCCAGAGTCATGAGGAAAAGCCCCTGTCCTCCCTTCCTCAGTTTGAAGGGAAGAGGGTGTATTTGTTTTTCTGTTGCTGTGATAAAATACCTTGAAAAAACAGCTAAAAGGAGGAAAGGTTAATTGTGGCTCCTACTTCCAAAGGGATGGAGTTCATCATGGTGAGGAAGACATAATGGCAGGAGCACGAAGCCAGCTTGTCACATTGCAACAGCAATTAGGAACAGGGAGTGATCAAGAAGTGGGACCAGGCTATAGAACCTCAAATCCCACCCCCAGGGACATGCTTCCTCCAGCAAAGCTCCACCTCCTATAGGTTCCATAACCTTCCCAAACAGCTCGACAAGCTGAGGGCTGTGTTCAAACACTTGAACCTGTGAGGGACATTTCATGTTTACACAACAACAGGGAGTCCCTTGGGGCTGGTGAAGATAGAGATCTAAAGAGAAAGAGTGTTAGGTTGCCCAAGTCAGAGCACCCACATCAGCAGGAACGAACGAGGCTATACCTTTGTTCCATGTAATAGGGAGGTGAAGCCTTATGCTCTTACAACCTCAGTTTAAATGTCCCAGTTCAGGGAAGTCAAATCACCAACTTCTGATGTCTTGAGAGTCCTGACTTGTCAAACCCTCAACTTCTTTTCTGTAACACATCACCTAGTAGTATCAGAACCACCTCTCTCACAAATATGAGAGCAGAGGTTTTGTCTGTCTCATTTACTACTGTATCACTTCCATAGCACACACAGTGCTTGACACATAGTAGGGCTTCAGTAAGAGGGAACAAGTGAGTGAACAGTCTCGACCTTAGGCATGAGTTCTTTCATTACACAAATGCCTCACCTGTGAAATGGAGGTCATAATAGCACCTCTTAGAATTGTCGTTTCCTCTTATTATTGTGCACTGAAAACGTGAGTATTCTGTCCACAGCTGAAAATTCAACCAGCCATGGAAGGAAAATATGCAAAAAAGTTACATCTGCAATGAACATGTACAAACCTTTTTCCTTTCACCCCCTAAACAATACAGCATAACAACTGCATTGCATTTGGATTTATATGCAGTCCAGAGATGATTTAAGTGCACAGAAGGATGGGCTTACCAGCATGCTGGCTGGGCTTACTACCATGCTACTTCATAAAAGGGACTTGAGTATCCATGGAGTTTGATATCTGTAGTGGGACCAGGGTCCCATCTTCAGTGAAAACTGTTTTATCTGTTCTCTGCAGCAGTCATATAAGTTGGTAGTATTTTTATCCCAGCTTTTTTTACTGAGGAAATCCCTACTTAAGAGGTTAAATGACTTGCTCAGGGTTACACAGTGAGGAAGTGACATGGAAAATTCCACCAGAACTGTCTGACTTGGTGTCACCTTCCTCATAGGAATTCAGGAGAAAACCATTGCTATAGTTTAGACCTGGAATGTGCCCTTAAAGGCCCATGTGCCAAAGGCTTAATCTCCAGTTTTATGTTATTGGGAACTAGTGCACCTTTACGAGATGGGACTGATCCACAGGCCATTGGGGGTGTGCCACTGAAGGGGGTAGTTGGACCCCAGATCCTTCCTCTTCCTCCTCCCATTCTTCAATCATGCACTGAGCCTTGCTGTGCCACACACTCCCCAGTATGCTGTACTGTCCCAACAGAGAGTCCCAAAAGCAGCAGGCCTGTGGGCTGAAACTTCCAATACCATGAGCAAAATCACACCTTTTCCTTTGATAAATCTGATCATCACAGATGGTTGTTACAGTAATGGAAGGCTGACTAACACAGACTTTCTGTTAGTGGAGACCAAGGCAAAGTTCACAAAGTAGGTGCATTGCTGTGGGTCTTGAAAGGTAGATTTGAATCTGGAAGGTAGAAGAAGTAGAGACAGTCTATATGAAAGAGCTAAATCAGGTGAAAACCCCAGAATAATAGATCAAGAATCACTTAAGATAAAGGGGGTCCTGAGGAAGGATGGGTCCATACTGCAAAATCTTTTGAGTTACAACATCCTCTCAGCAATTGTTTACTGGTGACTGCCACATGCTGCACTGTGCCAGGAGCCAGGGGGTGGAGCATTCTCACTTCCTGCTCCTTCAGCATGCGATCTACTCCCCTATCCTGACTCCACTGCCCTGCGGCAAAGGCCACAGGAAGTAGGCAAGAAATGACTGTGAAAGGCTCAAGTGGTAATTTAATTTCTCTCCTCTGTTCTGCTATATTGGACTTATTACAGTAATTAAAAACACCAGTCTAAACTGGATTTTGTAGAAAGAGAATCCACTGACTTGGGAAAGAGAAGAGTTGAGGGATTGTCTGGCCCTACTGACTTCTGGAGCTCTACAGTGTCACCAGGATAGGGTGTCCCTCAACTCTGTGACCCTCCTTCAGGCAGACTGCCCACTCATTTCAGCACGGTGCTTATCCCTCCTCAGTTCACATCTTGTGTTAAAAGCTCCTTTCCAGGAAATGAACCCGAGTTTGAGCTCAACTGATAGTCCAGAAAGTGATCAGATACTCATCATCAAATCAGTAACCACACCCATAATTAAGACACACTCCCTCTGACACATCACACATCACACACACACACACACACACACACACACACACACACACACACAGAGTCACACATTTCTCTAGCTCCCACAAGGGGACAAAATTCAAACTAAGAGTTAAAATAGTTCTTCAAATATTAACTTCAGAGCTAAGTTTACTAGAAGAATGGTAACAAAAAGCATAACAGTGCATGCTCACTGAGATGAGGCCTGTGAGCTTAAAAATTCTCACATAATCAAAAATCACATTGTAAGGCCAGGCATGGTGGTACATGCCTTTAATCCCAGCACTCAGGAGTCAGAGGCAGGTGCTATTAGTTTGAGGCCAACCTGGGATGGTCTACATCGGGAGTTCCAGGCAAGCTGGGACTACATAGTAAAACCCTGTCTCGAAGAAACAAGCAAAAAGCACAGTATAATCCTATGGTTTTAGGGCACTGAAGAACGTCAGACTTGTAGAGCCAAAGTTACAGAGATTTGAGGGAGATGTTTCAGTAACAAAAAGGTGTGTGTGTGTGTGTATGTGTGTGTGTGTGTATTATTGTGCATGTGTGTGCATATGTGGGTAAGTACACACACACATATGCCAAAGCCAGAGGTCAACATCATGTGTCTTCCTCTATAGCTGTCTGCTGCATTTCTGAGAGTCTCTCACTGCACCTGGAGCCCATCCATTCCAATTCCACCATGACTGGCCAGCATGCTCCCAGGACCTGCCTGCTGAGCACTGGGTTACAGGAGTGGACTGCCATACCTGGCATGTCACATGGGTGCTGAGGATCTAAACTCAGGTCCTCATGCTTGCACAACAGGCACTTTACCCACAGAGCCATCTCCCCAGCCCCAAGGTCTTCTTTTACAAGTAGGCTGTTTACATTGTCATTACAACTACAAAACTGATAGGAATGAAACTTGGTACCACTGAGAGAATCTTGAACAGCACTGAGATTAGACTCAAATCAGTGGGTTCCAAGAACCATGGCTTTGTGTTCCCAGCTATACCTTCAGTCTCCAGGAGAGCTCTTAAAGCTGTTGATGCCTAGACTGAGCCCACAGGGATTCTGGCTTAATTTGTCTATAGTATGGCCTTGATGTGGATTTTGCTGTTGCCTTATTTGGCTTTTGTTTTGCAGTGCTGGAGAGATATAGCCCAGGGCCTTTGCACATTAATCAAGCACTCCACCACTGAGCTACATCCCAAGCTCTGTGTGTGTGTGTTGTGTGCATTGTGTGCTGTTGTTGTTTTAACAGTGGTTCTCAACTTTTGTTGCAATTAAATCACCTAGAGAGGGTTTGTGGGGTTTTTTGTTTTGTTTTGCGGGGGGGGGGAGTCTGTTAATGTGTATGAGTGTTTTGCTTGCATGGATGTAAGTGCACCTGTGCATGCAATGCCTGTGGAGATCAGAAGAGGGCATCAGATCCCCTGGAAGTGGAGTTAAGGATGGTTGTTAACCTCCATGAGGGTTCTGGGAACTGATCCCAGGTCCTCTGCAAGTCAGTTTAGAACAAGAGCATAAAGTGCCTGCCATGGAAGCTTGAGGACCTGATTTAGGATTGCCAGAACCCATGTTAAAACTGGGCATGGAAACACGTGCCTGTGACCCCAGGTTGGGAGGAGGGGTGGTGGAGACAGGTGGATCCCTGAAGCTCATTAGCCAGTCAGCCTACCCAAACTGATGCATTTTTGGTTCAGTAAGAGACACTGTCTTAAAAATAAAGCTGGAGAGAGATTGGGGAAAGACACCTGAGATCGTCAACCTCGAGCCTCCTCATGCTTGCACACATGTGCATTGTACACCCGGACAAATAACATGACACACACATACAACACCACACACAAAATAAAAAAATAAATTTAAAAACACTTTTAACATCCAGGCTACAACACAGACCAGTTGCACCAGAATTCAGGGAGGTGAAATGCAGGCACTGGTATACTATGAAGGATCTGTGAGCAGCACAGACAACAGTCAAAGGGACACATGAGAACACATTCCCAGCAGCCATACAATCGCTGTATAAAGCAGTGGGGTGGCCTTTTACAATGTGCAACTTCTCAGACCCGTGTTTCCATTCCTAGTATATACAACAGGAGTGTAAGTGAGGCAAGCCGTGTCCACTGATAGCATCAGATCTATTTGCCACTATGAACACCTGCCTGGACTGGAACTAATTTCTGTGGTTCACAGTATTGTCAATCAGCTGGGTTAAGATTTACATTAGGAACTAATGTTTAATAAAGACTTGGTTTGTGCCAGGCATTGTTCTGAGCAGATGATTTGGACACAGAAGGACTAAGTAACTGGCCCAGAATGGAGTGAATCAGCATTTGGGACTCAGCAACCTGGCTACCAAGCCTGCACATTTAGGCTCCACATGGTAGGAAGCCTGGCCAGAAGTTCATGTTATAACTGCCCTGAGAACAGTCATGACTTGAAGGCTTTGTCCTCTGTGTTCCCGTTAGAGAAAATAGTGGGTGACCTCCGGGCTGGTGGCCTTTCAGCGTCAATCCACGATCCCTTTCGTCCTCCAACTCAGATTATCTGATGAAGGTTGAAACATGCTTCAGAAGAGGCCCGAGATGGAGGATGGATATTCAACACTCCATACCTCAACATCTTTACTTCAGAGGAATTTCCCCTCTCCACCTTTGTCTGGTGACCCGCAACTTCATTTCCAGTCATCAACTCAGGCTCATTACCTCCTCCGAGGATCATTTCTGACTGATTCCTTTCCACTCCTGGATGAAGTCTCTGGTTAAGAGTTGCACTCCACGGAAGGGGCTGCACTTGCTCAGCAATGCCACCTCAATGAATAATTTGGATTGTGCAAAGATATTTCTCAGAGTTTGGAAGGCTTAGGATGTTCATGAAAATATGAATGTCTCTGCGTAATACACAGAAGGATCTTGGATTCAGCTGAGTAAAAGAGGAGCAAGGATGTGAAGAGATTCTCAAGGGTGGAAGATGCCAGGGCTGCTGGACAGAGGATGTGAAGATACTGTTGGCCAATGAGATGTTCTTCCTACACCTTGACAAGTCTAACAAACAATCTTGAAATAAGGATATCTAGTTGTTCATCTTAAACCATTGGCTGTGCTGCAATTTAACTCCTCATTCAACAAAAATATTCAGGAAACCTTGACTTTGTGCAGTTCCTCAGCTGATAGACATTTGGGAGAAGCTGGAGAAAGACGCTTTGTTGAATATTTGGCCTAATGCAAGAGGAGAGAGGAGCACAGCCCAGAAAGCAGGAGATAAATGCTCCTCATGGTAATGGAAATTCTAGCTGGAGACACAAACATAAGTGAAAGGATTTAAGAAAATCTTGGGGAAGTCTAACCCGATAGCAAGGCCTGCAGTTGGAGATGTAAGGGTGCTATTTAATTCCTCAAAGATGAGGCGACTCTAGCTATTATTTACACAAAGTCTCTTTTAATGAAGGTTTCCCAAAGGCACCAACCTCTCTTATGTGAATTGCCAGCATTATACAGGAATCCTTTATGAGCAAATTTTAAATGGTCTTAATTCTGGCCATGCTGAAAATTCTAACATCTCCAGACTTTTCCAATTCTCTTTTTATTCTCTTGTTTTTCTGTGTTGTCCCTGTTTCCTGAAACACAGTTGCCCATCATCTTTACCTATTTTCATATCTTCAGCTTCAGAGCTCACATTAACTGTGGCTTCCTCTGATATATTGACAATGATGCTTTAGATGACCATAAAAAGAAATAAAACTCAAAATGGCTTTAACAATGGGGTGTCTGCTGCTGTATTACATACCTTTTGTTTCACCTCTGATCTTCTCAATGGATGTTTGAGTTCTTCTTGCCAGTTGGCCAACAGCCAAACAAGGGAAGTGCGATACCGATGAAGCTCATTTCTGAGCACGTGAGGAAGTAGAGCTGCCACTACACGAAGGGGAAACGATGGGCATGGATTAGGAACTCACAAGCGGCTACGGTTGCTTAGCCCTGCTCATTCACTAGCCCTGGAGTTTTTTCAGAAAGTTTATCTGGCTGCTGTCTTAAAGGGGTCCCTGTAATGGATTGGAATATATGCTTTCTCTCAAGGAATAAATGAGGATTGTCCTGTTCTCGAAAGTGGAGGTCAAGGGCTCAGGACATGGCTCAGTCGGTAAAGCGCTTTCCTTTCAAGCACAAGGACCTGAGTTAGATGGCCAGAGCCCATATTAAAGTCATGGTGGTGTATAGCTATAATCCCAGCTCTGGAGAAATGAAGACAAGTAGATGCCTGGGCTTGCTGACAAGCCAGCTTAGGCTGCTTGGCGAGGTCCAGGTCAGTGGGAGATCCTGGTTTTTTTTAAATATTTTATTTATTATTTTTATTTTATGTGTATGAGTGTATTGCCTGCATGTATGTGAGTGCACCTGTGTCATGCAATGCCATGGAGGTCAGAAGAGGGCTTTGGATTCCCCTGGAACTAGAGTTAAGGACAGTTTGTAGCTGCCATGTGGGTGCTGGGAATCAAACCTGGGTCCTCTGCCAGAGCAGTCAGTGCTCTTAACCACTGAGCCTGCTTTTTAAAAAATAAAAATAAAAAAGCACCAGAGCAATGACAACCAAGGTGGTCCTCTGGTGTTCATACACACACACACACACACACACACACACACACCACAAAAGTGGTGGTCAAGAAGGAATTTGATTGTCACCTGACTCCAGCATTGATATTCCATCAGAATCAGGTGCAGCCTAATTGTACTTCATTTCCTCCCCACACACTACTACTACACATATTTTTCATCTCCCAAATTGTCTTGCTCATGTTGAGCTGTGAGACCTAAGCTAGTATCCATGTGAGAAAAATCTAGAATTTTGAGGCAATTAGTGGGAGATGGGAGTTGACAGGGAAATTATCCCCTTCTTTCCCCCAATGCGTGGCTTCGTGGGGGTAGTGGCAGCCAACTTGACAATGCTTTCTAATTATGGCTCTTCCTCCTTATAGAAGTTCTCTCTCTCTCTCTCTCTCTCTCTCTCTCTCTCTCTCCCTCTCCCTCTCCCTCTCCCCCTCCCTCCCTTCCATCTCTCCCTCCTTCCCTTCCTCCCTCCCTTCTTCAGTTCTTCCTTCCCTCCCTCAGTCCCTCTCTCTGTTTCTCTCTCTCTTTTTCTTTGTACCCTCTAACAACTTTTTGCCTCCCAGACAAATATACTTTTTAAAAGCAAACCCAGTAGCAATAGCCACACATAGCAAGAGGCATGGAGACAGGAATGCCCAGAGTTCACATAGATATGTGCTTTGGCTCCATCTTTAATGTGGTAAGCTCTGTCTTCACACTTCTTTCAGGATTCACACTTCTCTCTGATACAGTGACTCCAGGACTTTATTTGTAATGAGCAATCTTTTTTATAGCAAATCAGCAAATAAACTATATCAGGATGCTATTAAGTACATATTTATTTTCATTTTTTATTTTTTGAAAATTTCACACATATTATATGTACCTTATTTCCACCCCTCCTATTCTCCCTCCAACTCCTTCCATGCCCCCACTCCCTCTGTTTGCCGCCCTCTTTGATTATTATTGTTACATATACATGCATACATTTATAAATATACATTTATACATATATAATACACAGAGTTTAAGGTGGTGCTTGTGTTTAGGGCTGGTCACTTGGGACTGGATCATCAATGGCTCTCTTAGCAACTATTGATTGTCTGTAGCTCTTCATTTAGAGACAGGACCCTGTGAAATTTCCCCATCCACATTGGCATGTCAACTGGTACTATAGAATTGGCAAAAGGAAATAAATTTCTTAATCAAAGTGCAATTTATTCCTTGGGATTGGAGACGATCCATTGTCCCCTGATTCACAGTCCTCAACAAAACCAAGTTTTGTGATCAAGAAAAAAGCAAAGGACTTAGAAAGATTGCTCAGTGGTTAAGAGCACTAATTGCTCTTCCAGAGGATCCAGGTTCAGTTCCCAGATCCAACATGGCAGTTAACAACCATCCATAACTTCAGTTCCAGGAGATCCGATGCCCTCTTCTGACTTCTGTGGGCATTGTACACCACTGGTGCACTTACATACAAGCAGGCAAATACTCATACACATAAATTTTTTTTAATTAAAGTAAATAAATAAAAGAAGAAAGAAGCGAGGTGAGGGCTTGGGAAATGAATTAGTAGATAAAGTGCTTCGCACACATATAAGGTCTTGAATAGGATCCCCAGCCTCATCCAAAGGCTAAACAATGTAGTACACACCTGTCATTCCAGTTCTGAAGAAGTAGAGACAGGAGGATCCTTGAAGCTCATTGGTCAGCCAGTCTAGCTGAATTATCAGTGAGCTCCAGGTTCAATGGGAGACCTTGTCTCAAAAAAAAAAATGGTGAGCAACTGAGAAGAACATCCAAGTCAACTTCTGGTCTTTATATGCATGCACATGTGCAAGCAACGGCACATGTTCATACACACACATGAACATGTTCAAGTGCATATAACAAGAGAGGGGGGAGGGAGAGAAAGAGAGAGGGGTTAACAGTTATTGACAATGCTAAAATGATCTTCACCCCCTTTACCCTTACCTTTTTTTTTTTTTTTTTTTTTTTTTTTTGCTTCAGAGGCATTCTAGCTTCGAGTTGCTAAATCTCCTTCTCCGGGAGAGATTTAAACACTATCCACACCCTCCTCCCAAGGTCTCAACCACAAACCAAGGTACAATTCCACCAGAGTTCATTCTGGGAAGCCAGTGAATTTATTGAGCTTACTTACAGAGCAATGGGTGAGGGGTTACTTAACCAGCATGGATGGTAGCGTCCCCAAAGCTACAAAATGGAGGCTGCCTCCTTAGCCTTCCCTGGTGTATGTACTCTAGCCCTTCCCTAAGGATACATGCAATTAGGGCCACAGTGGGTTGGGAAGAACGACAAATACTCAGGTGAGGGTCCTATGACCCTCCCTGTCTTTCCTTCCATGAGGGAATGTCAACAGTCAACAAGCTCAGTATGATGGTCTTCTACAAGTGGGCAGAACTGAACTCAGGAAGATGATTTCTATCTGGCTTGTAAAACAGTCCTATATAGCACTGGGACTGGCAATATATTCTATCCCTAGATGTGTTCATGTAAAGGAAAGTCTTCTAGGGGCTGATCCTCTTTGATAAAAAGATAACATGGAAAAGATGTTTTCTGTCTCTGTTTCTGTTACATATTTGGCATGTCTTTTTCCCCCTTCTAAAAACTGAATTCTTGTAAATTTCATACAATATACTTTGATCATATATAGATCACCTCCCCTATCAGCACTCCCACTTACTACTCCCACCAAATTTCATGTACCTTAATCTATCTATCATCTATCATCTATCTATCATCTATTTATCTATCTATCATCTATCATCTATCTATCTATCTATCTATCTATCTACCTATCCTCTATCATCTATCTATCTATCTATCTATCTATCTATCATCTATCATTTATCTATCTATCTATCTAATCATCTATCTATCTATCTATCTATCATCTATCTCTATCTATCTATCTACCTATCCTCTATCATCTATCTATCTATCTATCATCTATCATTTATCTATCTATCTATCTATCTATCTATATAATCATCTATCTATCATCTATCTATATGTGAGAATATATGAGAGAGAGAGAGAGTAAGCTGGGTAATGATAACTTTTCTCTTCTGGTAGCATGCATAGCACATTCCAGAACTATGAAAGCTAGCCAGTAGAAATGAGGCTTTGAAGTCAGTACCAGCTTGATTTCTTCTTGTTTTTTTTTTCCTATGGCTCATATATGTAGTATCATCAGCAACAGGGTCTTACTGTGAAGTTCTGGTGGGTAACCAAGAGCAGAGGCAATGACCTTTATCTTTGGGGGGATCTGAGGGATACCTGGTCAACAGCTTTAAGAGAGGGAGTCCATTAGTTGGGGCAATGATCCCCTGTTATCAGGTAACTCCTTTACATCTTTTATACTGTATATGTACATACATTAAGAAGCTTCTGTAGTGGTAGGTTTCCATATGGCTTTTTCTAGAGTCCTTTATTGTTAGTTATCCCTCCCACACTCCCTCCTCTGCTCTGCCCTCCCATTCTCCACCCCAATTAACCCTTCCTATTCTACTATCCCTTTCCTTCCCCCTTTATATTACTGCATTCTAACTCCCCCCATGAAGTACCCCCCTTCCAGGCCTGGCCATTTATTTGTTTCCTGACCTGTCTGGATTGTGAAGACATGATTTCTGAGCATAGGCAGCCATTTTTGAACCATGGGGCAGTAAGCCAAGTGTGGAGCTTATCGAGTTGGTAAGAGTGATGTGGAGTGATGAAACAAACCTTGATGCCTATTATGGCAGTAATGAGTCACTAGGGAAGTCCAGATTGCTGCCTTCTGAATATTTGTTATAGTAGATAACTATCTTTCTTATTTGGTCATTATAACTTATGTATTGTAGTATATGCAGCTAAAAACCTTCCTAATTTGTAAAGCAATCAAAGATGTCTACCATTTCCCAGAAGAAGAGATTGCATTAACTCTCCTTTTCCTCAGACACCCAAGATTTACTGTTGCAGTATTAATTATTATACTTCATTTTCATTCTTTGGTTAAACATATTTTTTCCTGTTTTAATTTAATTTATTTTTATTAGCATTGCTTTTTAAAAAATAAAATGATTACATTAAAAATCTTTTATAGATTGGAGAATTTGGAAAAGGAATGCATGCTAATTTCACATTACATTAACAGTGGTAATTTCACAGCATTGTTAAAGCTTGTTAGCACAGTTTTGTCAGTAAATAATGCTCTAAAATTAGACAGGACATAATTCAGGTACAGGACTTGGAGCAATGGAGCAAGAACTGACTTGGAAGCCTTCTTTCTACCTGAAGTTTAGCTTCCCTCGTTACAGGAAAACATAAAGGACAACTAAAAGCATGTCAAATCCTGCCCCTAGGACTTCCACGTTGAACTCTGAGGAGTTTAAATTGTCCTCTACACTGACGGTCCCCACATGACCCTTCTGTGAAGAGCTAAATTTTGCATTTTGTGGTGATTCTGTCTCATTTTCTTTTGCGTGTGTGTGTGTGCATGCACACGCATGTGTGTATGTGTGATTGTACATGCAGAGGCCTGAAGTTAGTACCAGGTATCTTTCTTGATCATTCTCCCCTTTGTTTATTGGACCCAGAGCTGGCCAATTCCAGCTGGTCTAGCTAGTCAGCTTGCCCTGGGGATCCCCTGCCTCTGCCTTCTGAGTGCTGGGATTATAGGCAACCACAGAGCCTACCCAGCTTTTACGTGAGTTCTAGAGATTGGAACTCCAGTTCTCATGTGCTTTATTCATGGAGCCATCTCTCCAACCCCAATTTTATTGTCCAATAAAATCCAATAGCAAGAATAGTTCATAGGTTGGATTTGTCCCATGAGCTAGTTTGCTGACCCAGGTGAACAGTTCATAGATGTGTGGGGACAACTTGTACAGACTTTCACAGTAACCCTGCCTGGTTCCTCAACTCCAGGAACCTGATTAGGGTTAAGTTCATGGCCTTTCCAAGCTTTTGACCTTTAATTGAGAAATATAATGCACAATCATAGAAAAAATTAAATTGTATTTTTATTATTTGATAATTTCATACAATGTATTTTGATCATATTTACCCTTCCCCCAACTTTTTCCAGATCCATCCTTACCTCCTTACCCACCCAACTTCATGTCCCCCTTTTTAAAAGGTGAGTTCAATTTGTGTTGACCAAATACTCTTGGATGAGGGGCCATTTCCTGGAACATGGTCAACCTACCAGGGTTCACACATTTAAAGAAAACTGACTCTCCCCCTCACAGAAGCTAGCAACTGTCAATGGCTCCTTAGCTAAGACTTCATGCCCAACTCCCCTTCCATGTTGGAATTTTGCCTGGCTTGTGCTGGAGCAAATCTTGTGCATGCTGTCACAACCGTTGTAAGTTCATATGTGCAATTGCTCTCTTGTGTCCTGTATTGTTATAGTTATCTACTGTCTAACAACTGACCTGGTAAGTCATGTCCACTAGTGAAATAATGGCACTAATGTCATGTGAGAAAATGTTATTGAATGAAAGTGAATGCCTGAAAAGTGTTCTTAAGTTCTTGCAGAGGACCCAGGTTTGCTTTCCATTACCCACAAAGCACCTAACAATGGTCTATAACTCCAGGTTGAAGGGATCCAATGTCTTCTTCAGGCCTCTGTGGGCACTGCACACATGTAGTGAACTTACATACATGCAGGCAAAACACACACATACAGTAAAAATAAATAAAATCTAAAAATTAAGAAAAGGAAATAAATCTATATCACATTTTAAAGGATTTTGAGGGGCTAGGGAGATGACACAGCAGTTAAGAGCACTGGCTGCTCTTGCAGAGGACCTGGGTTTGATTCCCAGGGCCCATATAGTGGCTAATAACCATCATAATTCCAGTTCCAGGGGAATCCAACACCCTCTTCTGACCTCTATGGGGACTGCACGACATGGGTGCAGTTACACACATGGAGGCAACGTACTCATACACATAAAATAAAAATAATAAATAAAATACTTCTAAAGGATTTTGAGATGCTACCCAGAAAGTGTTTGCAAATATGGTCCCCTCCAGGTCTTCAGGATCAACCTACATTTATCAAAAAATCCAGAAAAAATAATTCACGTATACATTACGTGTATGCACTTCTTATGTCATTATTCCCTAAATAATGCCATAAAACAACTATTTACACAATATATATACAGAACTAGGTATTACAAGTACTCTAAAGATGATTTGAAGTATGTGAAAGATATGTGTGGTTTCTATGCAGATGTTACATAAAAAGGACTTGAGCATCTCAGACTCTGGTATCCTTGGAGTCCTGGGACGAATTCTTTATGAATCTACTTGGTGAATGCTACAGCTCCTTGTTTTTGTTTGTTTGCTTTTGCAGTGCTGGAGACCAAACCTAGTGCTTCATGCATGAAAAACATGCAACCCACACTGAGCTGCACCCCAGCCCAATTCTGTAGCTTTTTTTAAGACTTTTGTCTTCTTTCTTGGTGAGAAAGTTCATGGTAATTAATCCATGCTACTAGAACATGAACAGCATCAGTGAGACTCAGAGACCTGAGCATCTCTTACAGACCTGCTACTGCATAGAGAATCTGATTTCACAGAGGCTGGAAAGGGCAACAGAATTTCATCTTGCCTGCAGTGGACATCATGGTCAGTCTTGGCTTCAGATCATCCAGCCAATGTCTGCCCATCACAAGAGGAGGCTTCTGTGTGATCGGAGACTTCTGCTTGAAGACATTCCCAGGCAGTGGACTTGCCTATTATTTATGCCAATTCTATTTGATCACAGTTCTGTTACCTGGATGGAAAGGCAGCCGCTGAGTTGTTGATAAAGCTGTCACAGCAAGATGGAGACAGTAAGTCTTATTAATATTGAGAAAAGAACAAACCCATAAATAAGAGATTATCAAGCAAAATAAGATAGTCTCTCTTCCAAGGCCCTAACAAATCTCATGTGCAAAGCCATGTAATTTCCCCAGGTGCCCAGGTGCTCCCCCTGCCCCCCCTGCCAACCAGACCTGCAGAATATAAATGGTGCAGGAAGGAGAACTGATATGCAGAACAAGGAATTGGAAAAATAATTAGAGTGAGAGAGCCTCCCTCAGTCTTGCTTTTATTTGTGAAGTCACCAAACATGGACTCAGGAGGTCCAGATTACACTGAGACCACACTGATAATGTAACAACAAACCCAGAGAGGATGGAAAAGTGAAGGAACAATCCCCCTGGAGGTGAAGGGCAGAGCTAAGACGGGCCCAATGGTCAGATAAGGGTCATCTTCCCAGGTGAGTGTTGTATCACCCTGCCTAATAGTCATCTATATCCTGACACTCTGCCCACAGGGAGAACATTCTCTCGTCTCACTTTGTGTCTCAGTCATACTGAGGGTGGCTCCAGAAGGTAGCTCAAGGTTACCTGCAGATTGAGGCTAATTAGAAAATACAAGCTGTTGGGGCTGGAGAGATGGCTCAGCAGTTAAGAGCACTGACTGCTCTTACAGAGGACCCGGGTTTAATTCCCAGCACCTACATGGTGGCTAAGCATCCTTAACTCCAGGGGAATCCAAAGCCCTCTTCTAACCTCTGTGGCATTGCACGACATGGGTGCACTCACATATATGCAAGCAATACACTCATACACATAAAATAAAAATAATAAAATATTTTTTAAAAAAGAAAATACAAGTTGTATTAATTTGCAGGCATGGACCAGTTGGGTCTGTCTCTCATGGATCTCCCAGCTCAAAGCACATCTCAGATGAATATTGGATAGAATCCAGTAAAGGCATCAGTGAAACATCCTTAATAGATAAGAATGAGAGAAAGGACTCATAGCTAGATGCTAGCTAGCTTTGAAATCTTAGATATATATGTTTCAATCTGAAAATCCAGAGAGGTTGGAAAACTAGAAAATGACGATGGGAAGGGGAGTTTCCTGGGAGGGGAAGTGATGATATGAAGGGAGAAAGGGAAATAATAGAGTAGGAAGGTTTAAATAGAGTGTGAATGGGAAATCAGGGAAGGAGGGATAATCAACAGTAAAGGCCTTTAGGAAAAGCTATATGGAAACCTTCCACTATAGAAGCTTCTTAAAGTATATACATATATATTGTAAAAAGATATAAAAGGAATTACCTTATAACAGAGGGACATTATCCCTACCTCACAACATAGGCTAGCAAAGTAAAAGCCCAATGCCAGGGATAGACTCCCTCTTTTGAAGCTGTTGACCATGGGTCCCATAGACACTCAAAAAATACTGGCTATTGCCCCTGCTCATGGTTACCCACCAGGACTTCACAGTAAGTCCCTATTGTTGAAGACATTGTATATATGAGCCATAGGAAAAAAACAAGAAGAGATCAAACTGGTATTGACTTCAAAGTCTCATCTCTACTGGCTAAACTTCATAGTGCTAGTAGGTGCTATACATGCTACCAAAGAGAAAATGAATCATCAGCCTTACCCAGATGTGAATCCTACAATCTGCAACAAATGACCTGGCAAGATATGCCCACTGATGCAATAATGGCATGAATATTATGGGAGTAACCAACCACTTTCTAATTGGATTTAAGGTCAGCTTCATAAGCTGGAGCCCATACCTGAAATTGATATCAGATCTAGGAACCTGAAGCTGGAAAGGTCACAGGAGATAGGGAAAAGAGGAATACTATTATTCTATTAAACAGATATAGTCTTAAAGGAACTTCTAATGATTTATCGTTATACCAGTAGATTAATGCCTCTCTCAACTCTCACTGAAGAAGCTTGCTTATTCAGCAGATGGTGATTAAGACAGAGAACCACAGCTGGCCAATGTGTACGGAACAAGAGGCTGCAGAGTACTGATCCCTCCCAAGGGATCAAGGATCATTGTGGAAGAGGGAGTGGGAAGATTTTAAGAACCAGAGGAGGTGTATGACCACAACAAAACAGTATTCCAGACAGCTAGGAAGTTACTCATATGAACTCAGAAATAGTGACAGCATGCATACATATCATGCAAGCTCAAGTCAAACAAAATCCCAGCATAGATGTGGGGAAGTGGGTAAGAAACCCCAACCTTACCTGAGGAACCAATGGCCGCTGGGATGGGGAGAGTCAGTCTTTTTTAAGGGTGTGACTTTTGATAGGCTGGCCAGGCTTCTGTGGATGAACCCACACAGAAGGGCATTCAGGGACACAAATTAGACTCTATAGACCTTAGCATATATAGAGCACATGAACTTGAGTGGGGAGTAGTAAGGGGGGGTGCAGATAGAGAAGAAAATCTCAATATGATCAAAATATATTGTCTGAAATTTGCAAAAAATTCAATTTTAAAAAGCTATTAAGAAGAATGAGAGAAAGGAGAAGGAAGAGATGGGGCGGGGGAGTCAGAGGCAGGATAAGGGCGGAGAGAGCGGGGAAGACTTGAGAGTAGGATAACGAAAAGGATCAGCTGAAATAAGGCCATGAGGAATACATGGTCCTCTCAGAGCATCTGATGTGAAGGTGGCAAGTCAGAAGGATGCATTCATTTTTATTCTTTTCTCCCTCCCTCCCTCCACTTTCCTTCCTCCTCCACTTTTCATTCCTTCCCTCCCTCTCTACCTACTCCCCTTCCCCCTCTCTCTCTCCCTCCCTCCCTTCCTTCAATACTCCCTGCATCCTCATCTTTCTCTCTCCCTTCCTTCTTCCCTTTGTCCATTTCCTCCCTTCCTCCATCCATTTTCCCTCCCTCCTTCCTCCTCCTCCTCACAGTCCTGCTCCTCTTTCCTATCCCTCCCTCCCTTCTTTCCTTCCTTCTTCCCTATTCCTCTCTCCTCTCTTCCCCTCTCTTCTTTTCTCACTTCCTCCCTCTTTCCCTCTCTCCCTCTCCCTTCTTCCCCCTCTTTCTCCCTCTCCTTTCCATCCTCTCTCTCTCCTTCCCTCCCTCCTCCCTTTCTATCCCTCCACCTTCTTATTTGATTCTTATTCTAAAGAGACTTTGACTGCAGCCCTCAGGCCATGAAATATTCAACCCACTTGGACACTTTTTAATTAATCTGGGGTTTGATTCAGGCCATAGCTCCTTGACGTCTGCCCTTACAACCCTGTCCTAGATCCAATTAACCATCTTCAAGCACAGCCTCCGAGATGGACACAGAAGAACCTGCTCTGGACGATGGGGCTCGAGGAGACATGTGCATTCTTTCTCCTGGCAAGCTGGATAAGGTCTGTCCTGTAAGAGAGCCAACTGTGAATTTTGAAAGGTGAGGAAAGAACGATGCAAAGCCAAGGTTACTGCAGCTCAGGCGCAAACATCCTGACGACTAGCAGGCTGGTGAGATGTGGATACAGATGTTTCATCAGCATTCCGCACCTGTTCTCACCTGACGATGCCCAGAATCCCCACCTCCCAGATGGAGTCAATTATCACTGGGTTCATTTGCACTTGTTGACATTTTGCTCCATTAAAAGAAAAAAGGGCTTTTCCTGGCTGGCATTGTGTTGGGCCTGGTGGATTTTTGTCTCACAGGTTGAGTCATAAATAAAATTAAATGAATTGATTCACCTGAAGTTTTTAGTGCAGTGCTAGGATGGGCTAAGTGCTGCACAAATAATGAGCGTTTGGATAAATCACCGTCATGCCCAGTTTATCATATTTTTCTTAGGGATGGACCTGGTTTTTTATTCTGTAATAGGTCACAGAATTCAGCATTCAGTTCTTTCTTTCATCTAATTTTGTTTACTGAGTTATATGAGGCCATTTTCATGCAAGCACATAATGTAGGTTTGAGTATATCCTCCTATGCCTGATACCCTCAGGTTCCTTGTCCCCCGCCCCCATTAGTCTACTTTGGACACCTAGATAGTTTCAATTCTACTTTTGAAGCATCTATACATATGTGATTTTATGTGTCTGTATAAAACCTAGGACACACAAATGAGAGAAAATATGCAAAACTGTCTGGCCTAATATGATCATATCCAGTTGTATCCATTTTCCTGAAAATGACATAACTTTGTTCTTCATGGTTGAAGAATCATTCCACCGGGTGCACATGCCACATTTCCCTTGTCCCTTCCTTGTTGGGCCCACAGCTCAGCTAGTCTGAGCAGCATCACAGAAAGCATAAATGTGCAAGTATCTCTGTAATACGTTGACTTGGGAATCTTTGGGGAAATTCTCAGGAGTGGGATAGTTGGGTATTATGATAGAGCTAGTTTGGCTTTTGAGGAACCTCCATACTGAATTCCATGTGGCTGAACTCATTTATCTTCCCATCAGCAGTGTATAAGCCCCCCCCCCCATCCTCACCAGTGTTTGCTGCTATTTGTTTTTTCTTGATGGTTGTCATTCTGACTGGGGTGAAACAGAATCACAATGTCATTTTTATTTGCCTTTCTTTGCTGGCTCATGATGTTAGTAAACTTTTCTGATAAATAAAGCTATTACAGCAATGTGAAGTTGTCTAACTCATCTCTTTCATTAACTACCATTCAGTGGCCCAGTGCTCATTTACCAGGAGCCAACTGAATGCCAGGCATCATGCTAGGTGCTAGGGATTCTCCAGGAGGCAATATAATCATGGTTCATGTCCTCAAAAAAGGCTGCATATGCTAAACCACAGGACTTCCTATCTGGTCCCAAAGACTCGTAGAACTTACCACAGCCAGATATTATTGGCTCCCTACACACAACACCCCACTTATTCCACAAGTGATCTAATGGGGGGGGTTCTGTTCTGTAATCTTCATTTTGTATCTTATGTGTATAGTTTGAGGCATAGAGATACAGGTTCATCTGCACAAGACTCCATGGTGATAAGCATGAGAGCTGAGATTTAAACCAAGCATTTTAGCTCCAGAATCCCCAAAGCTGACCCCGAAACTCTCCTGCCTCATTCCATACATGCTTCCTCTTGGTATCAGTGAGCTTCCCTTTGTTTCTTCATGTGATTTAAATGCTCTTAAACTCTATAGAGACAGATAGGAGATTAGTGATGCCAGAGTCTAGCAAGCATGTCCAGCCTACAGCCAAGATCTGTGAATGTGGCCCAACACAAAACTATAAACTTATTTAAAACTTATTTGATTTTTTTCCCTTTGCGCATGTGTGAGTGTGTGTGTGTGTGTGTGTGTGAGTGTGTGTGTGTGTGTGTGTGTGTGTGTGAGTGTGTGTGTGTGTGTGTG
>NW_008347312.1:3045675-3084550 GCF_000622305.1 Nannospalax galili
GTGCATAAGAGGCCCTGGGTTTATTCCCTATGCTGAGGAAGGAGGGAAGAAAAAAAAAAAGAAAACAGAGAAGTTAAGTGACTTGCCTAAGGTCACAAAGCTAGCTAGGAAACCTCTGAACCTGGATTCCAAAGCAAGTGGTCATGAGCTAATGATTGACATCTTTACCTTGGAGGGAAGGCGTTGCCCTGGAGTTTAGGATTCTTTTTCAGCTAATAGCTCCCAGCCCTGTTAGATGAGGAGCCCACTGGAAATTAAAGGTTAAGGATGCAGAAGAAGCTAGATAGATGTCGAGGCTCTGTGCTCACAGAGTGGCAGTCTACATCAGTACCTAGAGCTAGAAAGACCAGTGGTCAGGGACATGGACTGAATGGAATACTCAGGAGGATTCAGCTCTACCACTCAGCAGTCAGGAAACTTCAGGCAAATGGCTTCATCTCTCTACCTCATCTTCCTGGTCTATAAAATGGGGTGCAATGTTATCTTTCATGCTGTGGATGATTAAAGGAGCTGTCTTCTGTAGAACATTGGGTGTAGTAACAGTACATGGCATACACTGGACAGGACACAAACATCAATGAACCAACTAGACAAAATAGCTACAATTTGATGTATCTTGAAGATGTGAGGAAGCAGTGTCCTATTTAAGGGCTCACCTACCCCACACCTAAGTCTTTGGACGGAAAAAGATCTAGTGGCTGATGTTCAATTGAAATTTCCCCTACGTAACAAGCCACCTCCATGTGCCGCCTCACTCCTCCTAGTTTCCATCCACGTGTCAGGGAAGGAGGGGCCGCAATTTCACCTGCCTCAAGCCGCCTACGTGTTGATATTTAATTAATCTTTTCATTTGATCCTCAGGTTTGCTCAGTGGCTCCCTTTCCTTGATGCTCTCTGGGGTCTGAGAACAGTAAAATTCAGCCCTAATTAGAATGGTTGAAACACCAGCAGTTTCCATTAATAAAACATCAGAATAAGACTGGTTTTTTCTTTTTTCCAAGAGCTTTTTCTCAAAAGCTCTGAGAAGGTGGGCAGAGTGAGCCCAGGTTGGAAAGAGGAAAGTTAACTAACTTCTTTTACCACAAAGTATGTGAAGATCGCACTCCTACTTCCTCTCCTAGTTTGAGCAGGTGGGAAGTCTTTTAGAACCAAAAGTACCCTAGAGTAAGCATCCGGAGACCTCCTACCACAGCCTTCCTGCCAGAGACCTCAGCTAAGCACACCCCCTCACTGGGCCTCAGTTTTCACAGCTGAAAACTGAGAGTACCAGCACAGCTTTAAGGTGCTATGATTTGAAAGTTGTCAAGTTCTTGGATTTACTTGGTCAAGTTAAGGAATTCTTCAGCCTATGTCACCATCCTAAGAAAATGGTCCCAGGCATCTCCTACCACTCGAATTACTGGACTTTGACTCATATGAGCTGCTCTATGGTCACAAGGGTGGATGCAGCCCACTGCTGCCTGGGCATCACCCTGAGATACTTATGATTGCATTTTTACCAACATCCTTGTGAAATCAAGTCCCATCTACCCTTTTGTGATTTTCAAGGATTCACAGACATTTCCTGGAGGATCACGGGATATAACACCATATCACAAAGCAGGTGGCTTTCACCATATTACTATCTCATCTGTAATCTATTCTCTTTCCCTCTTGTCGGTCAGCCACCCCCAGAGCCATCCTGGAAGTCCCTGCTGGGGCTCCCAAGGATGATCTTCAGCTCTGAACACCAATCAATGTTTTCCTAGCAAAGGTAGCATTCTCTTTGGAAGGACAATTCTAGTTGGACCAAATATCCTCTACTTCCTGTCACATGGAAGGTAAGCCCTCCATCAGAGGCCACTGTCATGCTGGACATTACTGAGCAGGAGAACATAGAAAAGGGAGCCATGCATGCATTGCCAGCCCAAGATCATCGTGTTCTTAGTTCATAATTTTAGTTAGCATATAAAATATAGGGTTTCATTAGAACATTTTCATAAGTTTGTATCATTGGACTTTGCTTATATTTGACCCCCACTACCCTCTCCCATTCCTCTTCCTCCTCCGACCAACTCCTCCTTTCTGCTGGTCCCCCCTTCTCCTCCCCAACAGTCGCTCTTCTGACTTCATGTCACATATATCCATGCATACACACATACGTATTCTGTATATAAGAGAAAATGTTACAAGATCATGCTTTTCTTTCCCATTGCCCTCTCTCCTTTAGACTCCCCCCTCCGCATACATAGTCCCCTTTACTTTTGTGTCACATGTAAATATGTTTATATATTTAAATCTAGATTCCACGTATGACAGAGAAAATGTGGTATTTGTCAGTCTGACTTACTTTACTTAACATTATTCTTTCTAGTTCATCCATTTTCCTGCAAATCACATAATTTAATTCTTCTTTAGAGCTGAGCACTGTGAGCAGAGACCACATTTTCTGTACCCATTCATCTGTTGACAGGCATCTAGGCTGGTTCCATTTCTTGGCTGTTGTGAATAGGGCCACAGTAAACATGGATGAACAACTCTCTATGGTATACTGACTTAGATTCCTTTGGGTGACCAACCCCTTATTTTGACAAGACTTTGCCCCCATTATGGGAACCAACACTCCAGAAAGAGGGAACTTCTCCTTTGCTTTCTGGACACAGAGATCACAATGCCATGCCCAGCCCATGTGACTAGAGTTTACAGGGCTTAGTGCCACCAGAATTGCCAAGGTTAAATATTCTCTGTGAGGACTGGAGTTAATAACACAGCAGTGGCCTTACACCAGTCATGGATTCTCCCTGCTAGTTAATACAGTGATTCATGTGAACTGCTTTCCCCCTTCATTGATGCTGAGGGGCCTGCTTTTCCCCCTGCCAGCCCTTCCCTTTCTAGGAAAAGACAAGCAAGCCTTATTGAATTCTAATGCATCATCCCTGCAGCAGGCATCAATAGAGGGAGACAGATGTGAAACCAGATCACTGAGCCCCATATCCAGCCCCTGCAGCCCCTGCCCCTCCCTCCCTTTCTCTGCAAATCTACTCAGCTACCCTAGGGAAGCTGAGAGTTCATTATGAACCGCAGCCAAGAGTCAATAAATAGATGACTGGGATTTCAGTCACCTACTGTGGCTGTCCTCACCACCAACAAAGTAACTGCATGGCCCCAGACTGGGCAGGGGAGGCTGCTGGGGCAGGGAGAAGGGGCTGGGAGCTCAAAGGAGTTCTGTAGCCAAAATGAGCTTTTTATCAAGCAAATTTGATCATGACAAATATCTCCACCTCACTCAGACCACTTCAATGGCTCCCTATGGCTTCTAGAATAAAGACCAAAACATTTAATATGGTTTGTGAGATTCTGTAGGCTCCTGCTGATCTCTCTGGGTCCTGTATACATATATATCTCCTCCCCTGGCTCTCTCAACTACTCCATCGAAGTTCTCTTTTATCTTTTAGTTGCTAACTGGGCTTCCAGAACTCAGAGCAACTATCATTTCAACAATCTGGGACAAATCTTACTGTAATCTAGTCTTCTAGCTCTTCTTGCCCACCTTTTATTGCAATTGCCCTAGCCTGCATTTTATATTTATAGAGACAGGTAGATGATAGGTAATGGATAGATGGATAGATAGATGATATATAGCCATGTGTCTGATCTACACAGGTTCCAAACCTGTATGGCCTCATGGATTTCTGTCCTTCTTCCCACCATTCACCTCCTCAAGGCAGCTGCCAAGATCACCAGCTCACCTGCCCTGAGGATTTTTCTTTAAGAGCCAAATAAAATTGTAAAAGCATCTGTTTGGGTCCATTCTTAAATTCTTTTATGAATGAGACTAATAACACTCTAGAGGACCCTCTTTTCTCCCTGTTTCATATTGGCAACCACAAAGGGACCCCCAAAATTCTAATAACTCATTTATTTGGTGGTCATACAAAGATTTTCAAGCACACACTGAATTTGGCTCTTATTTTGCTATCTTGCCTTGGGACATTCAGGTGGTGGCTGCAGCACGGCAGTGGCTGCACTACTTGCCTCCTGGACAAACAGAAAATAAATATTTTAAAAGCCATTTTTTTCTTGAACTTTTTAGCAGGCAGAGGGACTCAAAATTTTGATTTTAGGACTTGTTGGGCATCAAGCAAGCTGTGCTCAGACCATGTGGTCCTGAGGTGGCTGCTTTTCTAACTAGATCTAAGCATCTTAAATTTCAGTGTACATGGAGAGTCACAGGCTGTGCTTGGGCAAGACATATGGTTTCAGAGCAACAATCCAATGATTTATGTGCTGGACATAGTGCCCTGTTTCTTCTGCTGCCCTCACGAGTTTCTTTTCCAACATAGATTGTACCTAGAAGTGGAGAGATCTGGAAAACTTTGCTTGGCATTTACAGCTAGAATGGATGGTGAGAGATACAGATTCCTTTGCTTTTCTATTTGGGGCCTATATATATCTGAGGGTACATTCTCCTATTATATCAAGTCTAACTTAACTGGGTGCTTTTAAAAGTAAAAAAGTAGCTGGGCGTGGTGGTGCACGCCTTTAATCCCAGCACTCAGCACTCAGGAGGCAGAGACAGGTGGATCTCTGTGAGTTCAAGGCCAGTGAGGTCCAGGACAGCTGGGGCTACAAGGAGACCCTATCTCAAAAAGACCAAAAAAAAAAAGTAAAAAAGTGTTGCTGTCCACATTTAATCGGTGAGGCATGTGAATTCCACAGGGTTTGTATCCTGGTAGAGGATGGGCTTATTTTATCATAGCACTGAGCTCACTAACATGGTCATGTGGCCTGGTCACCATCATGGCTGCTGACTTCACCAAGAGGGAGGCAACGATGTGACCTGGTCTCCATCTTGGTTGATGACATCATCAATATGGGGCCAGTCACATGGCTTGGTTGTCATCTTGGACAGTAACATTTTCAAAATGGTGGTGACCTGTGTGGCCTTGTCACCCTCTTAATTCAACCACACAGCATTATTCAAAATGGTGACACCCAGGAAATTACCAGTATAGCAATAACTAGGAGTTCCCTGAACTGCAAGCATATAATCATATGCCCTAATCCTCTTGCAATGTATGTTTGTTATGGTTTTCACCTTGAATTCTTGATGGGATCATAGAAAAGCAATATATTTTTATGTCAGACTAAGGGAGTAATGCCAGATCTCCACAATGGGAGTTTAGACTTTAACATTGTTTGGGCCTGTTTCTAAAGGGGATTACTTTGAGTTTTAACTTCCTGTATGGTATATTTACTGGCTTTTAAAGATGACTGTTTTAAGTCTTTACATTGTTTGACATATTTACTGATTTTTAAAAGGGAATTATTTTTTTGACATTGTTTTGATGACATCTTTATCTGGTAGTTTTAAAGTAATTATTTTGATTTTTAACATCTTCTATATGGTATATTTGCTGAGTTCTAAAAGTGACTATTTTGAATTCTTACTGTTTTGCATAGTATATTTGTCAGTTTCTAAAAGGAACTTAAAGTTTTCCTAGCCATATGCCTTCAAGACTAGCCAGGCATAAAGGGAGCTGATACTTTGTGATGACTAGACCTGGGAAGCTCATGGGAATTTGCTGCATTCCAGGGCCAAACCTTACAAGAGACAAGCTGCTACTAGCACATAGCTACAACAATGGGAAGTTAAAAGAATAGCCTACTAGGGTGGGAGGCTTACGATGCAGCCTCCACTGGTCTTAATTCTTCCTCCCCTTTCTCTTTCTACATTGTGATTCTAAGCCTGTTTTTCTCTGGAATAGAGTTATTTCCCTCTCTGATGCTCAGTTGCACTATGCTTGCTTTTGTCCCCACTCCCTCATTCCCTGGGTACTTTCTATTTACAATGTCATGGACAGAGTAAAGGGAAAGAATATTGTGACATTGTCTCTTCAAAAATTCTTTAGGTACCATGGTTTTCTGTGTTCCTTTTTCTCCAGGCTATGGGTACTTAATCCAAGATTATGTATGGTAAATTATCATATAGTTTTTCTAATCCAGGCAGATAGCCTTCTTTAAAAGAAATCACCCTGCGACGTAATGGTCTTACCTTAGTTTAAAAAGTAAAATATGGTTCAACAATTTGGAATTTTTAGGAAAAGGGTCAGAGGGAACATTTAAGTGGATATCTTTAGAGTATAAAAATCCCTAGTCTATCTGTTGGAGGACCTAATTTTCCAGTCTCACTCATCAACTACCTGGTAATAGGACCACTCCTATGAAGGCAGGTTCACCTTAAGTTATGCTAAATAGATGGGCAGAATACCTGGTGCATAAACGAGGTAGCTAATATTTCCTGCCTGGAACTAGCGCAGATCTCTGCAGACCTTTTGGACCAGCCACAGTCATGTAGGTCTCTGTAAATCTGTCTGCTTTCCTGAAGTGTAATTTCTCCTTTTCTTCTTCACACTTTTCTTCCTAAACATGTTTTCTTTAAGGCTTTGGGCTGCCCCTAGCATCTTGTATTTCTTCACTTTTTCTCTAAAGCTTCCTTCTTCCAGCCGTGTGGCTGCCAGTCAGCCATGTGTCTGATCTCCACACAGGCTCTAAACCTGCATTGCTTCATGACTTTCTTTCCTTCTTCCCACCATTCACCTCCTCAAGACAGCTGACCAGCTCACCTGCCCTGAAGATTTTTCTTTAAGATTCTAATAAAATTGTAAAAGCTTCCATTTGGGTCCATTCTTAAATTCTTTTATGAATAAGACTGAGAACCCTCTAGAGGACCCTCTTTCTCCTCATTTCAATATTAAGGTTCATCCCACAAGGGAGCCAGATCAGGAAACCTTCTCTAACTTATATAATTACTAGAAGTTGGCTAATTTCCCTAATGCATCAGAGCCACATTAGCTCCACTGGTTTCATGTATGGTGGTGTCCTGCACAGGCAGGATAAGATTAACCAAGTAAAACGCAGAAAGAATCCAATAATGTTTCAGGGTGTTAGAGTGTCACATCAGTAAAAGCAAATAATCCAAAAAGACGCCCCCTTCTTTAGGGTCACTAGCAAAGAAGGTGAGGATACAGGCACACCAAGGCCACACCGATGATAATGAGTGATAGTGACTAAGTCGGTAGGGTCGTCTTTTGTCATGGTCGCTCATGAAAAAGGATGAGTCTCTGGAGGATGCTCTGGAGAAGGAGACAAAGAAGGTTTAGGAGATGTTTCAAATAGCTTCTTTTGTCTTACCCCCTAGATTGTCTCCTTACCCGTTAAGATCTCAAGAGATGCTGATGTCTTTCTACACTCAAACTTGGTCTAGATATACAGTGGAGGGAAAAATTTGGCCTGTAATGGGAAACATCAAGGAGGAAGGTACTTATTGAGTCTTTCAGGTTGTCATCTTTGTAAACAGACACAAACTAACTGATTGTGGATATAAGCTTTCATACATCTGGCCACATGAGGTATAGCCAGAGAGGATCTCAGGTTTGACATTGGTAAAGGCAGGTACTTCTGTTGACTTAATCCTGCTTGATCATGGGTGCTCACTACCAAGTATCCATGGTTTAATAGAGCTTAAAAATATCAAGCAAGGTGACCACTTAAAATCAAATGTTCAGTCTTTTGTCAATCCCTGTTCCCAATAAAGGACCCAGTAGATGAAAAGAGTTGCCTAGACAAATGTATACCAGTTATAAGAAGGACAGATGTTTTCAGTCCTGCTAGTGGTCACTGGACTCAACAGCTCTCCTGTCCAATGTAGACCATTAAGTTAAACTCTAAAGAGAAACAAATGCCTTTTTGTATTAATTATATTGGTAAATTGTCATGTGTTGTTAGAGCTCACTGAGAAGCTGACTCTGTAGATTGGATTGGCCCTCCCACTTCAGACTCAAGCCTATTATCTCAAGATGTTCTCCAAGACTCTTTTACAAGTTCAGGCTGACCCCCAACCCTATGACAAGAAAATGGAGAACAACGAAACAGCTTAAGAGTAAAGGCACTGTGCAGTTGATAACAGCTAAGGTGTAAACTACTTTCAACAGAGGGTATTATTATCTATAGTAAAAGTAGCTAATGGGATTCCCTATTTGGTCACAATGAGGAAAGTCACTAAGACAGACTAATACAAATGTATAATAAATACAAAGATAAATTTAACTACTTAATGAGAAAAACAACAGGATAGATTTTTTTAAAAAAAAAAAAAAAGAGGACAATTTACAGTCGACAGGGATAACAGAGAGGATCTTCTGCCTAGAATTCCTCAGTCAGTAATTAAAGCATGGCATTTTCCTTAACTGATTATGCTGGATATTGTGAACCTCAATTTGATAATGTTTAACTATGTACCAGTTGTTTCTTTCTACCTAGTGTTTACACTCCTTCAAAACCTAAAGCAAGGTTTGGGTACACCACTCTCTGAACTACATAAGGTAAAAAAAGGATTTTTAATTGTCTTGTGTTTTCTATAAGGTTTACATGGGAACTTATAAAGGACACTGTATACACAAGTAATATTAACTTATTACATTACCTTCTGTGTGTAATTTAGATTCCATATTCTTTTAAAAAGATGATGCTGCACAGTACTCTTTTCTGAGTGAAACAACTACCATCTTCATGGCTTCAGCTGTGTCTACTAGCAAAAGATCATCACAATTGGGCTTATTGACTATTGTATTTTTCCACTAAAGGAGAGATAAGCAGGGTCATTGGACCCTCACCTGAGCATCCAGCCACTCTTCCCAGCCAACTGTATGTAATTTTGCCCTAATCGTACATGCTCTCCTCGATTTGGGGAGAGCTAAAGTATATAACCTGGGGAAGGCTAGGAAGAAAAGGTTTAATTCATGAGGTTATAGAAAAGTCAATGTCCAAGCTGGGTAAAGGCTTTCCAGTGTGTATACCCTCAGGTCATTCATACACCTCAGCAACCCCTCAGTCATCTCTGTAAGTAAGCTCAGTAAATTCATTGGTTCCCCAGTATAATCAAACATTGGTTTGACACTAGAACCTTAGAAGGAGATAAACATGCTTACTATCCCCAGGAAAAGAATTCTCACAACAGATGGAAAATTTATTTGCTAATGTTATTATAGCTCATGGTTATTAAGAAAGAAAATGGGAAGATGAAAGATAATAGGATTTATGTATGAAGATTATGATGGCTGGATATTTCTAAAATAGACAAAAAACTGAAAAAGTCAGAGCAAATGATAAATGTCTATGTAGGTTTGTTACAATATAACAAGGATGAGACAAATATAATATATAGATAATCTTAAAATTTCTAAGGTCATAGCTTAGTCAACTAGTTTAAGGAACAAAATATATGTCTAGTCAAGGTTTATCTGAGAATGTTTGGTTTTGCCCAAGCTTTATTTAACTGCATGTGGTAATTAAAAGTACCAGACTGGTGTAACTAACCTTCTTGGGTGTTTAATAGACATACATTGAGGCCTATACTAATCTGGTCAAAAAGACTTAAAAGACAGTTTTTGTTTCTTATGCTCCAAGGTTAAGTAAGTTCCAGGGGACTATGAAGCATCTCTTGAAATGTTCTGTAACTATGGTGAGTCACCTTCCCTCTTGTTTAGGGAGGCCATAGAGACCCTACCAGATGGACTTTTTGTCCAGTCTACAAAGAGGAGGGTCAACACAGAGAAAATATTTCCTCCATGCTTCCAAGTGAAGCCAGGCATAGTCAAGAAGGACCTTTGACTTGTCTTCACATAGATGGAACTGGTAAAAGAAAGGCCTAAGGAGCCAGGGGCTCCTCCTAAGTCCATGTGACCCCTGAGGAACAGAACCTCAAATGACTTTAAGAGTAAAAATAAATTGTTTTATTTGGCCCAACTGTATGGTCTTAAACACCCAAAAGGAAAGTATAACCAAAGATTAAAGTGATCAATATATTTCTTTAAGAATTCAAGGAATTACATTTCCCAGACATTAGACTTAAGTCCATACAAAATGTTATTTAGAAAATTATTTCTCTTTGATGATTTTGTTCCTAATTAGAAAGTGCTTCTCAGATTTAAGAGTTCAAATCTTGGTCTGCAATACTGTAGTACCCACCTGTAGCTAAGGGAGACAATCTGCTATTTTTCTAAAATGATGGATAAATTTGTTTTCTCCCCCTATCTAGAAGTCTTTGAGAGAGAACTAAAACTGATTCTAACCACTGCAACAGCTATCAAAATACCTGAAAGCAAATCCTGAATCCATCACTCTCAAGTCCAAACTTGGCAGACAAAAGAAAAATTAGGAGGAACCCAACAGAGGGATGCTTTTGGAAGCTCTCATCAAGAAATCCCAATGAACTCTGATATGAAATTTGCCCTGTTCTGACTTTTTTCTGGTTCTCTGTCTAGAACTTGTTATGCTAACTACTCTTGCCTTTACCTCTCCTTCACATCCCTTATTCACCAGTCAAGGACTTTTTTTTCTCCCTACAGATAAGAGTTATGCAATTTGGGAGTCTTTAGATAGACCCACTGAAGGGGTACTCCAATTGCCTCACCCTGCATCCCTATTCAGCATGAAAGAAACCAGAGTGATCTGCATCCTGATTCCCTATCAGCAATTTGAGTGACCTCTTCAGAGTATGGTGTGATAAGAATAGGAGGTAGGAATTGGCTAGGCAGTTAGGGTAAAAAGGACCCCAAAGAAAAGTAGCCAGTTTCTTGGCTAAAAGTTAAAATGTCCTTGTGCCTCTTAGCAGCATACTCTGTTCCAAAGGCCAAAAATGATAAAAGTATTTGGGAGCTCTTATCTAATCCCTAAAAGATTTTAGGATTATCTCTTCAGAGTGGGTAATTTTAGAGTAGCAAAAAGTCCCATTAAAGAAGAAGGAAGGGAGGAAGGAAGGAAGGAAGGAAGGAAAGAAAGAAAGAAAGAAAGAAAGAAAGAAAGAAAGAAAGAAAGAAAGTAAGAAAGAAAGAAAAAGTCGTCAGACAGTGATGGATGGAGAGGATACAGGCCCTAGAGGGAAATCTCATAAAAAACAATAAACTAAATTAGCATAACATAAAACTGTTTACTAAATATTATGTTTATCCTCATAAATAAATGTTCTCATCCTTAATCAAAGAAGCCCCTTCCCAGGGAATAGTAGTGAATGTAGAGATTCGTGGCTGCTCAAGGTGCTGATAATAAGTGATGGTTGACTACTCAACTCCAAACAAGACATTTATACCATCCTCTCTGAGGCTCAAGGAATAGAGTGTATGTAGCTGGGGGAGTGTGCACAGAAAGAAAGTGAGAGCTGGAAGATAGGAAGAAAAGGGCTGGGAAAAGTCATCTCCTGGGCAACACACAATGGTGGTAATCATGAATAAATCAGCTGAGGTTGCTTGTACTGGGTCTGCACAAGAATGGGCCTCTCCCCATAGATGAACTATTGGCTACAGATGGATTCCAAGAGATGGGGAGTTATTGCCTTCAGTTGTCTACCCACCTGTGAACCCATTTTAATGTCCAAATCAGTGGTTACACAGATGGACCTAATTCAGTGGGCCACAGAATGAATCAATAAATCATGACTTATTTAATCTGCTCCTTGTTTGGACATTCAACATGCTGAATATCATTGTTCAAATTTTTGCTTATGACAGGAATCCTGTGAGGTTTAGGCTAACCTGGGTTACATAGTAAGTTCCTGTCCAGTTTAAACTATAGTATGAGATCCTGTCTTAAGAATGCAAAAATAGGGGCTGGAGAAATGGCTCAGTGGCTAAGAGCACTGACTGCTCTTGCGGAGGACCTAAGTTCAATTCCCAGCATCCACCTGGTAGATAAGAACCATCCTTAACTCCAGGGGAATCTGACACCCTCTTTTGATGTCTAAGGCATTGCACAACATTGGTGAACTCATACACATAAAATAATTAAAATAAATAAATAAAATATTAAAAAAGAATGCAAAATAAAAAATAAAATGATAAATAATAATGCAACCAGACATAACTACGGGAACTAGGATAATGGAAAGGAAACAGGGAGGTAAAGGAAAGAACAATAGGAAACGGGCCTTAATAAGGGAGGTATGGCTAAAAATTGGGTTAGTTTAAGGGAGGGGGAGGGAAGGGGATACATCAATCCAGAACTTTTATTTTGGTGAAAAAATGAAGGTGAGATTTCAAATTACTTTATTCCTGCTAAGCTACAAAATTACCCCCATAATTATTTCTCAGTAGGCTATCATTTTTCTAGTCATCTGAAATTCAGATATTATATCCAAAATAAAGGCTCCATATATGTCTATAAAAAAATAAAAATAAATAAAAAAATTTTAAGGTTACCTCTTCAGAGGGGCGAATGTTAGAGTAGCAAAAAGCAAATTAAATTTAACTGGCCAAGACTATAAAATCCCTAGTCTATGTGTTGGAGGACCCACATTTCCAGTCTCACTGGTCAATCACCTGGTGATAAAATCACCCATAGGAAGGCAAGTTCCACCTAAGTTACGCTAAATAGATGGGTGGAATACCTGGTGTGTTAATGAGGTAGTGAATTCTTCCTGCCTGGAATCCTGCCTCGAAGCACAGAACACCACAGAACTTCCAGAGCAGCCATAGTCAGGAAGGTCTCTGTAAGTCTGTCTGCCTTTTTTTCTTTCTTTCTTTCTTTCTTTCTTTCTTTCTTTCTTTCTTTCTTTCTTTCTTTCAGAAAGGCGTAGTTTTTGCTTTTCTTCTTCATGCCTTTCCTACTAAACATGCTTTCTTTAAGGCTTTGGGCTGCCCCTAGTATCTTAAATTTCTTCACTTTTTCTCTAAAGCTTCCTTCTCTCAGCCATGTGGTTGCCAGCCAGCCATGTGTCTGATCTCCTACACAGGCTCTAAACTTGTATGTAGTATCTTGTATTTCTTCACTTTTTCTCTAAAGCTTCCTTCTCTCCGCCATGTGGTTGCCAGCCAGCCATGTGTCTGATCTCCTACACAGGCTCTAAACTTGTATGGCCTCATGGCTTTCTTTCCTTCTTCCCACCTTTCACCTCCTCAAGGCAGCTGTCAAAATTGCCAACTCACCTGCCCTGAGGATTTTTTTTTAAGAGTTTAATAAAATTGTAAAATCTTCCATTTGGATCCATTCTTAAATTCTTTTATGAATGACACTAAGAACCCTCTAGGGGACCCTCTTTCTCACCATTCCAATATTTGCTGAATAATATGAAAAAATGAGATGTAAAGTATATTCCAAAATCTTGAAGCAGTTCATCTAAAGCAGAGAATGTATACAGCAAGGTAGGAGAAGAGACAAGAGAGGGAGATGTAGAAGATTATAGATCAACCATTTTTAGGCACCTACAATATGCCAGGTACTTATCTAGGAAATGGGGACACAGTGGATAAAACAGGCAAGATGTTCTATCTTGTCAGATCTTCCGTCCAAGGCTGTTCCCTTCATGTGTTTCAGAGCAATATTCTTCCTGGTGTATCTCCATTTATAGTATTATTTTCTAAGTTGTGGCAAAACTTACAGTCATAACCAGGTGTAAGGGGCTGCCAACAGACAGCCTCTGAAATGGGTCTTCACCCAGGAGGAAGCCAAAGTAAACACTTCAACACATCATGAAATAAATACTCCACACGCTGTTCAAAATATGTGGAAAGTGTTAGTAGCACAAACAATGAATCTTTCAGTAAGAAACAGTATATTTTAGAATGAAATGAAGATCTCTTTTGAGGTTTAAAAACTCATTCAATTTTATATCTTACAGGGCTTATACTGAGTTCAATATTGTATAACTGTATTGATTCAACAGCGAACTTAGAAATTTTATAGCCACTTTTGAAGGAGCTGTGTCTTTGCTCTGGAAACTTTTATTGGGCATGTTAAAGTTGTAATGATATGCTTCTTCTAAAAAAAAATAAAAAATAATATTAAAAAAATATGTGGAAAGTTTCCTCTGTACTTGGGGGGGGACTGAGAGGGTAAGGAAGGATTGAACTGCGTGATATGCATTTGAAATACCACAAGCTCCTTCCACTAATCACTCTGACTTCTCCAAACATCTCTGGCCCCAACCAGCTACTTCTATCAAAATTCTTTCTCTCCTAAACAATTCACCTTTCATCTTCATCTTACCAAGTTACCTAACAAAAGCCATCTTTCATTTCTCAGACATGCACCTTAAGAGAGCTTGGTTTAGGCTGCTGTATACACAGGTCAATTTTGGTAGAGCTCTTATGAAGCATCTGAACTCACCAACAGATCACTGCCCCCATGGAGTGGAAGTTGCTATTACATGGGGCTTTGTTCCCCATGCTAAGGATTTTGGTCTTTGTACAAAAGGTCACATCAGAACAGTTTAAACAGAGGTGGGCAGATTCTCCACCACGCCTGAGATTTTACCTCAGCTGCTAGGGAGAATTCCAATATACCTGGGTGTCCTTCTCACATTAATAAAAACTTCACCTTGGGCCCAGCTGCAGGGACAACTATGGGGTGAACTCAGGTGGTCAAGACCAGCTTCAAAAAATCTATAGACAGCTCTGCATATCTCAAACCTTCCGTGATGTATTCCTAATGGAAGCAGAGCTGGAGTTACCTCCAGGAAACCAAAATGTCCACTCCATACATGAGAGAAATGGTCATGACCCTTGAAAAAGTCTGTAAAATGCAATCATTCTTGAGCCCTTCTGTGATCTCTGTTCAAGGCTGATGTCTGCAGCCATGGCATGGGGTTAGGGCAGTCCTGCTCCCTGCCTCTTTGAGCTGTGGACAAAGTCAGGGGCCCACTGTATTGACTGGTAATAATCATAATTATTTTAAAAAACAAGTATAGTCACCATTTTTGTGACCCCAATAAGATAGTGTTTCACATATGCAATCTTCATTAAAGCCATAATAACATGGAAAAATAAAAATTATCTTTTGACACATGGCTTAGATCAGCTTTTAAGTATTTGACTTCCATTTAAAAGCTGTTTGATGGGGCTAGAGAAACCCACCTCGGGAGGCTCACAATTAACTATAACTCAAGTTCCAGGGAATCTGACACCTTCTGTCATCTGCAGGCACCTGGATTTGTGTACACACACACACACACACACACACACACTTTTAAAAGTATTTTAATAAAAACAAAAGTTGTGTGATAGTGAATTATTTTGTTGACTTTTCTATACCAATAACTTTGGTTGAGTTGAGTGATATGTAAAGGGCTTTTTTGCACCCCCATTCTTACCCCCAAGTCTCCTATCTAACCTCAGAGTGATGAATACCATTCTCCAGGCAAGGACAGCAGATGTGCTGAGTCTTTAGGAATCCTGGGGAAGTGAGAGGTTCTATTTCATTCTGGGTAGAGTGATACACAAATTAGACAACTATCCAGAGTCTTATAGAAGTATTCCTGCCCATGCCTAGCATCTGGGAATTTGATTTTGCATTCTCGTCTCCCTGAGCAAGCATTCTTAAAGGAAAATCTGACCCTACCTTTCATCTAATTAAAAACAACACAAGCCTATAATCCTAGCTACTCTAAAGGCTAAGATAAAAGGATCACCAGTTTGAAGGCTTGCCTGGATAACATAACAAAACCCTCTCTGAAAGTAAAACTTTAAAAGGGCTGAGTAGCTCAGTGGCATAGTAATGCCTAGCCTGCATAAGACTCTAGGCTCAATCTTGATCACTATAAGGAAACCCACTATCGGTTGTTTATCTACAACTCATCAGCAACCAGTACTAAAAATGAAACGCAGCAAACTTTTGGGAGTAACATGCGTGAGCACAGGGATTTTATGGTATTCATAAGAATAAGTAAGAACTGGTGGCATGGGCTGTGAGGACACATGAAACTCAATGTAGCAAGTTCCAAAAGAGCAATTTAGTGGGCAATATAAGGAAATTACAAAAAGCAGGTGCCATTGGAGCCAGGGTCTCAGGCTGTCAGCAGTCTCTGTCTTTTATTTCTGCTTATCTGTTACCCTCATTTTCACCATTCACCAGGATCTTTACCCAGAGGCAGTACAGCTGGGGCAGTTGGAGCGAATGGACAAGAGAAGAAACGTGAGTCCTCCTTGAACTGAGTTGAAAACTTTGTGGAAATAGACAAAGAAGTAGTAGCCAGCCCCTTACTCCCAAAACCACAAGAAGAAATCAAGATAAAGATTCCATTAGCATAACAAATCCCACCACAACAGTGACATAACAGAGTTCCAGTAAAATCATGGCTTAAATGAGTTAACTATTCTCTTACATCCTCGTCCAGATTGAAGAAGACCAGGACCAGTGAGGTGACTATTTGTCCAGGACCCAGACTCCTTCCATGTTTTTGCTCTGCCATGTCAAATCATTTAATGCTCTGCATGGCTTAAGAATGCCCATCAACACACCTGCCACCTGACACCAGAAGAGGGGAAGTGGTGAACTGTACAGGTTAATCCTGTCAGTTCGATTGGATTAACACATGCCCAGGAGATTAGTGGAACATACCTTTTGGTGTGTCTGTGAAGGCATTTCCAAAGACAGATTATGAGGGCTCTGATCTAAATCTAATGAATGAATTAATTCCCTGGCAGATTCATAATAGATTCTATTGTTGGGGTGGGGAAATGTAGGAGATGGGACCTAGATGGAGGAGGGTCACTGGGGGTGTGTCCTTGAATGCTGTATCATGCTCTTGCATTTTCCTCAACTCCTTCTCCTGCTTCCTCTCTGTGATGAGATGATCTGCCCTGGTCTGCCACACCCTCCTGCCACTATGAGGTTTTGCCCATACACATCTGGCCAAGCAATGTCTACAACCATGAGCTAAATCTATTCTTCCTTAAATTGTTCTCTCAGGTAATGAAAATAACTCGATTCATTAGTGAAGGACAATGAAGGACGCTTTCCTTACTCTAAAGGAATAACATACATTTCAATTCAACCCACATCCTATTGGCCAGAAAACTTCCAGAGCCATGCAAAGCTGCAATGGATGTTGAGAATTGTAGTTTTTCATCTGCACATTCATTTGCCACACTAAAAATTGTGAGTTCTACTACAACTATAGAAGGGGTATTATTCTTGGGCACTAGAGATTGCTCAGCAGTTAAGAACACTGTTCTTGCAGAAGACCCAGGTTCAAATCCCAGCACTCACATGGCAGCTAACAACTGCCTGTAACTCCAGTTACAGGGGATCCAACAGCCTCTTCTGTCCTTGCGGGCATTGCACAATAAGGGTGCACTTACCTACATGCAGGCAATACAAGTATGCATATAAAATGAAAATAATAAATAAAATATTTTAAAAAAAGAAGGGGTATTCTTAATCTGGAATTACTGGCCTCTCTGTCCCTGCCACTTAAGTACTAGGCAGCTCTAGAAACAGCAGAATACTGCGAACTGGAAAGATGGCTCAGTGGTTAAGAGCACTGGCTCTTGCAGAGGACCTGGGTTTGGTTCCCAGCACCTGCATGATGGCTAGCAACCATCCCTAACTCCAGTTCCAGGGAATTTGATGCCCTCTCTGCCTTCCATGGGTAATGCATTCATGTGGTACACTTACATACACACAAGCTAAACACTCATACACACAAAATACAAATAAATAATATATTTTAAAAAGAAACCAGAATACTGCTTGGAACCCAGGACATATTCTGTCAGTTTTCTCTGATTCTTTTTAGGTGTCTTCTTCATTATTCTCTCTCTTCCCAGATTTCTGAGGCCCTTCATGTGTAAGATATGTGGAGGATATCCACTTCACCATTTCTAGGATGATAACAGGGAAGAAAATAAGGCCAGCTAGCCTCCCAGCACAGATAGGACTTGAAATGAGCATTGTGCACCAAATTAGTGAATTTATCATTTAACTCTGGGTAGGAAAGGAGGCCCATAAGAACATAATGAAGCCAGGGCATTAGCTTACAAAAACAAATGCAAACTTGCCTTAATGGGGGGAATATTAAATTTCCATGCAGATCAGAAGGATGCCTATGTGTGTTTGAGAAAATAAATTAATTCTTAGGGTAGTATAAGGAGATCAGTTTCACTTAAAACACTCCAGGGAATAACCAGTTACAGAAATGCAGGGTAGGAGATGCTTCAATCTATCCACAGAGAAAGGACCATGCTCAAAGTCCAGCCAGATGGACCTCAGTTAGAACAGCCCTCTGCAGGCATCAGTCACTGCAGGGCAAGAGGAGAATTTTTGGCTGTAGAATCTGAAGCTGAGGAATCTTCCAGACACCAGAGGTCCTAGTGCATACGGAGACTATTATTTTGGTGGAAAGAGATTCAAGACTGGGAATGAATACAGGAGGGAAAAGGTACTCTGAGGGAAGAGGTTAAATGGAGAAGGTTCAGAAAGGGTGAAAGGGGAGATTGTTATAAGGAAGCTTCCGTACGGAACAGGCTCTGAGTGGCTCCCAAGATCAAGGCAGTAAGACTAAGACCCAGCTGCCCAAAGCTCTGTGTAGCTTGGTGCTTAATACTTGTGCCCTGGCTCCTTCAGCAAAGAACTGTTCCACTTAAGGTCTATGTGTTCAGTTTGGGAACAGCTAGCGAGTTATTTCTAGAACAGACAGGAAATAGCTTCTTCCTCCACCAGCAGGCATCTGAACATTGTCATTGTGGACTGTGCAGTGACAGAGAAGGCCATACTTTGGGGAAAACTGAGCAGAGAAGGAATTGCCTTCAGATCACAAGCCAGATGGCCAGATAGTTAAGGCCTGAGCCAAAGACCACTATTGTATTGGTTTGCTAGGACTGCCATACAATTACCACAGCCTGGGGGACAAAAGCAAAGGAAAATTGTCTTCTTACAACTCCGGAGGTTAGCAATCAGGGATCAAAGTATCAGGAGAGCTGTTTTCTGCTGAGGCCTCCTCCCTTGACTGTCAGTCTTCTGGTAGTGATTTCATAGCTGTGTCTTCATACAGTCTTGTCTCTCTGTGTGTCTGTATCATAAACTCCTCTTCCTATAACGTCACCAGTCAGTATGGACTAGAACCTACCTGGTCTCATCTTAATGTAATTATCACTTTAATGACCTAAACTCCAAAGATATTCTGAGGAAGGACAGGACAAGACTGGAGGATGAATTTTCAACATAGTAATTTTAGAAGGACACAGTTAAGTCTAACACACCCCCAGTAAAGAGGCAGGAAAAGAAGAGTGACTCGGGATTCAGCTCCAACTACAAATCCTCAGGGAAGCACAGTGTTCATCCACTCTCCTGTTCTAGCGAGGAAACACAAGTTCATCTAAGCAAGCTTGGCTACCAAGATTCTAGTCATAGGTAGTGACAGTAGACCCTAGACTATGGGTCTGGTGACACTCCATGCTCTCAGAACCACCTGAAGCGCTCCAGTATAACATACAGACGCCTTCATGTTTTGCTCCTCAGTTTCTACCTCTCAGCCTCATTTCTTGACACCTGTAAGCAAATTCTACATTTCATCCATGCCAAACATACCTACCTGCCTCCCGACTCCATGCTTTGCCCAGGCTTCCTTTCCATTCAGACAGGCTTTCCTCTCCACCACTTTTATCTACTGCTCATCTGATGAATTCTCACTTACATTCATAGTCCAAAGCCCTGCTGGGTCAGTTCCTGGGGGAAATCTTCCCTGACTCCCTATGGAGATGAGCTTCTTCCCTGTTTACTCTTACTTTGAATTTACTGCTTAGAACATAACCATTGATCTTGTTAGATTGTCTTTCTCTTGAACCTGTGGATTCCAGGAGGGCATTTGCCTTACTTACTCCAAAATCCAGCACAGTGCTTGGTACAAACAAACTTTTTTATGACTATTATGAATAAATGAGAGACTATTAGAGATAGGCATCATTGGTTATACAGTGATAACACAAACATGTGCACTTGGGAGCTTCTGCGTGATAGTCACTAAGAAAGAAACAAACACAAATAATGATTTTGTAAATACATATATAAACTCTACCTAAAAGCTCAGTATTTTGAATCTATAAACCAAGTTGACAATGGACATAGTAACAGGAGAAAAGACATAGAAATTTATTAACAGGCAGATGCACAGAAGCCACACAAAGTATGTTATAAAGAGGGATCAGATGATTGAAGCTTAAATAGCATTTTGAGCCAAAAGAGACAGAGGGGAAAAATGGGAACCGTGGAAGGGTAAGAGTCAAGAAAGTGCAAGGTACAAAACATCTCTCTTGCTAAGCAAATAAAACTCTTAAGTCCCAGTCCTTAGACAAATGGATGTTTGCTATGCCCACATCTCTCTGGGTGAGTTTCAGACCTCCTTTCAGCTCCAATAATGAACTCAGCAGAGTAGGTTAACCCATGGGAGATGGGCCCAAAACAGGTGCTCTTCTATAAGAGCTCCTGAGTCAGATAAGGGGCTTCATGAAAGGAAAGAAACTCCTTGGAAAAGCAAAAAGATGAAGAGAGCTGTGTAGGTGGCAGGAAGGTCAGCAAACTTGGAAGCCACTTCTTCCATCCAAATGCTCAGCATCCCGATGGCCATAGTTTACAGGATCGTTTTCTGAGCACAACAAAAGGATGAAAGAAACACACAGGTAGTTGTCAATCCAGAAGACTTTGTAAGGGCTCTGAGAAAGGGATAGTTTTTGACGTAGTCACAAAGGATGAGTAGGAGCTTTGTAGCAGATGTTTGACGTGTCATTTCCTCTTCCACACATTCATCTACTCTATTCATTTATTCAACAATTGTTTATAGAATTTACATGTCCCTAGATACTATGTTGACTCCTGGTGAAAGTTACAAGGAAAGGGAAGAGATGGGTCAGAGGCAGAACCTCAACAAGGATGGTGACCCCCAAGGGAAACAAATACTCTATGGGACCACTTGCTTCATGGTCAAAACCTCATGGAAGGAAGACTCTTGGAAGAACTTAATCACCCAAGGCCTACAGATCATAAGTGATATAAATTGAATGGTTGGTTTGAATTGGAGTGGATGGGTGATTGTTAGGGTTTGGTTGAAGAAAATATAACATGCATTACTTAGACACCAATCTCTCTTATGTTGTGCATTGCTTGATGGCCAAATAGACTTTGGAATCATTCTGAGGACTAAAGAATTAACTTCTAGATTGAATGTCTAGATTAAGTTTCTAAGAATGAGCAATACAGTAGAGCTGAGGCTCAAAGAAACCCTTGTTCTCACCAAGATAAGGACGCTGCCCACTGAGCGGTGAAGCCAGAAGGTAGAAGTGCAAGTCCCACTACCATGGGCTGCACCAGTACTAAGCATGACTCCCCCTCAGTGCTGAACTTTCAGTTTCAGGTGCATTTGATGGTCTGAAAATCTCTGGAAGTTTCCAGGAAAAATTTGAAAAAAAACCAATATTCTGAAAGCAAACAGGAAATAAATGGATTGAACCAATTCTGTTTTCCTCAGGAAAAGTCAACATAGTCATAAATCTGTAACAAACTGGATTCTGTGACAACCATTAATTCTGAAATTAACCATAAAAAAAAAAACATGACAGATAAGCTTTTCTTTCAGAAGGCTGACTGAGTATTAGTATGCTAAGATCTGTTCATTCTGGATTCTAACTCAATCAGAATTTCTGTGGATCAGAATCAAGAAGTAACATGTCTTTGTAGGTACTCAGGTACAATCTCTATGATCAATTGGGTTTGGAAACATTGGGGAATACTATTTTATATCAAATTACTTGATTAGCCTCCTGGGAACATTGCACCTCAACAGAAGACAGTTTCTTTTAAGACAGAAGAGTGGATGGCCTCCTTTCAGAAGAAGAGGTTTTAGTTAGAAGAGAAGAGCTTTCTAGTTTTAGAAAACCAGACCAGGTGAGCACTATTCACTGTACCTAAGTGGAATCAAATTGTTCCATAAGAATTTTTTGGAGCATTCCCCTACATTTAAATAAGAAGTGGCAATATTTACAGTGTTCCAGAATTGCATCTTGAGAGCTGAAATCAGACACCAAATCAAATTAGAGATTGGACTTTGGTGGAATATGCCTGTACTCAGTACACAGGAGGCTGAGACTAAAGCAAGAGAATTTGTGAGTTTGAGGACAAGCTGGGCTACATAGTGAGACACGGCCTCAAAAATACCAAAATGAGCTTTGGGACTATAACCCCATTTGCTCAGCCCCAGGGCTTACATCTACTCTGCTTAGCTAGTTAGAACTGGCCTACCCTGTCCACACTGGCCCTCCTTGAGCCCAGGCCTGCTGCCACTGCCAGAGAGCACCAACTAGTCTCAGTCTCCTGAATAAGCCAGGTCCCAGCCACCGGGGCACCATCTCCCTGCTTTGGGACTAGCCCCATTCCTGCAACTCCAGGGCTCACATCTACACAGCTTAGCCATTTAGAACCAGTCCCCTCTTTCCCCATTGGGCCTAGGCCCATTTTCCCTGCTAGAAAACTACTGACAAGCCAGCATAGAACCATCCAATATTTTTTTTCCAATAAAAAATGAGAACATAAAGCACAGACCCACTAACTATTCACACCTGATCAGAAAGCAACCAAGCTGCATCAACAATAAAAACAGAACCAAACTTCAACTCAACAAAAGCAGGTTAGAATTTCATATCAGACACACAACCAACCAAAGAAATCCATATGTCTAGGTCATAACACAGAAAACATAAATAATATGAAAAACCGAGACACTATGTCCCCATCAAATCCCACCAGTCCTGTAGAAGTGCTCTACAATGTGAACCACACAAAGGAAGCCCAGGACATAGAATTTAAAAGAACAGTCATAAACATGATCAAAGAATTTAAGGCTTTTAAAGAGCACACAAACAACTCAAAGAACTCAAAGAGGATAAGAATAAACTCCTGGCTGAAGTTCAGGAAAATACAGATATACAGGTAAACGAAATGACAAACACAATTCGAGATTTGAAAAGAGAATTCACAAGAGGGATAGAAATATTGGGGAAAACTCAGGTTGAAATGAGATAGTTAAAAAACTCAATAAGCCAATTTGAAACGATAGAAGTAAGCCTCATCAGCAGAATGAACCAAGTGGAAAACAGAATATCAAGACTGGACAATAAAATTGAAGAACTGGATTGCTTAAGAAAAGAATATGAAAAAAAATTTAAAAACACAGGCATGAAGTTTGCAGGAGATGTGGAATACCATAAAAAGACCAAATCTATGCATCATAGGTACAACAGGAAGGAGAGGAATCTCAGATCAATGGCATTGATCAGATTTTCAACAGGGTTATAGGAGAAAACATTTCTAAATTAAGGAAAGATATACCTATACAGGTACAACAAAAACACAGAACACCAAAGAGACAGGACCAAAATGAAAAATCCTCAAAATATACCACAGTAAAAACGCTAAATGTAGAGAATAAAGTGAGGGTACCGAAAGCTACAAGAGAAAAACAATAAGTCACATAGAAAGGAAAACCCATCAGAATCACAGCTGACTTTTCACTGCAAACTATCAAAGCCAGAAGAACGCGCAGGAAAGTATTCCACATTCTAAATGATCATAGATGCCAACCCAGAATGTTTTATCCAGTAAAAATATCATAGTCAAATAGCTGGAAGAATTCATGTCCACCAAACCAGCTCTACAGAAAATATTCAAAGCAATACAAAGGATTGAAGAAAGGAGTGTCCATATCCAAGAGGCTATAAAAAGAAAATAAAGGTATAATTACAGAAATACAAAATAGGACTAAGAACCCAAGCAGAAAATAAAATGACAGTAACCAATTCACACCATTCAATAATAGCTTTAAATATCAGTGACCTCAACTGTCCAGTAAAAAGTCACAGACTAGATTAATGAGTACAAAACAAAATTCATCATTTCATCGTCTACAAGAAACTCACCTTATCTTCAAGGATAGGCACCACCATAGGGTGAGAGGTTGGAAAAATATTCTAAGCAAGTGACAGTGAGAAACAAGCAGGCATTGTGATTCTAGTATTCAACAAAATAGACTTCAAATTAAAATTAATCAGAAGAGATAAAGGTCACTTCATTCTGATCAAGGGAACAATCAACAAAGAAGACATTGCAATCATGAAGATATATGCACTAAACTTGGTGCACCCAGTTTCATATAAACAGTACTACTGGATGGACTTCAAGATACAGATTAACCCCAACTCAATAATAGTAGGGGGCATCAATACCCCACTCTCTCCAACAGACAGTTCAAGTGGACAAAGAATCAACAGAGAAACATCTCAGTTAAACGATATCGTACATCAAATGGATCTACCAGACATCTACAGAATAATCCACCCAAACACCAAAGAATACACATTCTCCTCTGCAGCATACGGATATTTCTCTAAAATAAACCCAAATACAAAAAGGAAGCAATTTTATGTATTCTATCAGGTCAAAATGCAATAAATCTTAAAATCAACAGCAAAAGATCTAGTAAGTATGCAGAGTCATGGCGGTTAAACAACATACTCCTGAATGATGAGTGGGTCAAGGAAGAAATCAAGAAAGAAATAAAAGTATTCCTGGAACTAAATGAAAATGCTAATACAGCACAAAAAAACACCTAGAACACAGTAAAAGCAGTCCTAAAAGGAAGTTTATAGCTCTAAGTGCCCACATTAAAAGATCAGAAAAAGCACAAATAAATCACTTAATGATACAACTCAAAAATTTAAAAAAGCAAGAATAAACCAAACCCAAACCCAGCAGACAAGACTAAATCATAAAAATCAAAGCAGAAATTAATAAAATAAAAATAAAGAAAACAATACAAATAATCAAGGAATCTAAGAGCTGGTTCTTTGGAAAGATAAACAAGATAGGCAGGCCCTTGGTCCAGTTAACCAAAAGAAAGAAAGAGCAAATCCAAATCAACAAAATCAGAAATGAAAGGGGAGACATCAAAAGGATCCAGAATATTATAAGGGCATACTTTTAAAAAAGCTATGCTCTATTAAATTAGAAAATCTAAAAGAAATGGATGAATTTCTAAACTCAGTGGAACCCCCAAAGTTAAACCAAGAAGAGATCATCAGCTTAAACAGACCCATAACAAATAAAGAAAACAGTAATACAAAATCTCCCAACTAAAAATATCCCTTGTCCAGATGGAGTCACAGTACAATTTTTCAAGACCTCAGAGGAGATTTACAACCAATACTGCTTAAATTATTCAAAAAGATAGAAACAGAAGAAGAACTCCCAAACTCCTATGTAGCCAGTATCACTCTAATACCATAACCAGGTAAAGATGCAACAACAAAAATGAAAACTTATAGGCCCATACCCCTAATAAATGTAGATACAAAAATTCTCAACAAAATACTCACAAATCCCATACAGACATCAAAAAGATCATCCACCACAATCAAGTTGGCTTTATTCCAAAGCTACAGGGATGGTTCATTATATGAAAGTCAATAAATGTAATAAACCATACAAATGAACTTAAAGACAAAAATCACATGGTAATCTCAATAGATGCAGAAAAGACCTTTGACAAAATCCAACATGCATTCACAACAAAAGTTCTGAAGGGGACTGGATTGGATGACTTATACCTCAACAAAATTAAGGCTATATACAATAACCCACAGCCAACATCACTATAAATGGAGGAAAACTTGAAGCACTCCAATCAAAATTAGGAACCAGACAAGGTTGTCCATTATCCCTGCTCCTTTCAACAAAGTGTTTGAAACTCTAGCTTGAGCAATAAGACAAGGGAAGGAAATTAAAGAGATACTAGCTGGAAAAGAAGAGGTCAAATGATTCCTATTTGTAGATTATATGGCATTATCTGTAGAAGACCCAAAAAATTCCACTAGAAAAATTCTAGAAACGATCAACACTTTCAGCAAAGTGGTAGGTTACAAAGTCAATTTACAAAAATTAATAGCCTTTCTCTATACCAATAGCAAACCATCAGAGAAAGAGTTCATGGAAACACTCCCATTAACAATAGCCTCAAAATATACCTAGGAATAAACCTAACCAAAGACATTAAAGGCCCCTGCAATGAATACTTCAAATCTTTGAAGAAAGAGATTGAAGAAGACATGAGGAAATGGAAGGACCTCCAGTGCTCACAGATTGGTAGAATTAATATTGTGGAAATGACCATTCCACTAAAAGTAATTTATAGGTTCAATGCAATCCCAATAAAAATTCCCATGACATTATTCACAGAAATAGGAAAAAAAATCTTTAAATTCATATGGCATCAAAAAAGACCCCTGATAGCCAAAGCAATCCTGAGCATAAACAGCAATGCTGGGGGGATTATCATACTAAATCTCAAACCAGAGCTCGAGTAATGAAAACTGCTTGGCACTGGCACAAAAATAGGCACGTAGTTCAATAGAACAAAATAGAAGACCCAAACATGAATGCTTGCAGCTTCAACTACCTGATATTTGGCAAAGGTGCCAAGAACACACCCTGGAGGAAAGACAGCATCTTCAACAAATGTGCTGGAAAAATCGGATTGCCACACATAGAAGAATGAAATTAGACCTATATCTTTCGCCCTGCACAAAAGTCAACTCCAAGTGGATTAAATACCTCAATGTGAACAGTGAAACTCTGAAACTATTAGAAGAAAATACAGGCAGTATCCTACACGATATAGGTGCAGAAAAGGTTTTTCTAAATTGGACATGAGTTTCTCAGGAATTAAAGTCAACAATTGACAAATAGAGCACCATTAAACTAAAAAGCTTCTGTACAGCAAAGAAAACAAGCAATTAAATGAAGAGGAAGTTCATAGGGTGGGAGAAAATCTTTACCAGCTATATTTCTGACAGAGGATTAATATTCAGAATACACAAAGAACTCAGAAATAAAGAAGCAAGAAAACAAATTACCCAATTAAAAGATGTTCTATGGATCTGAACAGAGAGGTCCCCAAAGAAGGAATAACAATGGCTAAGAAACACCTTAAAAAGTATCTAACATCCTTAGTAATAAGGGAACTGTAACTCAAAGCCACTTTAAGATTTCATCTTACAGACCTTTTCAAACTGCCTCAGAGTGCCTGCATCCAGCCTCTGTGTGGTGGTGAGCCTCCCAGATTGCACCATGCCCACCCCCTACCTTGGGATCATCTTCAGCCCCTCCCAATGTGGCAGGACCAGGCTTCTCAGGACCACACTTTTAGTGTGGACCCAGACTGTTGGAGACTGCTTGAGAATGCCTGAATCCAGCCTCCACCTAGCAAGCTTCCCAAATTGTGCTGTGTCTACTGGCTAGAAGGGGGCCAAACCTTAGGAGAAAGCCTGAGAGTACCTGATTGGTGCCTGATTTGGGCCTCTGCTGGAGCTCCTAAGTAGTTGAACTAGAACTATGTGGGTCCTACAATATAAAAACAAAAGAGAGAACCTGAAACTAGACCAAACAGCTTTTCATAACCAATAAGAAAACAACCAGGGAATATTAGTACTACAAACATTTTCAGATTTCAACTCAAAATGGAAGGCTTGAGTGTCATACCAGATCGCAAGCAACAAAAGAAATCCACATGCCAAAATCACAACAAAAAATAATAATATAAAAAACTGAAATAATATGTCTGCACTAAACACTGCCAGTTTTATAGAAGAGTTCTACAAGGAGAACCCCCTAGAGATAACCCAGGTCACAGAATTTAAAAGAACAATTATAAACATGATCAAGGAATTCAACAACTGTAAAGAACACGCAAACAAACAAATCAAAGTACTTGAAGATATGGATAAACTTCTAAATGAATTCATAAAAAATTTAGAAATATTGAAGAGAACTCAAGCTGCAATGAAGAAGGAAGTGAAAATCTCAATAAGTCAATTTAAACAACAGGAGAAAGGCTCACCAATAGAATGAATGAAATGGAAATAAATTATCAAGACTGGACAGTAAAGTTGAAGAATTAGATCGCTCAAGCAAACACTATAAAAACATCTAAAAACACAGGAATGCAATATGTAGGAAATCTGGGATGCCATGAAAAGATCAAATTTATGCATTATAGGTATAGAAGAAGAAGAATCTCAGGCTAAGGAAAGCTATGCTCATACAAATATAAGAAACACACAGAACACCAGATATACAGGATCACAAAAGAAACTCCACACAGCATATCACAGTAAAAACACCAAATGTACAGAACAAAGAGAGAATACTAAAAGCTGCAAAAGAAAAACAGCACATCACATATAAAAGAAAACCCATCAGAATTACAGCTGACTTTTCAATGCAAACTATGAAAGCCAGAAGAGCCTGGACCAAAGTATTCCTAGTCCTAAATAACCATAGATGCCAACCCAGAATGTATTACCCAGCAAAAATGTCTGTTATAGTTGAAAGGGAAAGAAAAATCTCCCACGACATGAATAGGCTGAAAGAATTAATGTCCATAAAACCATCCCTTCAGAGAATATGTTAAGCAATACAAAGAGCTGACGAAAGGAACAACTATATCCAAGGGGAAAGAAACTAAATGAAGGTATAATTGTGGAAACACAAAGTTAGATCAAGAATGCAAATAGAAATTAAAACGATGGGACTCATACACATCTTTCAATAATAAACTTAAATATCAAAGGACTGAACTCTCCAGTCAAAAGACGTGGTCTAGTTGAATGGATTAGGAAACAAAATCCATCTTTTTATCTGCAAGAAGCCCATCTCACCTTCAAAGACAGGCACTACCTTAAAGGAAAGGATGTAAAAAAATATTCTAAGCAAATGGCACTAAGAAACAAGCAGGGATTACAATTCTAATATCTGAAAAAATAAACTTCAAACTAAAACTAATCAGAAGAGGTAAAGAGCATCACTTCATTCTGATCAAAGGAACAATTAACCAAGAAGCTATTGCAATCATGAATATATGCACCAAACTCTGATGCACCCAATTTCATTTTTTTTTAAGCGTACAAGATTTCCAGACACAAATTAGCCTCAACTCAGTAATAGTAGGGGACTTCAATATCCCTTGTCTCCATTAGACAGGTCAACTGGACAAAGAATAAACAGAGAGATATCTCAATTAAATGATCCCACACACCAAATAGACCTAACAAACATTTACCGAATATTCCACCCAAGCATCAAAGAATACACTTTCTATTCAGCACCACATGGAACTTTCTCCTAAACTGACTAAAAACTGGGGCACAAAATAAACTGCAAGAAATACAAAAAAAAAATTGAAATAATTCTAGGCATTCTAGCAAACCACAATGCAATAAAGCTTAAAATCAAGACTGGACAAAGCCTTAGTAATTACATGAACTCATGAGATTAAACAACATGCTCCTGATGATGAAATTAAGAAGAAATTAAGAAAGAAAGAAATAATAGTATTCTTGGAATTATACAAAAAAGATAACACAACACAACCAAACCTCTGGGACACTTTAAAAACAGTCCTAACAAGGAAGTTTATAGCTCTAAGTGCCTACATTAAAAAACAGAAGGAGTACAAATAAATGACTTAACATTGAAACTCGAGACTCAGGAAAGGCAACAACAAATGAAACCCAAACCCAGCAGACAAGAAGAAATAACAAAAATCAGAGCAGAAAATAGTAAAACAGAAACAAAGAAAACAATACAAAAAAATCAATGGCTCTAAGAGCTGGTTCTTTGAAAAGATAAACAAGATAACCAAAAGAAAGAACAACTCCAAATCGACAACATCAGAGATGAAAAGGGAAACATCACAACATACAGCAAAAAGATGCTGAAAATTGTAATACTTTAAAAATATATACTTTATTAAATTTGAAAACCTAAAGAAATGGATATCTAAAATCATGGGACTCAACAAAGCTAAATCAAGAAGAGAACAACAGCTTAAGTGAACCCATAATGTATAAGGAAATTGAAACAGTAATACAAAACCTCCCAACTGAAAAAAGCCCAGCACCAGATGGATTTATAGCAGAATTCTACCAGACATTTAAAGAAGTTCTACATTAACACAGACTCAGAAAAACAAAAGATGTATGTTCTCCCTCATTTGTGGATCCTAGCACCAAATCCTTATAAGTGAGTGTATATCCTGATGTAACTGCAGGAACCAGGAATATAGAAGGGAACTAGGGAGGTAAAGGGAAAAAGGAACCCAAGAAAGAATAATATTAGGAGAAAGGTGTTACTAAGGGAGAAATATGCAAAGAAGGGGATAGTTAAAGGGGAAGGGGGGAAGGAGGGCTATACAAAGAACTATGGGAATAAAGGGAGGGGGAAAATCCATACACAGTAAAAGCACGAAAGGAACCCTACAGGGATGGAAGAAAGCCCTCCAAGAACCCATACAGTTATTAAATGAAAATCACAGTACCAGAGGTGAATTGCCCCTCTATAAGCTGTTGGCCAGAGGGGCCCTAGAGGTCCCCAAAACAATAAAGGCCACTGGAAGGGGATGGTAAAACCCTATTGTTAAAGACACTGCATGATGTGAGCACAGGAAAGGGAGAAATCAAACTTGGACTAAGCTAGAAACTCCCTGCCACTGGATGGGTGGCTTTCATAGTGCCAGAAAGCAACATGCAGATGGCTGGGGGAGAACTATCCCCTATAATTCTGCTCAACGATGGAAACTGCATGTTGCACTATCAACATGCCAAACAAGATGTTCCAGCTGGTGCAATAGTGGTGTGTCTAGTGTATGTACAAGAAAATTTTGACTGAATATAATGCCCAGTCCTACAGGTGGAACACACATCTGGGACTGTAGACCAGGCCAACCTCCTGTGGCAAGGGAGGATATAGGCCCCAGTGGGGAAGCCACTGAAATTGTTTTGTTAGATGGATGTGATGCACCTGCTAAAGTACCGTCCAAGCATTTGTGTTTACATCTATAGGTTAAGTTATTTTAGTAGCCGCTGTTTAGATGTTCTTGCTTCTTGCTGTTTGTGTTTTTACAGCAGATGGAATCCTACTGAAATGGGCCAACAACCCATGGAAAACAGATGATACAGAGACCTGAGAGTTCAGTGCCTTGCCACAATGGGAAGAAGATTATCCCACACCTATCACCACCTCCATGGCTCAGGGACTTTTGTAGAAGAGGTTGGCAGAAAGAATGTAAAAGCCAAACGAAGGGGTGGAGTGTTAACTGGAAGTGTCTTCCAGCCACTATGCTGGCAAGCTATAGTCAAACCTCCTCATCTTCCTCTACAAGGAGTCCAGGGGAGAGTCAGTTACCCCTCCCACCCAATTAGGGGAGATGGACTAAGGATATATAAGCCAAGAACACACCTCTCTCACAATTTGGGGGGGGCACTCTTCTGTAAATAGCCTATGCTCTGTTACCAAGCCCAATAAACTCGTGAGGATTTGAAAAAAAAAAAAAAGAACAGAGCTAATGGAAGCCTTCATTATTGCACCAAAGTTGACCCCATGTTTGCAAATCCTTTGGTTTTGATTTCTTTTTTTATTTTACCTATTATTAATATTTTATTCAACGAAACAGTTGAAGATCTGGTCCATGCCATTGTTTTGGGATTCTTCTTCCTGTATGCCTATGATTCGTAAATTTGGTCTTTTTATGGTGTCACTCGATTCCTGCATATTCCATTCCTGTGATTTCTTAAATTTTTTATAATCTTTGCTTGAGTGGTCTAGTTTGTCCACTTTGTCTTCCAGTCTTGATACTCTGTTTTCCGTTTTGTTCATCCTAATGGTGAGGCTTTCTCCTGTTGTTTCTAATTGGCTTACTGAGTGTTTCACTTCCTTCTTCATTTCAGCCTGGGTATTCTTCAATATTTCTAACTCTTTTCTGAATTTATTCAGAAGTTTATCCCTATCTTCCTTCAGCTCTTTGATTACCTTGTTTGTGTGTTCTTTAAATTCACTGAATTCTTTTATCATATTCATCATTCTTTTATTATGTTCTTTTGAGTTCCATGTCCTGCATTATCTCTAGGGGGTTCTCATTGTACTCCTCCAGAGGACTACTGGTATTTGGTGAGGATATGTTATTCTGGTTTTTCATGTTATTTTTTCTCTGTGATTTTGACATGTGAATTTCTTTTGTAGTTTCTGGTTCTTGTATGAGACTCAAGCCTTCAAGTTTAGGTTTGCTTCTTTTTGTAAACCCTTATGTATCTTTGTGGTTTACTTTTTGGGCATGAAAAGCTGGTTCCTCTAAGCTTCTGGTTCTCTCTTTTGATTTTATATTGTTGAGGCCGGATTGATTTTGTCTTCAGGAGATCAGCGGTGGCCCAATTCCAATGTGGATCAGAAGTTTTCCGATGTTTTCAGACTTTCTCCTAAGGTCTGGATCCCTCAGGAACGATTCTAGCCTCAGGAATTTGGGGGTTGGGTTGGCCTGGGAGCCTGGCTCAGCAGCTGGTGGCCATGTCACCCAGAGATGCAAAGGCAGATGGGGCAGGAAGAGGCCCCAAGGCCTCCTGGAGACTGCACTGAGGAGCTGGGTTGGTCTAGATGCAAAGGATCAAGAAAAGGAAAGGTCAGCCCCAGCGTCTCAGAAAGAGGCTCCTGGGTGGTACAGGCCCAGGGAAACAGCGGGAGGTGAGGACAGGGCCAGGCCCAAAAGCAGTGCTCCTGGGGCCCGGAGAAGGCCCTGAGAAGGATCAGGGAGCAGAGAGAATGGCGGGGGAGATGGGAGGGTGAATGAGGCTGGGGGAGTCACGCCTTGGAGGGCACGATGGACTTACCCAGGAGAGAGGCCTGTGGGTAGGAGAGAGGCCTGTGGCAGGTCCTGTAGGCCCAGGCGATTTATTATTTTTTTTTTATGGGCCTTTTGGCTACTCTAACATTCCCCTCTAAGAAGAGGTAACCCTAAAATCATTTGGATTAGATAAAAGCTCCCAAATATTTTTGATATTTTTGGCCTTTTGAACATGTGGAGCCTCCGCCCCACCAGCGAGGCAGGATGTGGAGCTCAGCGATGGGGGCTGAGGAGGGGTAAGTGCGCTGCTTGCCCGTTCACCCACCTACCCGAGACTCTCAGATGCAGCAGGGAGTTTAGACATGCAGGAACTCGTTTACTGTAAGTGTTACAATGCTTATAAAGGCAAAAACCACAATCATTAGCACAGGCGGGAACCTATCCTCCAATCCTGTGGAAGGTCACGTAGAGCATGCAGGCTCCTTTCAATGCACCACTATGGTGATCACAAGGTGCTCATGCATTTTCCTCCTGGTTAGTCTCCAATTACCTACACTTTTTCTTATTTTTTGTCCCTGGTCCAATTGCTCAACTCCTCCCCACACTGAGGCATTTGGCTGCCATTTTGAACGCAGCTTCCCTACAGAAAAAGAGTATGTTGCTAAGAGGCCCCAAGAACATTGTGAGTTTTAGCTAAGAAACTGGCTACTTTTCTTTGGGGTCTTTTTGCCCTAACTGCCTAACCAATTCCTACCTCCTATTCTTATCACACCAACCTCTGAAGGGGCTACTCAAATTGCCAATAGGGGATCAGGACTCAGACCACTCTTGTTTCTTCCATGCTGAACAGGGACACAGGGTGAGGCAACTGGAGTACCCCTTCAGTGGGTCTATCTAAAAGACTCCCAAATTGCATAACTCTTATCTGTATGGTGAAAAGAACGTCCTTGAATGCTGAATAGGAAATGTGAAGGAGAAGTAAAGGCAAGAGTAATTAGCATTACAAGTTCTAGATTGGGAACCAGAAAAATGTCAGAACATGGTAATTTTCAAATGTTCATATGAGAGTCCACTGGAATTTCTTGACAAGGGCTTCCAAAAGCATCCCTTCATTGGGTTCCTCCTTTTATTTCTTTATTGGTCTCCCAATGTTGAACTCTAGAATGACAGATTCAGGATTTGCTTTCAGGTATTTTGATAGCTGTTGGAGTGGTTAGAATTAGTGTCAGTTCCCTCTCAAAGCTTCTAGATGGGGGAAGAACAGTAGCTGGTTGTCTCCCTTAGCTATAGGTGGGCACTACACTATTGGAGACAAAGATTTGAAGTCTTACATCTGAGCAGCTCTTTCTGGTTAGGAACAAAATCATCAATGAGAAATAATTGCCTAAATAACTTTTTATGTACACTTAAGCCTAATGTCTAGGAAGTATAATCCCTTGAACTCTTAAAGAAATATACTGAAGACTTTACTCTTTGGTTATACTTTCCTTTTTGGTGTTTAAGACCATACAGTTGACCCAAATAAATCAATCCGTTTTTACATTTAAGGTCCTATGAGTATCTGTTCCTCAGGTGTCACATGGGCTTAGGAGGAGCTCCTGGCTCCTTTCTTTTACCAGTTCCATCTATGTGAACATAAGTCAAAAGCCCTGCTTGATTGTGGCTGGCTCTACTTGGAAGCATGGAGGAAGTGTTTCTTCTGAGTTAACCCTCCTCTTTGTAGACTGGACACTGGTTCAAGTCCATCTCCTGGGGTCTCCATGTCCTCCATAAACAAAAGGACAGTTGACTCACCACAGTTACAGGACATTTTGAGAGATGTTCCATAGTCCCCTGGAACTTAGTCGACCTTGGAGGGCAAGGGGAAAAAACTGTCCTTTAAGTCTCTTTGACCACATTAATCTAAGCCTCAAACTATGGCTGTTAAACATCCAGTAAAGTTAGTTCCATCAGTCTGGTACTTTTAATTATCATATGCCATGTAGATAAGGTTTGGGTAAAAAAAACAAATATTCTCAGATAAGCTTTGACTAGATATATATTTTGTTCTTTAAACTATTTGACCAATTATGACTATAGAAATTTTAAGATTATGTGTACATTATTTTTTCTCAGACTTTATATATCATAACAAACCTAAACAAACTTTCATCACTTGATTAGGCTTTCTCATTTTTTCTATTTTGTAAATTATCTCCATTCTCATATCCTTTTCATCTCTTTTACATTCTCATTTTCATTTTTTTAATAATTATGAGAAATAATAGCATTAACAAATAAAATTTCCATCTGTTGTGAGACTTCTTTTCCTGGGGATGCTAAGCAATGCTTATTCCATTTTAAGGTTCTAGCGTCAAGCCAATGTTTGATTAAAGTTTTACTGCAGAACTGAGGGGTTCTGATAACTGAGATATCCCTGAGGCGATTGCTGAGGTGTATGTATGATCTGAGGGTATGCACACCAGAAAGCCTTAATCCAGCATGGGTCATGCCTTCTCTTCCTAGCCTTTCCCAGATTGTATACTTAGCCCTCCCAAATCCAGGAGGCCATGTATGATTAGGGACAAATTACATACAGTTGGCTCAGAGGAGTGGCTGGATAATCTGGTGATGGTCCAGTGACCCTGCTTGGCCCTCCTTTAATGAATGAGCACAACCGTCACAAGCCCAGTTGTAATGTTTAGCGATCAGGCTCAGCTGAAGTTGTGATGATGGTAGTTATTTCATGCAGAAGGGACTGCTGTATAGCACCATCTTATTAAAAGGCATGGAATTTAAAAGGATTTGGTGCTAGGATCCACATATGAGGGAGAACTTCTGTTTTTCTGAGTCTGTGTTACATCATTTAGTATAACAGTTTCTAGATCCATCCATTTACCTGCAAATTTCATTATTTCATCTTTATTTGCTGCTGAATAGAACTCTATTGTGTCAATACACATTTTTGTTAACCAACTTGTCAGGTGAGAGGCACTTATATTGCTTCCATTGCTTAGCTATTGTTAAAACAGCAGCAACAAACATGGTTGTACAAGTGTCTCTACAATAAGATGAGTCCTTTGGGTATACGCCAAGGAGTGGTATAATGGGGTCATATGGTAGGTACATTTTTAGTTTTTTAAGAGTTCTCGCTCTACTTCCCTGGGCCTGCAGGACCCGAAGGCCTCTCTCCAACCCCCAGGCTTCTCTCTCTAGGGTAAGTCGATTGGACCCTCTGTGCCTTGACTTCCCCAGCCTCATTCACCCTCCCATCTCCCCTGCTGGTCTCTCCTCCTAGCCTGGGTCCTGTCCCATTCCTTGTCTTGGCACCCCAGACACCTGGGGAACCACTACTGCTTCTTCCTGATACTGTGCATCCAGAGCAACTCAGTTCCTTCTCAGGTCACCAGGAACACTGCTATGGGCCTGGCCCCACTCTCACCTCCCTCTGCCTCCCTGGGTCTGCACAACGCACCAGCCTCTTTCCTGGATGCTGGGGCTGACCTTTCCTCTTCCTTGTCCTTTGCATCCAGACCAACCAAGTTCTTCAGTGCAGTCCCCAGTGGCCCTGGAGCCAAATCCCGCCCCCATCTTCCTTTGCATCTTTGGGTGGCACAGCCATCAGCTGCCCTAGACCAACATCTTTCCTGGGCCAGGCTCCCAGGCCAGTCCAACCCCCAAATTCCTGAGGCCAAAATCTATCCTGGAGGGATCCAGACCTTAGGAGAAAGCCTGAGAGCATCTGATCCTCATCGGACTTGGGCCTCTGAGGGAACTCCTAAAGACAAAAGCAATCTGGCCACTCCAATATATAATCAAAAGAGAGAACCGGAAGCTTAGAGGGACAAAAGCAATCTGGCCACTCCAATATAAAATCAACAGAGAAAACCAGAAGCTTAGACGAACCAGCTCTTCATACCCAAAAAGTAAACCACAAAGACACATAAAGTTCAAAAAAAGAAGCAGAATGAAACTTGAAGGCCCGAGTATCACACAAGAGTCAGAAATCACAAAAGAAATTCACATGTCAAAATTACAGAGAAAAATAATAACATGAAAAACCAAAATAACTTATCCCCACCAAATACCAATAGTTCTCCAGAGGAATACAATGAGAACCCCCTAGAGATAATGAAGGACGTGAAACTCAAAAGAACAATTATAAACATGATAAAAGAATTCAGTGAATTTAAGGTACACCTAAACAAATCAAAGAACTGAAAGAAGATAGGGATAAACTTCTGAATGAATTCAGAAAAGAGTAAAAATATTGAAGGATACTCAGGTTGAAATGAAGAAGAAAATGAAACATTCAGTAAGCCAATGAGAAATGACAAAGCAACTAGTCACTAATAGGATGGATGAAATGGAAAACAGAATATCAATTATGAATCATAGGCATACAGGAAGGAGAAGAATCCCAAGATAATGGCATGGACCAGATCTTCAATAGAATTGTAGAAGAAAATTTCCCAAAATTAAAGAGAGACATGCCCATAGAAATACAAGCAGCATATAGAACACCAAACAGACAGAACCAGAAAAGAAACTCTCCACAGCACATCATAGTAAAAACAATAAATGTACAAAACAAAAAACAAAGACACAGTACTGAAAGCTGCAAAAGAGAAACAAGTCACAAATAAAGGAAAACTCATTAAGATTACAGCTGACTTTTCAGTGCAAACTATGAAAGCCAGAAGAGCCTGGATCTAAGTATTCCCAATTTTAAATGAGCACAGAGGCCAACCCAGACTACTATATCCAGCCAAAATGTATATTATAGTCGAATGGGAAAGAAAAATCTTCCATGACATAAATAGGCTGAAGGAATTCATGTCCACAAAACTAGGCCTTCAGAGAGTTCTGGAAGCAATACAAAGAGCTGAAGAAAGGAATGACTATACCCAAGGGGTTGCAAAAAGGAATCCAATGCTGCAAAAGAGAAACAATAAGTCACGTATAAAGGAAAGCCCATTAGGATTACAGGTGAAACTGTAACTGTGTATAACTGTGGAAAAATACAGCTACATCATGAATGTAAATAGAAATAAAAATGACAGGCTTCAATACTCATCTTTCATTAATAAGTTTAAATATTAATGGACTGAACTCCCCAGTCAAAAGACACAGACTTGGTGAATGGGTTAAGAAACAAAGCCCATCTTTTTGTTGTCTGCAAGGAACCCATCTCACTTTCAAGGACAGACACTATCTCAAAGTGAAAGAATGGAAAAAAATATACCAAGCAAATGGTACTAAGAAAAAAGCAGGTGTAGCAATTCTAATATCTGACAAAATAGACTTTAAACTAAAACTAATCAGAAGAGACAAAGAGGGCCACTTCATTCTGATCAAAGAAACAGTGAATCAAGAAGATACTACAATCATGAACATATATTCACCAAACTCCGGTGCACTCAACTTCATAAAAACAATACTGCAAGATTTTAAGACCCAAATTAATCCCAACTCATTAATAGTAGGGGACTTCAATACCCCACTGTCTCCATTAGATAGGTCAACAGGGCAGAGAGTTAACAGAGAGACATATGAATTAAACAATACCATATATCAAATGGACTTAAGAGACATCTACTGAGTATTCCACCCAAGCACCAAAGGATATACTTTCTACTCAGCACCCCATGGAACCTTCTCCAAAATCGACCATATACTGGGGCACAAAACAAACCTCAACAAATGACTGAAATAATTCCATGCATTCTATCAGACCACAATGCAATAAAGCTTACAATCAGCATCCGAAGAAGCCCTAATCACCACATGAACACATGGAGATTAAACAACACACTCCTGAATGAAGAATGGGTCAAAAGAGAAATTAAGAAAGAAATAAAAGAATTCCCTGGAAGTAAATGAAAAGGACAATACAACACAACAAAACTTCTGGGACATGCTGAAACCAGTCCTTAGAGGGAAGTTTATAGCTCTAAGTGACTACATCAAAAAATTGGAAGAACACAAATAAATGACTTAACGTTCCAACTCAACGTACTTGAAAAGCAACAGGAAACAAAACCCAAACCTGGCAGACAAGAAGAAATAACAAAAATCAGAACAGAAATTAATGAAATTGAAACAAAGAAAAAAATTCAAAGAATCAACAATTCTAAGAGCTGGTAAAAAGATAAACAAGATTGACAGACCACTAGCCCAGTTAACCAAAAGAAAGAAAGAGCACCTCCAAATCAACAAAATCAGAGATGAAAGGGAAAACATCACAACAGACACAAGAAAGATACAGAACATCATAAGGGAATACTTTAAAAACCTATATGCTACTAAATTTGAAAACCTAAGGAAATGGATGTATATCTAAAGGCATTGGGACCACCAAAACTAAACCAAGAAGAGATTAACAGCTTAAACAGACCCATATCACAAAAAGAAATTGAAACAGTAATACAAAAC
>NW_008347312.1:3084853-3087793 GCF_000622305.1 Nannospalax galili
CAAGCTGGCTTTATTCCAGAGATGCAGGGATGGTTCAATATACGTAAGTCAATAAATGTCATAAATCACATAAATGGGCTCAACGACAAGAACCACATGGTCATTTCAATAGATGCAGAGAAGGCCTTTGACAAAATTCAACATGCATTTATGTTCAAAGTCCTTGAGATAATTGGACTGGAGGGAACATACCTCAACATAATTAAAGCCATATATAACAAACCCACAGCCAACATCATTCTAAATGGAGGAAAAACTGTAAGCATTCCTATTGAAATCAGGAACCAGAAAAGGCTGTCCACTATCTCCACTTCTCTTTAATGTAGTGCTTGAAACTCTTGCAAGAGTAATAAGACAAGAGAAAGAAATTAAAGGAGTAATAATTGGAAAAGAAGAGATCAAATTATTCCTTTTTGTAGATGATATGATATTATATCTAAGAGATGCCAAAAATTCCACCAGAAAACTTCTAGAAATTATTAACACATTCAGTAAAGTGACAGGTTATAAAACTAAGCTACAGAAGTCTGTAGCCTTTCTATATACCAATAACAAGCAATCAGAGAAAGAGCACATGGAAACACTCCTATTCACAATAGCTGCAAAAAAAAAAATAAAATATCTCGGAGTAAACCTGACCAAAGACATTAAAGAGCTCTACAATGAAAAATATGAATCATTAAAGAAAGAGATAGAGGAAGACATCAGAAGATGGAAGGACCTCCCATGCTCATGGATTGGAAGAATTAATATTGTGAAAATGACCATCCTACCAAAAGTCATTTATAGATTCAACACAATGCCAATCAAAATCCCCATGACATTTTTCACAGAATTGGAAAAAACCATTCTAAGTTTCATATGGGACCACAAAAGACCTCGGATAGCCAAAACAACCCTGAACACTAAGAGCAATGCAGGGGGTGGGGGTTGGCGGGGGGGATTCCTATAGCAGATTTTAAGCTGTACTACAGAGCTATAGTCATAAAAACAACATGGTACTGGCACAAAAATGGACCCATAGATCAATGGAACAACATTGAAGCCCCAAATATGAGTAAATATGATTTCAGCCACCTGAAAGGTCGTTTGAGGGTCTGTTCCTCAGGGGTCACATGGGCTTGGGAGGGGCCCCTGGCTCCTTTCTTTTACCAGTTCCGCCTATGTGATAAGTCAAAGGTCTTTCACTTGGAAGCATGGCAGAAGTGATTCCGCTGTGTTGACCCTCCTCTTTGTAGACTGGACACTGGTTCAAGTCCTTCTGGTGGGGTCTCCTCAGCCTCCTTGGTCAAGAGGACAGGTGACCCACCACAATTACAGGACATTTTGAGATGCTCATAGTCCCCTGGAACTAGTCGACTTAGGAGAGCAAGTAGAAAAAACCGTCCTTTATGTGACCAAATTAGTATAGGCCTCAAAGCATGTCTGTTAAACATTCAAGAAGGTTAGTTCCACCAGTCTGGTACTTTTAATTACTGTGTGCCATGTAGCTAAATCTTGGGTAAAGACCAATTGTTCTCAGATAAATCTTACCTACACATATATTTCTTGATCTGCTATGTATAAATTGTCATTAGATTGTAGGAGTAATATGGCTCCCTCTGGTTTTCAAAACTAGCTAGGCATTATTTTTCTCTCACATTGTCTCACACCTCCACCATAGTTTTCCCACTTAAGGTGCCCCTATTTACCCCTTTCTCCCTTAATAATACCCTTCTTCTATGGTCCTACCTATCTTAAGCTCCTTCTTTCCTCTTATCTCTAAGTTTCCTTGTATACCCTTCTCTCCCCACTCCCTTAAACTAACTCAATTTTTATCCCTATCTCCCTTATTAAGACATGTTTCCTATTGTTCTTCTCTTTCAGGTTCTTTCTTTTCCTTTACCTCCCTGTTTCCTTTCCATTATCCTGGTTCCTGTAGTTATATCTGAATACATATTCACTTATCAGGATTTGGTTCTAGGATTCACATATGAGGGAGAACATATGTGTGTGTGTGTATGTGTGTTACTTCACTTAGTATAACAGTTTCTAGTTCTATCCATTTACCTGCAAATTTCATGATTTCATCTTTCTTTGCTGCTGAGTAAAACCCCATCATATAAATTAACCACATTTTCATTATCTACTCATCAGTTGGGGGACCCTTAGGTTGCTTCCATCTCTTAGCTATTGTGAAAAGAGCAGAAACAAACATAGATATACACGTGTCTCTGCAAGAGGATGAGTTCTTTGGGTATATGCCAAGGAGTCGTAAAACTGGGTCAAATGGTAGGTTCATTTGTAGTTTTTTAAGAGTTCTCCACACTGCTTTCCATAGGGGTTGAACAAGTTTGCAGCCCCACCAGCAGTGGATGAGTGTTCCCCTTTCCCCAAATCCTGTCCAACATTTGGTATCATTTGTTCTCTTGATCTTAGCCAGTCAGACTGGTGCAAGATGAAATCTTAAAGTGATTTTAATTTGTATTTCTCTAATTATTAGTGATATTGAACATCTTTTAAGATGTTTCATAGCCATCTTTACTTCTTCTTTTGAGAACGATCTTTTCAACTCCTTAGCCCATCTTTGAATTGGGTTGCTTCTTGTCTTGATTGTCTGTTTTTTGAGTTCATTATCTATTCTGGATATTAAACCTCTGTTGGATGTTTTCTCTAATGATATTGAACATCTTTTAAGATGTTTCATAGCCATCTTTACTTCTTCTTTTGAGAACGATCTTTTCAACTCCTTAGCCCATCTTTGAATTGGGTTGCTTCTTGTCTTGATTGTCTGTTTTTTGAGTTCATTATCTATTCTGGATATTAAACCTCTCTTGGATGTGTCACTGGTAAAGATTTTCTCCCATTCTGTGGGTTTTCTGTTTGCTTCCTTGGTTGCCTCCTTTGATGTACAGAAGCTTTTTAGTTTAATGATGTCCCATTTGTTAATTCTTACCCTTG
>NW_008347312.1:3089102-3094101 GCF_000622305.1 Nannospalax galili
CAAGAATCCAAGTGCAACCAATTATGACTAGTAATAATCAGATACAGACAGATTAGCGATGCATGCACCAACATCTCAGTGTTAGTAGCAAAAACAATGAGTCTTTCTTCAAGAAACAATGTATTCTAAAATGAAATGGAGATCTTTTTTAAAGGTTAAAGAACTCATTAAATTTTATTTCTTACAGGGCTTGTACTGAGTTCAATATTGTATAATTGCATTAATTCAACTGTGAACCTAGAAACTTGCACCCACTTGTGAAAGAGATGTACTCTTGCTCTGCGGTGTGTTACTGAATATGTTAAATCTGTAGTAAAATGCTTCTTCTAATCATAGTTATTAAAAATTTTTAAAAGAAAAGAAAAAAGAAAAGAAAAAGAGTTCTCCACACTGTTTTCCATAGAGGTTGCACGAGTTTGCAATCCCACCAGCCGTGAATGAGCATTCCCCTTTCTCTACATCTTCAGCAGCATTTGGTATCATTTGTTCTCTTGATCCTAGCCAGTCTGATTGGGGTAAGGTGATACCTTAGGGTGGTTATAATTTGCGTTTCTCTAATTATTAACGATGTTGAACACTTTTTGAGATGTTTCTTAGCCATCCTTATTTCTTCCTTTGAGAACTCTCTGTTTAGATCTTTAGCCCGTCTTTTCATTGGGTCATTTGGTTTCTCAATTCTTTGTTTTTTGAGTTCTTTATATATGCTGGATGTTAAACCTCTGTCAGATGTGTCACTGGAGAATATTTTTCTCATTCTGAGTTTTCTCTTCACTTTTTTTATTGTTTCTTTTGCTGTACAGAAGCTTTTTAGTTTAATGAGGTCCCACTTGTTGATTGTTGACCTTAATTCCTGAGAAACTCCAGTCCAATTTAGAAAATCCTTCCTACACCTATATCTTGTAAGTTACTGCCAATATTTTCTTCTAATAGTTTCAGGGTTTCCAGTTTCACATTGAGGTCTTTGATCCATTTGGAGTTGACTTTTGTGCAAGGTGAAAGCTAAGGATCTAGTTTCATTCTTCTACAGGTGGAGATCCAGTTTAGCCAGCACCATATGTTGAGGATGCTGTCTTTCCTCCATTATGTATTCTTGGCACCGTTGTCAAATATCAGGTGGCTGAAATTGCATGTACTCTTGTATGCATCTTTAATGATGTTCCATTGACCTATGTGTCTATTTTTTTGCCAGTACCATGCTGTTTTATGAATATAGCTCTGTAGCATACTTTGAGATTTGGTATAGAAATCCCCCCAGCATTGCTCTTTGGGCTCAGGGTTGATTTGGCTATCCATGGTCTTTTGTGCTTCCATACAAATTTAAGGATTTTTTTTTCTAATTCTGTGAAGTATGTCATGGTGATTTTGATTGCATCGAATTTATATTTTGCTTTTGGTAGGATGGTCATTTTTACAATATTAATTCTTCCAATCCATGAGCATGGGAGGTCCTTCCATCTCTTGGTGTCTTCTTCAACCTCTTTCTTTAACAACTTAAAATTTTCATTGTAGAGATCTTGGTGTCTTTGGTTAGATTTATTCCAAGATTTTTTTTTTTTTTTGCAACAATTGTGAATAGGAGCATTTCTCTGTAGTCTTTCTCCAATTTCTTGTTAATGGTATATAGAAAGGCCACTGATTTTTGTAAATTGATTTTATAACCTGCCACTATGCTGAAAGTGTTAATGAGTTCTAGGAGTTTTGTGGTGGAACTTTTGGGATCTCTTAGGTATAGTATCATATCATCCACAAAGAGTGATAGTTTGACCTCTTCTTTTTCCAATGAATTCTAGTTTCCTTCTCCTGTCTTATTGCTCTAGCAAGAGTTTCAAGCACTATGTTGAAAGGAGTGGAGATAGTGGACATCCTTGTCTGGTTCCTGATTTTAATGGGAATGCTTCCAGTTTTTCTCCATTTAGAATGATGTTGGCTGTGGGTTTGTTGTATATGGCTTTAATTATGTTGAGGTATGTTCCCTCCACTCCAATTCTCCCTAGAACTTTGAACATAAATGCATGTTGCATTTTGTCAAAAGCCTTTTCTGCATCTATTGAGATGGTGATGTGATTTTTGTCTTTGAGTCCATTTATATGATTAATGGAATTTATTGACTTGTGTACATTGAACCATCCCTGCATCTCTGTGATAAAGCCTACTTGATCATCATGAATGATCTTTTTGATGTGTATCTGTATGTGGTTTGAAAGTATTTTGTTGAGAATTTTTGCATCTATGTTCATTAATGTATGCATCTATAGTTTTCTTTCTTGGTTGTGTCTTTTCCCGGTTTGGGTATTAGAGTGATGCTGGCTTCATAGAAGGAATTTTGGAGTTCTCCCTCTGTTTCTATCATTTTGAATAATTTAAGTAGCATTGGTTGGAGGTCTTCTTTAAATGTTTGGTAGAATTCTTCTGTAAATCCATCTGGGCCTGGGCACTTTTTTAGTTGGGAGGCTTTGCATTACTGTTTCAATTTCCTTATATGTTATGGGTCTTTTTAAACTATTGATCCCTTCTTCAACTTTGGTGGTTCCCATGACTTCAGATATCTATCCACTTCTTTTAGATTTTCAAATTTAGTAGCGTATAAGTTTTTAAAATATTATCTTATAATGGTTTGGATCTTTTGGGTGTCTGTTGTGATGTTTCCCCTTTCATCTCTGATTTTGTTGATTTGGATTTGCTCTTTTTTTTCTCTAGGTTAACTGGGCTCAGGATCTGTCTACCGTGTTTAGCTTTATAAAGAATCAGCTCTTAGATTCATTGATTCTTTGTGTTGCTTTCTTTGTTTCTATTTCATTAATTTCTGCTCTGATTTTTTGTTATTTCTTCTCTTCTGCTGGATTTGGGTTTTATTTGTTCTTGCCTTTTTAGTGTCTTGAGTTGCAGTGTTAGGTCATTTATTTGGGCTCTTTCTAACTTTTTAATTTTGGCACTTAGAGCTATAAACTTCCCTCTTATAACTGTTTTTATGAATTTGGGTGCACCAGAGTTTGATGCGTATATGTTAAAGGTTGTAATATCTTCTTGGTTAACTGTTCCTTTGATCAGAATGAAGGGACTCTCCTTATCTCTTCTGATTAGTTTTACTTTGAAGTCTATTTTTTTCAGATATAGAATTGCAACCCCTGCTTGCTTCTTAGGGCCATTTGCTTGGAATACATTTTCTGTCCTTTTACCTTAAGGTAATACCTGTCCTTGAAGGTGAGATGGATGTCTTGCAGACAGCAAAGAGATGATTTTGTTTCATAGTCCATTCACTTAGCCCATGTCTTTTGAATGGGGAGTTCAGTACATTGATATTTAAGGTTATTATTGAAAGATGTGTATTGGTTGCCATCATTTTGATTGCTGTTTGTGTTCTCTGTCTAATTTTGTGTCTCCTTGAGTATACCTTTGTTTATTTTCTTTCGTTGTCCCTGGGATATAGTTGTTTCTCTCTCTGCTCTCTGTATTGTTTCAAGTATTCCTTGAAGGCCTGGTTTTGTGGACATGTATTCTTTCAGGCTATTCATGTCATGGAAGATCTTTCCCTTTCAATTGTAACAGACATTTTTGCTGGGTATTGTATTCTGGTCTGGCATCTTTTGTCATGTAGAACTGGAAATACCTTGGTCCAGGCTCTTCTGGTTTTCATAGTTTGCATTGATAAGTCAATTGTAATTCTGTTGGGCTTTCCTTTGTATGTGACTTGTTGTTTTTCTTTTGCTGTTTTAGTATTCTCTCTTTGTGCTGTACATATAGTGTTTTTTACTATGATATGTCATGGGGAGTTTCTTTTCTGATCCTATTTGGTGTTCTATGTGCTTCCTCTATTTGTATGGGGATGTCTTTCCTTAATTACGGGAAATTCTCTTCTACAATCCCGTTTAAGATCTGTTCAATACCATTAACCTGAAATTCTTCTCCATCCTCTATTCTTCTGACCCATAGATTTAGTCTTTTCATGTTGTCCCACATCTCTTGAATATTCCATTCCTATGTTTTTAAATTTTTTCCATAATCTTTTCTTGAGTGGTCCAATTCTTCAACTCTATCCTCCAGTGTTGATATTCTGTTTTCCATTTGATTCATTCTAGCCATGAGGCTTTCCCATGTTGGTTTATTGAGTTTTTCACTTCCTTCTTCATTTCTGAGTTTTTGTCAATGATTCTATCTGTTTTGTGCATTCATGCAGCAGTTTATCCCTATCTTCTTTTAGTTCTTTAATTTGTTTCTTCATGTCTTCTTTAAATTCATTTAATTCCTTGATCATATTTACGATTGTTCTTTTAAATTCAGTGTACTGGGTTATCTCTAGGGGGTTCTCCTTGGAGAACTCTTCTACAGGACTGGTGGAGTTTGGTGGAGACATAGTGTTTTGGCTTTCCATTTATTATTCTTTCATTGTGATTTTGGCATGTGAATTTCTTTTGTTGTTTATGATTCTGATATGAGAATTAAATTGAAGTATTCCTCTGTTGGTATTATTGGGGTCCCTAGATCCTTTCTTTATTGTTTATGTAAAGGTCGTTGGTACAGGGATCAGCTTCTCTCAGGTCTAATTTGCAGGGAACTGATGGCTTCCGATGAGCTATTTAGGAGTACCCACAGAAGCCCAATTCAGGTTCCAGTTAGGTACACTCAAGCTTCCTTCACCACATAAGGGAGTCCAGAGGGAGGCCATAACTCAGCACTCTCCAGTGGTCTGCTCAGATCAGAGCCACTACACCAACTACACCAGTGGAGTTAGAAACCCACCCTCTCAGGCTTTCAGGATCTCAGCCATAACCTATCAAAGCCAGATCTGCCCTGGGACCTTGGGAGGGACCTCACAAAAATCCCAGATAGTGGGATGGGTATTGCACAATTAGGGGAAGCTCACCACCATGTGGAGGCAGGATTCAGGGGCTCTCAGGCAGTCCCCTGAGTTCTCAGGCCCTCTGCCAGAGGGAGACCAGAAGGAAGCCAGAAATCAGCACTCTCTGGCAGTCTACTCTGGTCTTTGATTTCTTATTTCTAT
>NW_008347312.1:3094253-3105693 GCF_000622305.1 Nannospalax galili
GCAGGCATCACTCTAATACCAAAACCAGGTAAAAACACAACCAAAAAAGAAAACTATAGACCTATATCCTTAATGATTTTTGTAGATTAATTTTGTAGCTTGCTACTTTAATGAAAGTGTTAATCATTCTTAGGAGTACATGGGAACAGTTTAATTCTCAATAGCCTCAAAAACAAAAAAAAAAAAAAAAAAAAAACCCTTCAAATAAACCTAACCAAAGTCTAAAGAGCTCTACAATGAAAATTTTAAACCATTAAAGAAAGAGATTGATGAAGATATCAGAAGATGGAAGGACCTCCCATGCTCATGGATTGGCAGAATTAATAGTGTAAAAATGACCATCCTACTAAAAAATATATAGATTTAATGCAATCCCAACCAACATCTCATGGCTCTTTTTCACAGAATTTTTTTTAAAAACCTAAAATTCATATGGAAGCACAAAAAGTCCTGGATAACCAAAGCAACCCTGAGCACAAAGAGCAATCCTGGGAAATTATTATATAAGATCTCAAACTATACTACAGAGCTGTTGTCATAAAAACAGCATGATGCATGATACTGGCACAAAAATAGGCACATAGATCAATGGTATATAATTGAAGACCCAAGCATGAATACATCAATTTCAGCCTCCTGATATTTGAGAAAGGGGTCAAGAACACACACTGTAGGAAAGATAGCATCTTCAGCAAATGGTTCTGGCAAAAACTGGATCTCCACCTGTAGAAGAAACTAGACTCATCTTTCAGTTTCTGCAAAAGTCAATTGCAAATGGATCAAAGACCTCCATGTGAAACCTGAAACTCTGAAACTGTTAGAAGAAAACACTGATAATAACCTACAAGATTTAGGAGTAAGTAAGGACTTTGTAAATAGGACACAAATTGCTCAGGAATTAAGGTCAACAATCAACAAGTGGGACTTCATTAAATTAAAAAGCTTCTGAACAGCAAAAAAAAACAGTCAAGAAGTGAAGGGAAAACCCAAGAGAGTGGAAAAAATCTTCACCAAATACACATCTGACAGAGGTTTAATATCCAGAATATATAAAGGACTCAAAAAACAAGGAATCAAGAAAACAAATGACCCAATTAAAAGATGGGTTAAAGATCTGAACAGAGAGTTCTCAAAAGAAGAACAAAGATTACTAAGAAACATCTTTAAAAATGTTCAACATCATTAGTAATTAGGGAAATGAAAATTAAAATCACTTTCAGATTTCATCTTATCCCAGACAGACTGGCTATGATCCAGAGAACAAATGATACCAAATGCTGGAGAGGATGAGGGAAATGCTAATTCCCATTCATTGCTGGTGGGATTGCAAATTCATTCAACCCCTATGGAAAGCAGTGTGGCAAATTCTTTAAAAACTAAAAATGAATGTCATGCAACAGAAGGCCAGGAGCATAAGGGGTCACAAGCAGTCAAACTGTAGAGAGTAAGAGTCTGCAGGGTGTAGGTTCTTGGGCAAGACTCTTATATTAAACTTTACCCACCCAGGGCTCAGGGATCATTGCAGAAGAGGAGGCAGAAAGATTGTCAGAGCCAGGGAGGAGGTGCACGATCATATGGAAACAGAGTCCTACAGATTCCTAGGACCTTGCCCATATGAACCTACAGCAATGGTGTCAACATACACAAGACCTATGCAAACTCAAACAGACAAAACCCCAGCACAGAACCATGGCAATGGGCAATAAACTCCAATCTTACCTGAAGAATTATTGGCAACTGATTTCTGCTGGGTGAGGAAGAGCTGATCTTCTTTAAGGGAAGGACTCTAGATAAGCTGCCTAGACCCCAGTGGATGAACTTGTACTGGGGGACATCTAGGGACACTAACTTGACATGATAGGCCTTAACACAAATGACAAAGAGTGTATGAATTCCAGCAAGGTTATGGGAGGGAGCCCATGGGGAAGGGGGTATAAAGATGAATAAGATTAGTTAATATGTTCTGTATGAAATAGACAAAAATTCAATTAAAAATTTACAGAAAAAGAAGGGAAAATAAAGCTAAAGAAAAAAATGATTTCATTTTACTCAAGTCTGAATGGCTAAAATCAAGAGAACAAATGATAGAAAGTGCTGACAAGGGTGTAGGGAAAGGGGACCCTTATTCACTTCTGGTAGGATTACAAACTGGTGCAACCACTGCGGAAATAAATGTGGAAAATGCTTTAAAAACTAAAAATGAATCTACCCTATGATCCAGTTATATCACTTCTTGGTTTATGCACAAATGACTCATCCTACTGTAGAGGTACTTGCACAGCCATATTTGTTGCTGCTCTTTTCACAATAGCTAAAAAAAAATGGCAACAACTTAAATCGTCTTCAACTGAGGAATGCATAATGCAAATGTATATTTACACAGTGGAGGTCTACTCAGCAGTAAAGAAAAAAAATCATGAAATTTGCAGATAAATGGATGGAACTAGAAACCATAATATTAAGTGAAATAAAGCAGACTCAGAAAAAGAAGAGACATATGTTCGCTTTCATTTGTGCATCTTAGTTCCAAATCCTTGTGAGTATATATCCTGATGCAACCGCAGGAGCCAGGAAAATGGAAAAGACCTATGGGGGAAAAGGGAAAGAAGGAGCTCAAGAAAGGGGGAGAGTAGGAGACATGCTATCCAGGGCGAAATGGGGAAAAGTAGCGTACTTCAACTGGGGAGGAATTAGGGAAGATCGTACAGTGGGAGTAAGAGGTGAGTTAAATAATGTTTAGATGGTGAGAAAAACCAGAAGAAAATGTATCAGTTCAAAAGTTGTCTGAAAAATACGCATACAGAATATATACTAGTGCATGTATATAGCTGAAGGTATATAACAAAAAACACAGTGCCAGACAGGAGAAACCTTCCATCTAATTGTTGGTCAGGATAGTCCAAGAGATTCCCAAAATAACACAGGCTATTTCCCACAGCCTTTGATTGCCTCCCAGAATTTGAAGGTTAAGACCTTATTGCTGTTTAGCAAGCAGGCACAGCTGAAGTTATGATGATGGTAGTTACTTCATGCAGAAGAGACTGCTGTACAATATCATCTTATTAAAAGAACATGGAATTTAAAAGGATTTGATGCTAGGATCCACAAATGAGGGAGGACATACGTCTTTTGTCTTTCTGAGTCTGTGTTACTTCACTTAGTATAACAGTTTCTAGAGCCATCTTTTTACCTGCAAATTTCATTATTTCACCTTTTTTTTACTGCTGAATAAAACTCCATTGTATAAAGACACCATTGCTACACATCGTCACAATTGGGCTTGATGATGGTTGTGCTCCTTCATTACAGGAGGGGCAAGCAGGGTCATTGGACCCTAACCTGAGTTTCCAGCCACTCTTCCCAGCCAACTGTATGTATTTTGGTGCTAATCACACATGGTCTCCTGGATTTGGGGAGAGGTAAAGTATATAATCTGGGGAAGCCTAGGAAGAGACAGCTTGATTCATGCTGGGTAAAAGCTTTCCAGTGTGCATACCCTCAGGTCATTCAAACACCTCAGCAACCCCTCAGTCATCTCTGTAAGTAAGTTCAGTAAATTCATCGGTTTTCCAGGAAAACTTTACTTAATTGTTGGTTTGACACTAGAATCTAAAAAGGGGATAAGCATTGCTTAGTATCCCAGGAAAAGAATTTTCACAACATATGGAAAATTTTTGTTAATGTTATGTCTCATAATAATTCAAAAAGAAAATGAGAATATAAAAGATGTTAAAAGGATATGGGAATGGAGATGTTTTCCAAAATAGAAAAAATGAGAAAGCCTAAGAAAGTGATGAAGATCTGTGCAAGTTTGTTATGATATATATAAAGGATGAGACAAAAATCATATATACATAATCTTAAAATTTCTAAGGTCGTAGTTTAGTCAACTAGTTTAAGGAAGAAAATATATGTCTAGTCAAGGTTTACCTGAGAACGTTTGGTTTTTGCCTAAGCTTTATCTACATATTTCATGGTAATCAAAGTACCAGAATGGTGGAACTAACCTTCTTGGATGTTTAACAGTCATATTTTGAAGCCTATACTAATCTGGTCAGAGGGACTTAAAGGATAATTTTTGCCCCTTTCCCTCTAAGGTTGACTAATTCCCAGGGGACTATGGAGCATCTCTCAAAATGTCCTGTAACTGTGGTGAGTCACTTGTCCTCTTGTTCAGGGAGGCCATGGACATGGCACCACATAGACTTGAGCCAGTGTTCAGTCTACAAAGGGGAGAGTCAACTCAGAGGAAATATCTCCATGCTTCCAAGTGGAGCCAGCCACAGTCAAGCAGGACCTTTGACTTATCTTCACATAGATGGAACTGGTGAAAGAAAGGAGCCAGGGGCTCCTCCCAAGCCCATGTGACCCCTGAGGAACAGATCCTCCAATGACTTGAAGAGTAAAAACAAAAAACTGGTTTATTTGGGCCAACTATATTGTCTTAAACACCAAAAAGGAAAGTATAACCAAAGATTAAAGTGATCAGTATATTTCTTTAATAGTTCAAGGGATTGCACTTTCCAGACATTAAGCTTAAGTCCATATAAAATGTTATTTAGACAATTATTTCTCATTGATGATTTAGTTTCTAAGCATAAAGTGCTGCTCAGATGTAAGACTTCAAATCTTGTTTGGCAATATTGTAGTGCCCACCTGTAGCTAAGGGAGACAACCAGCTATTGTTCTAAAGTGATGTCTAAATTTGTTTTCTCCCCCTATCTAGAAGTCTTTGAGAGGGAACAGACACTGATTTTAACCACTCCAACAGCTATCAAAGTGCCTGAAAATAAATCCTGAGTCCGTCATTCTTGAGTCCAGCCTTGGCAGACAAAAGAAAAATGAGGAGGAACCCAACAGAGGGGTGCTTTTGGAAGCCCTTGTCAAGAAATTCCAGTGGACTCTGATATAAATATTTGAAATTGGCCCAGTTCTGACTTTTCTGGTTCCCCATCTAGAACTTGTTATGCTAACTACTTTTGCCTTTACTTCTCCTTCACATCTCCTATTCACCAGTGAAGGACTTTCTTTTCACCCTACAATTAAGACTTATGCAAATTTGGGAGTCTTTTAGATAGACCCACTGAAGGGGTACCACAATTGCCTTACTCTGCATCCCTGTTCATCATGGAAGAAGCAAGAGCAGTCTGCGTCCCAATTCCCTATCAGCAGTCTGGGTAATCCCTTCAGAGGATGGTGTGATAAGAATAGGAGGTAGGAATTGGCTAGGCAGTTAGGGTTAAAAGACCCCAAAGAAAAGTAGCCAGTTTCTTGGCTAAAAGTCAAAATGTCTTTGGGCCTCTTAGCAACATACTCTGTTCCAAAGGTCAAAAATGTCAAAAGTATTTGGGAACTTTTATCTAATCCAAATGATTTTAGGGTTACCTCTTCAGGGGGGGCAATGTTAGAGTAGCAAAAGGCCCCAACCAAAAACAAAAAGAAAAATAAAGTACATGAAGTTGTCAGAAAAAAAAGTGATAGGACGATATGGGAGGATTTGGAGGGGAGGGAGTAGGCATGGATTTAACCAAAACACCTTATATACATGTATTAAATTCTCAATTTTTTAACTTAAAAAAAAGTCCATATGTTAATCAGACATTCATCACTGTGACAAATACCAGACAGAAACAATTTAAAGGAGTAAAGATTCATTTCGGCTCAAGGTTTCAGAAGTTTCAGGTTATGGGGAAGTGGATACCCTACCCTGCATCTGAAGTGAGACAATATCATGGCAGCAAGAGAATGTGGCAAAAGGTGCTAGGATGATGGCACCCCCAAAGTAGAGAGGAGAACATGAAAAAAAGAGGAAACTCTACCTCTCCCAATTTTATCAGATCCTAATAACCTATTCAAGTTGTGAATGGTCAGTTGTGGATCATCATTGGACTAAACCATTAAGTCAGAGTCTTCATGACCTATTGGTCTCTGGAAATTCTTTCACGACCTAGAAGTACCCTTACCAATTTAAGTGTAACTCAATCTGATCAAGTTAACAACCAAGATTCATCATTACTTCCAGTACAGATGGTGAACTAGAAGTTGCCTCTATGTAATCTGGTAAAAGAGAAGAGTCAGAATGAAAAATGTATAGTTATTTTTCAAAGAGAGAACAACAAGAGGCACTTTATAGGTTCTGAAAAGTACAGGGAAAAGGCAACACATGGAAAGGAAGCCATGCTGAACACAGCTCCAACAACACAACTCCCCAGTATGGGTAGAAGCACAAGATTCTTCCAAAAGGCAAGTCAGGTGGCCCTGGCGAAGAGACTGGCAATTTGCCCTTAGGATCATTCCGCAACCCCCATTAAACCTCAAATAACAGTTACAGGTTTTGTTGAGATAGTGATTCCTTGAGCAGAATCCCATCCTGTCACTCAGTGACTCAGAGGGCAGGTGCTGGGTGCCATCTTGAAAAAGAATCATTTATTTGAAACTGAACCACCCTGGAGGTTTAAGAATGAGGAACAATCAGTAGTCAAAGAGCTTGCATTTAATCAGCTGTGGCTTCAGTGTGAGTGATGGCTCTGGGAAGCAGTTGTGGAGAACAGGGGACTGAGTCCTGACAAGTTATTAGATACAGGGAACAAGAGGCCTGGCTCAGGCAGTGAAGTCTGTACAAAAGATAGCCCAGCCTCAGTTGCCAGGGGCAGATCTCATCAACAGCGAAGAAGCTGGAGTTGGATGACTTTGAACCTGAGGTCAATGGGTGGATCAACTTCTGGAGCCACCAATCTGCCATTCACTGCTTTTGAGTCTTCCAAACTCTGACGCTCCAGAGGTCTGCTTGACACACAGCTATGTCCCTCTGGCATGAGTCAACACTTAGGAGGTTTTTTAAGGTACGAAGTTAGGATCTTTGTACAGATTAAGGAGCTACAGTTGCTTCTGACATATAGGACCCAGAAAGAAGCTGCTCCAGCATTTCATTTCCGCCCGCCCTTTTGTAGGTGCTTCCATTTTTTCTTTTCATTTATCATATTAAAAGACTATTTCAATTTTTATTTATACATTCATCTAGATTTGTTGACAGATTAAAATTTTTAAATTACCAAAAAAAGACCCTATTGCTGAAAATAGTGCTTGGAGGAATGGAGCTGGAACTGACCTGGAAGCCTCCTCCTGAAGACCAGCTCTCATGGTATTAGAGGATACTATGCAAGCTGCCAAGGGAGAAAGATAATCAGTTGCCCTACCCAGCTGTAAAGCCTAATAAACACAATAATGATTGGCCTAGAAAACTATCTTTATTGATGCAGTAATGGTACTTATATTTGGGGGGTGATCAACAGCTGTCTACTTGGACATAAGGCCTATTCAATGAGAGGGAACTCATGTGTAATACTGTAGGCACAGCCAGATACACATGGCTGGAGAGGTAATAGATCCCAAAGGAAAGCCTACTTTTGTCACATTCCTAGACCAATGTAACTTCTTACTGTATTCTAAATATGTATCCTTATATTTACAGACAAATGTTCCTCTCACCGCTCATCAAAAAAGCTTTTTGCAACAGATGAAGATTATTATTGTATTAGTTACTTTTCTGCTGCTGTGATAGAAACACCATGACCAAGGGAACTTATAAAAGGAAGAGTTTATTTAGTTTATGGTTCCAAAGGGGAGAGTTCATCAAGGCAGGGAGGCATATCAGCAAAGGTGGCTGGAGTAGGTGCAGAACCTAAGCACTCACATCTTCAAGCAGGCTCAAGAAGCAGAGAGCAACTAGAGATCTGGCAAGGCTTAAGGACTCTCTAAGCCCACCCCCAGTAACATGCTTCTTCCAGCATGGCCACACCTTCTAAGACCTCCCAAAACAGCAGCACCAAATGGGAACAAAAATGTTCAAATACTTGGAGCCTGTGGGGGGCATTCTCATTCAAACCACCATAATTATAGACTTCCACAATTGGTCAAACACAGAGATTAAGTGTCTGTGAGAAGCACACCTAGCTCTAAGTGACACATCTACAATGGAACCTCTATACCTAAGGCTCAGGAAACATAGCAGAACAGTGGACATAAAGAATATTAGTATATCTCTCAATGCTCACCCAGAGCTTCTTCATGCAACAAATGGTGACCAACCCAGAAAGCTGCAATTGGCTAAAGTGCAGTGAACGAGATTGCAGAGTGCTTGTCCCTGGTAGGACACCTATATCAAACCTCTGCCATCCAGGGCTCAGCGAGCATTGCAGAAGAGTGGTTGGAAAGACTGTAAGAGCCAGGGGTGGTGGAAGACAACAAGGAAACAGATTCCCAAATGTCTGGGAAGTTGCTCCTATGACCCTACAGCAATGGTGACAGCATACACAATATTCATGCAAATTCAAACCAGACAAAGACCCAGCATAGAAGTGGGGAAATGGGTGAGAAGCCCCAACCTTAACTGAGAAACTATTGGCAACCAATCACTGCTGGGGAGATGGAGAGTTGGTTTTCTTTAAGGGAGCAATGATAGGTTGACCAGGCTCCAGTGGATGGGCGTACACTGAAGGTCATTTGGGGACACAAACTTGGCTCTATAGGCCTTAATATATATGTCAAAATACATGAAATCTGATTGGGGGGTGGTTATTGGGGGTACAGCTAGGAAAAGGTATCTAAATATGATCAAGATGTATGAAGTTTGTAAAAATTCACAAAACAAGAAACAGAAAAAAATCAAAGCAAAGAAAAAGAAATGAAAATAATGAAAGAAAAGAAAGCACTGGAAAGAGCAGAGTCTTGGGTTTGTAATCCAGGCCCCCTTGCTGTATGGGCTCAGGGGCAGTCAACAACGAACAACCAGACCATTTGGGTAGTAAGTACCTGGATGGTGGGTAGGCACAGAAAGGGGAACATCAAGATGCATCTCTACTTAGCTGAGGGAAAATAATGCCTTAGCTGAGATCTAGAGGATGAGTTAGGCAGGCACAGAGATGAGAGACGGGTATTTCACATAGGATGCCAAGGCTTGAGGTCCTGAAGAAACTTGGCACATCTAGAGAGTTTAACAGTATTCAATGTGGCAGGAACACAGAAAACAAAATTATTGATTCAGAAAGAGAAGGTTCTGTACCTATGTACAGAAACTAGCCTTTCCCAAAAAGGAGCATCAGCAGGAACAATGGAAGGACAGAGACATGGAGCATAGATCATCCTGGGAGATGGGCCTGCACCCACCCAGTGAGCAAAGCATAGCATCCTCCATGTGGACTGAAAGGTCAAAACTGACTAAGATGAGAAGGCAGTTCCAGGTTGATTCTACAGTTGAATTCAAAGTAACAAAGCTTTGAGTAGCTTATGGGTGCCAGAGCATAATTCTCATTCTCATGGAACCCTCCCTCTAGAAGTATCCACAATTGTGTCCTTACAGCAATCACACTGGAAACACACAAAATCCTCCATTAATACTGAATTTGTGATGATTAACTATCATTGTCAACCTGACTGGATCTAGAGTCACCTAGGAGATATACCTCTTGGTCTATCTGTGAGGGTGTTTCCAGAAAGTTTAACCAAGTAGAGAAGATCCATCCTAAATGTGGGCAGAGCCATCCCATGGGCTGAGGTGTTAGACTAAACAAAAAGGCAAAAAATATGACAAAGAGACAGAGAGCTGAGCACCAGCATTCATCTCTCTGCTTCCTTACTGCAGGTGTAATGTAAGCAGCCGCTTTTTGCTCCTGCTGCCCTAACTCCCCACCGTGATTGACTGAATGCCCTCAAACTGTGAGCTGGAATAAATCCTTCCTTCCTCAAGTAGCTTTTCTCAGGTATTTGGTCACAGCAGTGGAAAAGTAATTAATGTAACGTGTTTCCCCTCAATCTGCATCCTGTTCAGGCATATGGTTTAGGCAACTGGGGATGCTAGAGAAATAAATACAGAATGCTCATACATAAATGCACACAGAGAGGAGAGAGAGCTGTAAACACTATTCTGACCATTCCTCCCCTAGCTCCATCTTGCTCTCAGCTCTCCTAGTTTCTAGCCTCCAGCCTGACTCTTCTGTATTTGCCTCATCTGACATCAATCCCATCTTTTCAGCTATTCTTCAACCACCTCCCAGTCATGATTTGGTTTTTTTTCTTCTAACTGTCCCACCTGGAAAGCTGCCCTGACAGATATCTGCAGCAGCGCAACCTGCAAAGTGTGTTGCGAGTCAAAGATTACTGAGAGCCAAAGCTTCCAAAGCAAGACTCAAGTGTCGGTGCCTTGCTGTGAAGAATGTCTGTATCTCTTCCTGACGGTAAGAGCTTGAGGGATGTAGCCAGCCTGAGTCTGTTTCCCATCTGTGAAAGGGAAACAACAACATCACAATTAAAATAAGACAAGAAGTCGAAATAATGGACTTACTGTATTATATGACACACAGAAACTGCAAGTTAGACAAAACTTCTCATTTCCTTTCCCTACACTAAGAAAGTGGTTTTCTCATGGCTGCTAGTCTGAAATCAAGTAATTATTATGAGTATGTTTTGCTTCAGTTTCTCAGATTATACTGAATAGAAATCAGATAAATAACATCTTGTTTCAGATTTGTTACAGTTTTGATAATTCTAAGAATAGCCATGGCAGCTCTATTTGATAACGACATATACTTTATTCTTGCCATGCTTACTCAGAGCGAATGATGCTTGGTGCAGCTACTTTGAGAGTCTGCTTCTTCACTGTATATATTCACTATTGCCTCCAAAGTTAAGAATTTACCTTTATATTTCCTCCCAAGATTATTGTCTCAGGCAGGACAAGTGAGCAATCTAGGGCACTCAAGGAGATAAGTTGGCTCCATAGTCTCCTTCAGTCCTGGAAGTAACCAGTTGATAAAGCTTGAGCAAGGCCAGCCTGCTGATTTAGGGCCAGTTAGCCACTTCAAGGGATTTATAGTTTTATTGCTTCCCTAATGAGACTTACAGCTCTCCTACAATGCACACATTCTATCAATGAATGCAGAAACTTACAGCTAGCGAAAGTGCTGAGAATAAGAAGTTGTTGAATAAGTAACTGTGTGTAGCCCTAAATGAGACATCTATATCAACTCCCTCAAGGCTCAGGGAACATTGCGTAAGAGCCAGAGGATGGATAGGAGTGCTATGAAATGATGCTTTCAAGACATAACATGGCCATAACACTCATGAACTCATAGCAGCTATGATTACCTGCACAAAATCAAGCCAGTCAATAATTCAACATGGATAGGGTGGCGTATTATGAGGCTACAGCTCTGGCTGGGGAACCTTTGGTAACTGATGGTTGCTGGAGAAGGTGAAGTATTTTCTGTGTGTGATATATCCACTAGTAGGTTACGCATACTCATGCAGGAAGCACCAATTGGACTCAGCAGGTTACGGAAAAAAAGAAAAAGAAAGAAAGAGAGAGAGAGAGAGAGAGAGAGAGAGAGAGAGAGAGAGAGAAAGAAAGAAAGAAAGAAAGAAAGAAAGAAAGAAAGAAAGAGGG
>NW_008347312.1:3105733-3130351 GCF_000622305.1 Nannospalax galili
GAAGGCTGGGTCAAATGTTGAGGGTATCTAGGAGGAGCAGGAGGGGGAAGTTAGGTGTAAAATGGTCAAGATACATTCTATAAATGTATAAAATTATCAAAGAATAAATAAAAATAGCAATAAAAATAATAATCATTGTAATGATGAATGAAGGCTAGAAATGAAGGCCAGAGTTTGAGTAAAAAATTTACATATCTCAGCAAAGCGGTGATTGTAGCCCACTATCCTTATGTTTTCTACCAGAAATGGCACCTCTGATAGGGGTAACCTGGAAATGTGGGGAGCATTTTTGGTTGTCATATTGATAGGCGTACCACTGACTGATCTGCAGAACAATCTTCAATGCACAGGTGTTGTATAGCTGTTCCTCTGAATTATAGCATTCCTACAATTCAGGAAGGAAGAAATCTCATAAGATCCAGGAAGTAAAAGAAACATACAAGGCCTCAAAAGCTCCTGAAACTTACAGAGCCACAGGGCCTTTCCTCAAGGTTATAGAAACACTAATAATTGCCAGGAAAGTAAGGTTCTCTGACAGGAAGAGCTGCTCCAGAGATGCAGCTTCCCTGAGCTGCTGGAATGGACATTTCAGTGATGCAGATGCCTGTGAGTCACCCATTCTTCCATAGGTAACCCTCCATCCTTCCATATTCTTTTAGGTAACCCCACTAAATTAAGTGTACCAAGTTAGACTTGGGTAGAAATGTTTCTTTGGCCTGTCATGCCTCCTTACCTAGAATGCATAGATTTTCATTTACATGTCCCAAAGAAAAGTCATACAGCAACAGGATCCATCCAGTCCCAATATCCACATGTCATGTTGAGAATTACTAGATAAAGTCCAATGAATTAAAAAAAACCTAGGTGTATAACCAAGGATTAGTCCCATGAAGAGCAGGTTTTTGATGTTTTTCCTAAAATGCTCTTGGAAATTCTTAAACATATGTGACACCTAAAATAAATATGAATCTGGTTCTTATTTTAGAAATAAAGAGGGAAAAATTGTCACAGTACTTTATTTTCTCAATATCCAACTTTAATGTCAGCCTCATTCCATTGATCAGGCAGGAAATTCTATTCTAGTCATTATCAGTGTGTCTTCTCTTTCTTAAGGATTAGGAAAGAGCCTTGAAGTTCTTAGAAAGACTAGAATGTTTGTTTTGTTTAATGCCACTTTCATTGGACTTGATCCAGTATTTCTTAACATAATACATAGGTATTGGTACTGGATGAATCCTATCCCCTAGAGTCAGGCAGCTTGGGTGAGGGAACCCCAAGGTATGTGGGAATACCACTGCCTAAGCAAATCTATATGGGTTGCACTTTGATCATCCATTCTGAGTCCCTGACATCCATGAATTACATGAATTGCAATGAATTACAACTTCTCAACAAACCTACCCCTTCCTAGACTTCCAAGTCATTCTTCCTTCTGCCTTTCTCACTTGTGTCCTACCTTCCCGAAGAACTTACCTCTCCCATAGTGTTGTGTAGCAATTTCCTCCAAGGTAAGAAATCCATCTTGGGGGAAGATGTCTTAAGACGCAAAATATTCTAAAGGAGGTAAAACATTCTATTCTAGAATGGAGGAAGTAAACAACTCAATAGCTTCAAGAAGTCCCTGAACCTGACCAGATTCACTAGGCTCCTCCCTCTCTAAGCATATATAAGCAGCCCAGACGGTTGAGCCACACTCTCAGACCAGCCAAGATGCCCAGAAGAAGCAGAGACCATCTGAGCTGTCCAGAAGAATCTCAGATCAACAGAACTTCTTGAAAAAGACACTCTCAAACCTGTTGAGGTGCTTGAAGTTTGTACAATGCACTCCAGATTTCCTGTTTTAATAAGCTACCACCCATGCTAGTGTAGGCTTTTAGTGATGCAGCTGTCTTTGAGTCATTTCTTTTCCTGTAAGTAGCCCCTCATCCATATTCCTGCAAGTAGCCCCAATAAAACTCATTAGTTCAACAAGTTTGACTTTGGTGGTACCCTTGCTTTGGTCTTCTGTTGATTCCCTATCAAGAGTGACTAGATATTTGTTCGTGTCTCCCCAGGACTAGTGCCACACAACATATAGTCATTTTTTTTAAGGTTCACCTAACATCTCCCTAGTAAACCTGCATTTTTCAGAAGCTAAAGCCAAGAAGAGATTCATCTTCTAGATGAAGACATAAAGGACTAGATACCACTTATATTACTTAATCTGAGGTATACATCCTCTCTGCCTTTTAACATCTCTGATAATATGCAGCATCTCACTACTGAAGGTGTTTTGTGATCACTATTTATCCATAGGAGTCGGAAGGTAGTTTTTTTTTTTCCTGTGGATGTTCAGATTTGGTTGTTGTTGTTCCTGGTGACATGACCAGATACCTAAGACAGCATCTAAGAGAGGAATATGCATTTTGGTTCTCATCTAAATGCCTTGTGCTGCACCATCCTGCCAGATCAAATGAATGGCAGCTTAAAACGTGCAGAATGTGTACGAAGGCTTGCTTATGCTCATTGATTCAGGGTGTTTTCAGTGCTTGCTGTGTTTCCACATATTTTGTTGGACACTGGGGATAGGAAAAAGGACAGGCCATAATTCTTTTTAAAATTTTTTAAAATTTGTGTATGTGCGGTGTATGTGCATATGTGTATGCATGAGTTCATGCTTGTGTGCATACAGTGGCCAGAGGAGAACATCAAGTGCCTTATTATATCACTTTCTGCCTTATTGTCTTTTGAGACAGGGTCTTTTTTTGAACCTGGAGCTAAGCTGGCAGCCAGCAAGCCTTAGCAATCTTCCTGCTTCTTTCTCAACAGCACTAGGGTTATAGAAACGTACATGGTCACATGCAACTTTTTACATGGGTGCTGGGGATTTAAACTCAGGTCCTCATGCTTGAGTACTAAGTGCTGGTACCTGCTAAGAAATGTCCCAAGCCCCCAGTCTCTGATTTTTGGTCCAAAACTAGAATCTACCATTTAGAGTAGATATAATCTAATTCATTGATTTTACAGCAAAGGTGATTTTATACCTCAACAGACATTTAACAACATTTAGGAACATTTTTTGGCCACTATCCTACCCACATCTAGTGGGTAGCAAACATGGACGCTTCGAAGTCTCCATAATACAGAACAATGAATTGTCTAAGCCATGATGTCAATAGTGCCCCTATTAAGAAACATCATTTTTCTCACCATTCCCATTTTATGAAAGAAACTGAAAACCATGTGATAATGCATCCAAGATCATGAAGGACTCAGACGTCCTGGTATACATCTGCTTTCAATGAATCTCCAGTTTTTATCTGTGGAACTGAGACTGAGGGCTCATATTGATGTTTTCCCATTTCTAAGAGCAATAAACTTCGAAGGAGCACCTGATGAAAAGCTGCAATACACACCTCAGACACAAGACTGGGAAAAATTGAGCTGGAATTGACCTGGATGCCTCCTCTCCAAGGACTGGCTCTCATAGTATCAGAATGTGATGAAAGCTGCCAAGGGAGAAAAGGAATCAATGGCCTTATCCAGCTGCAAAGCCTACGAACCACAACAATGACTTCCCCAGCAAAATATCACTATTGGTACAATAGTGGCACTTTTATTTTCGTATATCCAATAACTAACTGGAATTAAGGCCTGTTTAATAGGGGACAACTGGAGCCTGGTACTGTAAACATAGCCAAATATATGTGGCTGGAGAGGTCATAGGTCCTAGAAGAGAATCTACTACCTCCACTTTCCTAAGTTAATTTAAATTCTTACTATATTCTAGATACTTACCTTATATTCATAGATAACTCTCACCACTCATCCAAGAAGCCTCTTTTTGCAACAGATGGAGACTATTAGTTCAACAGCTGGTCAAAATGCAGAGAATAAGCAACCATAGGGTGTCTATCCCCAATTGATACATCAACAATGCAACCCCCTTCTAAGGCTCAGGGAACATCATGGAAGAAGGGGCAGAAAGATTTAAGAGCCAGATGATCAGGATGCCTGCTGCTAGATAAGGTCTTCTAGACATGATAGGGTAGCTGTACCCATGAAATTTCAACAATATGGTTGCCTAAACAAGACCTGCATAATGACAGCACCAGATAACATGCCAATAGGGATGAGGGAAATTTCACAAAGTCTCATCTCTAGATGGAGAGCTATAGGCAATCAAAGGCTGCTAAGGGAAGGAGACTCAGTTTTCTGCAGGGATGAGCTCTCTGATAGGTTATCCAATCCCAAGCAGTCATCCCTGAACAGAAGAACCACTTAATGGACTCAAGAGAATGAATGAATATATAAAACAATCAAAGAACAGGTCATGAAATTGAGGAGGACATGGAAAGACATGTATGGGAGAGAGTGAGGGGCTAGAAATGATGTAAATACAGTATTCACATATGAAGTTTTCAAAAAATAGAAAAATCTAAAAACACTCCTATTAACTCTGGACACTTGCTGCAGAAGATGGGCACAGACTGGAGTGGCAGAGCTGGCCTCTCAACCTTTGGATACAAACTCTAGGTCTGAAACCAAGGCTGCCATGAAGAAAAGCATGGGCTAGAAGATCTGTTTCCGCATTCTTTCCCCTTCTTGTTCGTTCACAGATCTGGCAGAAATTCATGGATCCCCACTGTGTGTGGTGCACCAGACAAGAATACGGGGCATAACAACATATGACAAATATGTGAACCCTCCAGAACTACATGGTCAGAGCCTTTTATTGAAGATGCCACACACTTGGGATGCAGCACATAGATAAATGAAGATGGAACTAAGATAGAAGCCTCCGTCCCACTGGCTACCATTCATTGCGCCAAGAAAGTCCTATCAGGACCTGGACTCCAGTGGCTGGAGATGTCAAGAGCCCTAGGGCAGAAGTCACTACTGATACTAAGCTAAATAAATATGTAACCAATCTTCCTTCTAAGCATTTATATATTATGTTTATACATATGTCCTTAGCCTAGTGCTGCTATCCACTTTGGCTGAAGGAAGGAACGACTATACACAGGGATTACGGAAAGAAATTCAATGAAGGTATAATTGTGGAAATGCACAGCTACACCAAGAATGTGAACAGAAATAAAAATGACATGATTTAGTACACATTTTTCATTAATAACTTTAAATATCAATGGACTGAACTCCCCAGTCAAAAGATACAGACTAGTTGAATGGATTAAGAAACAAAACCCATCTTTTTGTTGTCTGCGTGATTGTTAATCTTGACTGTCAACTTGATTGACTTGAGAGACAATTAGGAGAAAAGTAAAACACAGGTCTGGTGTGTCTATGAGGGCCTTTTCTAAGGATCAGATCCTGAATGCTTTGACCTGATTGATGGTTTACTCTACTGATGCGTTCAAAGTTAGAATAAATGATTGGGAGGTGGTGGAACAGTGGAAGGTGGGGCCTGGTTGGAGGAAATCGATCATGGGTAGCACATGCCTGGGATCTGTATTTTGCCTCGACATTTTCCTGCTCCTTCCCCTGCTTCCTGTTCACCATAAGGTAAAGAACATTGTCCCACCTTCATCATGTTCTTCCCAGGTGAATAGGGACCAGCAATCATGGACTGATCTCTCTGAGATCAGGAGCCCAAGTAAACCCTTAATACTTTCAGTTGATATCTCAGGTATTTTGGTTACAGACACACAAAAGTAACTAAAAAGTTTACTCCTTATCCCTTGAGCTACAATATGTGGAGGAAGCAAGCGCATGAAGTCAGTTTCCACAGGTGAGGCAGATTCCAACTCCCACCACCAAAACTCTTACAGAAAGAGTATTATATCAAGGTTTCATTCAAAATACCTTCTCAATAAGACCACCTGTTTAAAACTGGTACTTCCTTTTATTCTCCTTGAGATATTCCCCCCATGGCTCTTACTCTATATATGTTCTATATGTCTATTTGTGTGCTTGACTATTTCTCTCCTTTCAAATACAAGCCACAGAGGGAAGCAAGTTGTACGGGGTTCAGTCACTGTTGTGCCGGAACACAGCAGGCTCTCACTACACAGCATTGAACAAACGAGCCAATGAAGGAAATCTCTAAACATAGGGATTTCAAAGATACTGAGAATCCAACATTTTAACAAATGCTCACTACAAAGAGGCTACTGGAAAAATGCAGAACAAAACCCACCATGGGGGATTCAGAGAGAGCTCCCTAGAGGAATCGATGTAAGAGCCAGCTCTCCAGAAGACTCAGATTAGACAAATGGGGATCAAAAGTACAAGATTTAAGCAATTGTGTAAGATTCCTTGAATGTGTTGTTTTATGGTTCATTCAGAATGGCTCTTCCAAAGGATGCTTCTGTGTCGTTCTTGTGTGAGGGAGGCCCAGGTGTAGAGCAATGCAGCTTAAGGATCAATCACCAAAGGTCATTTGCAATACCATGACTTGAATCTGCAATGCTACCAATGGGCTCATGTTTTAAATGCTTATTCCCAGTGTGTGGTGCTATTTTGAAAGCTGCGGAGGGTTTAGGAAGTGGGGCCTGGCTGAAGTAGATCACTAGGATAAGCCTTTAAAAGTTGTACCACCCCCTTGCTCCTACCCTGGACTCTACTTCCTGGTCCATACCTTGTGAACAAGACACTGCCACATGCATTCCGACCACAGACCAAGCTGCTTGCCTTTGCCTTCCCCACCATAATGGATTGTGTCTTCACCGTGATGAACTGTGTGGACTGTGACTCTCTAAAACTGTGAGCCAAGATACATCTTTCCTGCCTTAAATTGCTTCTTTCAGATATTTTGTGATAGTAGCAAGAAAAGTTAACCAGTACATGTGACAACACAACACAGATGAGCCTGGAGAATATGATGCTAAATAAAATAGACCAGCAACAGACAAATGGTGCATCTTCTTCATGTGTGCCAGTCATAAGGGCAGAGTTCACAGAAGCAGAGAACAGAACAGTGGTTCCCAGAGAGAGGTTGGATAATGGGTATGAGAATGCCAAATAAGAGGGTTAAGTTGGTACTCTGGCACAGTACAATGACTATGATTAACAATAATTTATTGTGCATTTCCAAATAGCCAGAAGAGGGTATTTTAAATGTTCCCAACATATAGAATCAATAAATGTTCCTGCTGGTTGTCCAGCAAACTCCACCAATCCTCATCTATCCACTGGGATTACAGTTGCATGCTACTGTGCTCTGCTTTTTAAACATGGGTCCTGGGGGTCAAAGTCAAGACCTCATGCTTGAGTGGCAAGTACTTTACTAACTAAACCATTTCCCCAGCACCCTAGACTGATCTTGGACTCTTAGTTCTCCTGCCTCAGTCTCCTAGGCGATGGGATTACAGATGCATACCTCCATACCTGGCTTGTGTAGATTGTTCAAAAGGCCAAGATTCAGAGCTTGGCAATTGGTGGAATCTGACAATAGCATACAGGATGTGCATGGATGACCCTGGTGGACTAGAATGCAGGACTAGGAACTCCCAGAACCTTTAAGAAAAAGAACAAAAAAGGAGGCACTATTCTGAATGTTATTTGGAGCGTAGCAATCAGAGCAGTGAGAGAATAGTGATCAGACCTATAGGGCAAATGAGTTTTTCTTTGGCATAAAGGTGCTTATGTTACTTCCTGGATAGCTTTTTATTTAGGTGATTACGTTGCCATAGAACTTTCTGTAATTCATCAAAATTCATAGATTGTAGAAAGCCAGAAAAAAAAGAGTAAGTGGCAGGGTTATGATTTGAAGTTCAATTTAATAAATATAATTTATTTTTCTATAGAGTCCTTTATGCAAAATACTGCCAGTGACTTTACGGTCCAACAAGACCGAGTTTGAATGACTTAGTTATTTGCCTTCAGACCAAATGGACGTTTACGAACATTTCGCCTTCGCCTGTACTAAATGAAGTGATTGATATACAGCTACTCTCGATATGATTTCTGTCTCCCCATTATCTTTTCTTGCTTCAGGTGTTTGTTGAGTTCCGGGATGACATCAAGCAGTAATTGTTCTGGATATTCCTCACAGAGAGGAAAGCTTTGCCTCTTTCAGTCCCTCACTCCAGAAGGCCCTTTCGCACCATTCTGGGAGGGGTTGTGGGAAAGCAAAGAGCTGACAAGATGCCAATTTCCAGAGGTGCCTGGGACTCAGCCCACTACTGGATGAAACTGACTCAGCCACAGCCTTGTGTCAGACAGTGCTCTAGACCCCAGGTATGCAAATGTGACCCAAATACAGCATTGCCACCTGTGCCTTACTTCACCTCCTCATGACACTCAAATAAACAGTCAGGGGAAAGGCAGATTGTATCTTGGCTGCAACTTCTGGAGAAATGACAAGAGGAAAAGGCTTGCATATCGCACGGAAGAACTCAAAAGTCCTTTCTCCAGCCCCTCTCTCGCTTAATTTCCTGCTCCCTAAAACTTGTTCATAAATCAAGCCTTCATGGGCTTTCTGTTTCTCTCCTCTGCCTCTTAGGCTCAGCTCTGGATTCTTCCATCTTTCTTTACCATCACCTCTATACCACAAGCATCAAGGGAGCCAGCAAGGTGAGTCTGGGGCAGGAAGACATTCAAAAGATTTATAATTTATTTTCCTCCTTCCAGGAATACCTACCCTGGGCACAGTTGTGTTTTGGCTGCACGTAGAGTATAAAATACTATGTTCTCACCAGGACTTCCTGTCAGTTTAAAAATAAATGCTAGAATTAGACCAAAAAAAGAAAAGAAAGGAAAGGAAAAGAAAAAAATGTATATAATTTGATATGAGCCACAAAGATTTAATTACCTTCTGTGTAGCGCAGTAGCACCTCCTTCTCCAAGAGGGGAGGAAATCCCAGAAGATGCAGCCTTCCTTTTTTCTGTTTCTCATAGCCAACAACCAGTTCTTAAAAATAAATTCATGGTAAAACATACATAACATAAAGTATGTCATTTCAGCCATGTTTAAGGGTTCAGTGGTATTACCTACATTTGCAATGTCTCCATCCAGCCCAGAAATTTGCTGTCATCTTAAATGGAATTTTGTTCCCATTAAATAACCCTCTACTTCCAACTCCCCTAACCCTAGAACCTCCATTCCATCTCCGGGAGTTTGACAACTCACAGAAGTGGAATCATACATCTGTATTTGCTCTCTGCAATGGCCGGTTTCACATAATGTCCTCAGGGTTCACCCAGGTTGTAGTAATCAGAATTTGTCTCCTATCAAAGGCTGGAAAATATTCCATTATGTGTGCATAGTGTCATGTTTTCTTTACCCATTCTTCAGTGAATGGGCCATTGAATTACAACCAATCTTTGACTACTGAAAATAATGCTACAATGAACATCCATACACTTCGGTTATTATCTTTTTTCTCTAACACAAAAGTCTGAAATTCATTTCATTCCTTCTGGATTTATATTAAGCAGAAGACTAGCATCTATGAAACTTAAATGTTCCAGCCCTTTTCTCTTCCATGAAGTAGATGCATGTGGGTACTCACCAGTCTGTATCTCTGGTCTTCAAGAATTTCCTCTCTATTTACAACTGATAGACTACAGCACTTTCCACTGTGATTGACAATATCCCTCTCTAGATACAACTCATTGGATGAGGAATTATCTTGGTCAGAAGAACCCAATTCATTGGCTAGCATGAGCCAATAAAATCCTTCCCCTTACAACTTTGGAATCAGTATGTCGACAGGTAGGGTTGGTGAGCTTTGAGCCCTGGACTTGTACAATATGTTAAGTTACAAACACTGGAGATATGCTTAGATCAGGCCCTCTGCTCTGAAGGTGCAGAGTGGAGAAACACAATCTGAGGAAGAAACATAAGCCCTAGTACAGAAAGGATGGGAGACTATGCAAAGCAGAGAGAGTTCCATCCCCCAGATAAGGCAAAGATACTGAAATAGCATTTATACTACTGGCTTTGCTGCCCAAGTGAGGTATATCTCCCACTCCTTGGGCCTCAAGAGATGCCTGCATATCTTTCCCAAAGAACTTCTTAATTTGATTAAGCTATTTCAAGTGACTTCTCTGTAACCCAATGTGTGAAGATTGATATATTAAATTCTGTCTTGTTCTCAGCCAAAGGAGAGAAGGACAGAAAGGTAATTTTCTCTTTTCCACCACTTTTCCACTTAGAAGAACAGCCACATTTTCACGCAGGTGTGTGTGTAGGTACATGCAAGTATGTGTGCATGTATGTGGACCAGAGGACAATCCCAGGTGCCATCCTCAGGAATGCCATCTACCTCCTTTGAGACAAGGTCTCTCACTGGCCTGGAGCTTGCCAATCAGCTAGAGTAGCTGGTCAGAGAGGCCCAGAGACCCTCCTGTTTACCTCCCCTGTGCTTGGATTACAATCACATGACCACCATGCTTAGAACTTTTACGTGGGTTTTGGGTATTGAATTCAGGCCTTTGTGCTTGCAAGGCAAGTACTTTACCAACTGAGCCATTTCCTCAGCCACATTTTAATTTTCGTTTTACTGTTGTCATACTCTAGTGTCCAGTATGGTAGCTACCAATTCCTTATAGCTATCAGGTGCTTGGTATGTGGTTCATCCAAGCAGAATGTGCTCTAATACATACTAGACTCTAATTAGTACCAAAATTGGATATAAACTATCTCCATGATAATGCTATGCTGATTGCATGTCAAAATGGTGTATTATTTAATTTCCCCATTAATGTTATGAACTACTTTAACAGAAGCAACTTAAGGGAGAAGTTTGTTTTGGCTCACAGTTCAGAAGGTGTAGTCCGTCATGGCGGGAACCACCGAGGCTGGAGCAGTTCAGAGCTGCAGAAAATTTCAGCTTATTATTTTTGTGGCTCTCTAAGAAGCAGAAAGCTCAGCCCCAGCAGAAAAGCTTTAGTATGAGCCTCAGAGCTCACCCACCAATGGCTACTTCCACCAGTCAAGTATCCTGACCTACAATCTCCCAAAACAGCACCACTGGCTGAGGACCATCGATTCATATACATGAGTCGATGGGGGACATTTCAAATTCAAATTATAACAAGTAGCACCATTTTGAACATATTCAGTTAAATAAAAATCTATTAACATAAATGTCACTTTAATGTTTTTTATTTTTAATATTTTATTTACTATTTTTATTTTTGTGTGCATGAGTATATTGCCTTCATATGTGTAAGTGTACCCATGTTGTGCAATGCCTGTAGAGGTCAGAAGAGGGCATCGGATTCCCCTGGAACTGGCCTTACAGATGGATTGTTAGTTGTCACGTGGGTGCTGGGAATCGAACCCAGGTCCTCTGCAAGAGCAGCCAGTGCTCTTAACCACTAAGCCATCTCTCTAGCCCTCACTTTACTGTTTTAATGTGATGTCTAGAAAGCCTTAAATTCCATAAGTGTTCAAGTTATATTTCTCTTGCCCACTGTCAATGAAAAGTCAAGGCCAGTCTTAGAACTACAGATCATAGACCTGGCTTTTTTAATTATAAAATCTCTTCTGAATGAAGTATACACCTAGGCCTGCAGTTAGCAAGGAAGACTGGCCAGGAACCCAAGCTTTAGTTGCTGCAGCTAGGCTGGTGCTGTGAGTGAAAGGGGAATAATACCACCCTAGGAGGGACCTGGAGCTTTTCAGAAAACAGAATGGAGAGGCAGAGTCTGTAATACAGGAGACCTGTGTTCTTCTTCCTTGTGGTGCAGTAAAGGCAGTCAGTCTTCATGTGGTAATGTCTAGATGCTAGAGATGGTCACCACAAACCATGACCTTGGAAGCTGTGCAGAGGTCCTTGTGCCTAAGCCATAGCTCAACTTGGCCACTGTAGGGAACATTTCCCAAGACAGGCCACTGAGGACCAAGCCCCTCCTGATCCCCAAATAAGCTCTGGGACTTGATGCAATCCAGTGGTGGGAAAGAGGCAGCAGGAGCATGACAGACATGATGCGTCTCATCAGCCATTTGTTTGCGGGGGTCGAGCTCATAGGCTTAATTTCATCTAGAAAAATGAAGAAAAGTAAGGTTTTCTTCACTGTACCAGTGTGAAGCAAGTTCATACCTGTTTCATAGATAATTTTTCACTGAGGAAATCATGTACCTGCAAAGTCAAAAATATGTTCAGGGAATCTGAAGCCAAAGGGCCCTGGGCCTCTGTATAGTCTACTGGCTATAGTTCTTGTTCCCTGTAGCTTTCATCAGAACATCAGGATGCATATTTTCCAGGTGGATGTCTTCCTAGGAATATACTCAGAACAATCAAGGGTTAGGAGCCAAGAAAGTTCCCACCAATGCAGAAGCTGCCGTCATGAAACCTTTGAGCCAAGAAGGATCTTTATGAATACTGTGGTCCAACATCCCTGTTCTGCTGAGAAGACACTAAGCTATGCAGGAAGTAAACAGGACTTGTTCAAGGTAACATGGGCAGTGGCCAGATCTCTAACTAGAAGACATCCCTTTTTTTTGGAGGGTTGCCTTTTTAAGACAGGGTTTCCCTATAGCCCCAGCTGTCCTGGATTCACTATGGAGACCAAAGACATCCCTTTTTAACTCACTTAAGCATTTCAAGTGATCCTACATTTGAATCTGAAATATGTCAGACCCCAGGTCTTTCTCTCCCCACAAAAAGCCACACAACTGGCAAGATTTCAGGCAGAGCCTTTCTAGCCAGATAACACACAGGTATCTAATTTGAAACACGCTGTCTACAAGGCGACATTTACCTTTACCAGATGCATGTGTTATCCTGAGTTAAGACTCAGCTTAGTATAGCTGCTGCAGCTGCTATGACCCAAATCTAGAAGAAGGCTGAAACAAACCATTCATTGTTATCACATGAAGCTCCCTAAGCAGTTAGGGAGCTCCAGCGTGCCTGTGTTCTAGGCCACACAGTCTTGTAGCTCTTCCACACATAAGAGATTACTCTTCACCATATGGTCCAAGATGACTCATCTCCATGCTTGGTTAATGGGAATGGAGAAAAGAGAGGAATGTTGGACAGTTCATCCCTGTCCTTGAAAGGCATGACGCCAAGCCACTCACATCACATATGCTCCCACTCACTGACTAGAACTTGGACACACGGCCATTGCTTATCACAAAGGAGATGATTAAAACAGTTTTCATTCTGAGAAGCCATGTACCTAGCAAGGAGTTTTTTACCATAGACAAACAGAACAATGGATGTGGGAGACAACAGGCAGTATCTGTCTTGTGGGTGCAGCTAGCTGTTCATATACCCATATTTACACATTAACGAATGAGCTCAAATGAAAACACACATTGAATGCATCCCATACACACAGTGCCCACACTAATATGTATCCACTCAAACACATGCTCTCCAATTCTGTACACACTTGGATATCTATTCTTACAGTGCTTCATAGGCAAACACAGAAAGCACACATATACTGATACAATTATGCCACTAATATACATGTAAATGCACATATATACACAGGAGAGGGAGGGAGAAAAAGAGAGATGAGAGACAGAGACAGACAGAGACGGAAACATCCTGCTGAGTCTATTTGTTCACGCTAGAATGTGGTGAGCACCACACCCCAGTCAGCTGCTGCCTCAGTCAGTGAAGATGCCCTTGTTACATACATATCTCTTTTGCTGTATTCAGAAAGGCGTGTAGAAGATCAAAGGTATACAATATGGCACTGTGTGAAATAAAGTGAGTTGCCATGAAAATGCCCACAAAAAGGTCTACATTCATAGTCACTAGAGCAATTGCTGCCATGCCTCTCTATTGGCAATCTGCCAAATGTATGCTTGGGATTTCCCTGTGCCCCAAGAAAACATGTAGAGTACTAGAACCAAGATTAAGAAGACCCAAACTAGTTGTTGTGGCACACATCTGTAATCTCAGCACTTGGGAGGTAGAAGCAGGAGGATGAGGTATTCAAAGTCATCTTCCACTTCAGAATGAGTTCAAGGTCATTCTGAGACCCTGTCTAAACACACACACACACACACACACACACACACACACACACACGCACACACACACACACAACTATCAGAAAGACAACTTGACCAAATTCTATGTGACTTGTGGTAGAATTATATTGAACTCCAGTGTATTGTTCAATTCTCAAATAGATCATATTGCCTAAAAGATAAGTGGATGGATGGATGGATGGATGGATGGATGGATGGATGGATGGATGGATGGATGGGTGGATGGAAGGATGGATGGAAATGCATGAGCACAAAGCATAACCTTTCACATTTCACCCCCATTTCACTCCTATAACTTAACACCCAGCATGTCCATAACTCAATTTCCCCATTTTCAAAGGCACATAGTGGTTGCAAACAACAGTTAAGTCATCTGGGTGGCTGATGGGTGGATGGATGACTTAGAATCCCCTCCATTCTTATTGGAAAATGAATGTGCTACCAAGAAACATTTTGGATTATGTAATAACAAGGCCTAGGGGAGGAGAAAAACTAGTTTTATTGATATTTACTATGCTTCAGGCTGCGCAGTTACAAGATTGGCACTCTTCTCAAAAGAAGCCCATAGGGTCTATTATCATCTGTCCCATTTTGCAGTCTGTAATAACTTTATTTGTTAACTTCCCGAGTTAAGGGATGCCCAGATAGTAGGTAGGACATTACTTCTAGGTATGTCTATGTCGGGGCGGGGGGGGGGGGCAGACGGGGGCATCCAAAAGAAATTAGTATTTGAATTGGAAATTCAATTCCTGATGCCCCCCATCTAGGCTCTCCACCAAGGGCCTGTATAGAACAAAAGGATGGGAGACAAACGAATTCACACTCTGTGATTTGAGCCATCCATCTCCTTCCCATTGACAGCAAAAATACTGGTTCTTGGGTTTTCAGGCTCAGACTAGGATTAACACCATTGGTTCTCAGGCTTTGGGCTTGGACTAGCGCTAACCCCTGGCTCTCCTGGGTCCTGGGTCCCCAGCTTGTTTCCAAGTCTCCGGGAAGGTATCCAGCTACCTGAAGTCCTGCTGGAGAGGAGAGAGAGGACACTGCTTTATCCTCAGAGAAGCTTCCTTTTATCATTACTGCAGTGTGCAGCCCCTTCTGGCAGTGGGGGATGCTGACTGACCCTTTCACAGCCCTCCACTAAATGCATGTTCTGGCTACTGGCTATACCAGCTTGTTGCTGTGTACTTACTGTGTGCTTACTCAATTGAAGAAGGGCAGTTTCTCCAGCGTGCCATCTCTCTGATCATAGGCCCAAGCTTCATGCTGTGTGAGTCCTCTCCATAGTCTTACACAGGCAAGACTTCCTGTCTGACAGTGAGGCAGGAGAAACTTCCTAGAGGAAGGCGACCTCGGAAGGACAAATAGGAGTTTGTATGTGAAGAGGGAGTAGAAAACATCTGGGGTCCGACAAAGACAATTGCCCTTCCATATCCAAAGCTTCTGTGTCTGTGAATTTAATCATGATGGATGAAAAACATCTGACAAATTTATGTTTGAACTGATCACATACAGATGTTTTCGCTGTCATCGTTCCGTAAACAACACGGTATTTATACAGCATTTACATTGTATAAGTCACTGTAAGTGTATTAGTTTTCCATTACTGTGACAAAATACCTGAGCTAGAGAACATATGGAAAAAAAGGTTTATTTTGGCTCATGCTTTCAAGGTTTCAATCCATGATCAATTGACCCCACTGTGTTTGCCCTTTTGCCTGTGGTGAGAAAGTACATCATTCCAGAAGCATGTGTAGAAGGCAACTAACCTCCTGGCAGCCAGGAGAGAAATGGGGGAGAACAAGAAGACAAGGAGAAGGGAAGAAGGGAAGGAGAGGCTGGGGTCCCAATGGCTCCTCTGGGGGAAAAGATAACCTATTTCCAAATACGTGTCACCTCCTGAGGTTTCTCCACTTCCTATGAGTTGCCCCACCGCCCAGTAGCACCGGATGCTGGCATTCAAAGCTTCAGCATGTGACCTATGGTGAGCATTTTGGATCCAACCTGTAACAATAAGTCATCTAGATAGGATCTGAGGTCTACAGAAGGATGAGCATAACTTAGGTACTGATACCATGCCACTTTATATAGGGCTTGAACATCCGTGGAAGGTGTATCTTTATCTTTGGTGGTCCTGGAACCAGGCCTCCAAGGATGCTGAGGAGAACAATTGAGCAGAGATGGCTTGAGATGGAGCCAGAAAAGAGAAATGAGCTACGGGGATGGTCAGAGGCCAGGGAGTCTAGGGCTTGGCAAGTGTGATCTCTTGGGTTCCTGAGCACATTTTGGAAAATGCTGTAGAATAATTACCACTTACATTATTAAGATTCCCTGCATGTCAGGAGCCATGTCGTACATGCAATTGTTTATTTATTCTCCACAACAACCAGGGATGTGAGTGCTATCATTTGCCCCAATTTACAGGAAAGGTAACTGGGGAACTGAGAGATGAGGAAAGGTGCTTCGGGCCACTCACCTCGAGAGGATGGAGGTACATGTGCACCCTGAGGTTCTGACTCCAGACACTGCCTATTTGCTTTCCCTGTGACGAGTCCAAGTTGGTCATGATCCACTGGGCTGTGGGCTTTGTGTTGCAATGGCTGGTTTTCTGCCTATTTGGGTCTCCCTCACCTTTATGGTGAACCCACAGAGAGGCTGAAATTCCATCTTGGCCAATTCAGTTTCAGAACGCGTATGACTGAGCCGAGATGGATTTGAGTTTAATCTTGCATGCCTAACGGATTTGCAGAGGTATCTCAGAAATTCTCCTGCTTCTATTAGTGAGATACTGTGTGCAGCTTATTTCCACTGACAGGCAGTTTTATCATTATTTTTAAAGCAGGGACTTGTCTTGAATAGTACAGGTGGTGTCAAAAGGAGAGATAACAAACCTAGAATAAAATGTCAGTGCAGGCAAATAACTAAATATCAATTCAGCCCCCTCAGTATGCAGAAAGAACAGGGACTGTCCCAGGGACCCTTCTTCTGTACCCTCAGTGGTCTGTCGGCAGGTGGCACCTTGGTTGTTGGGGGTGTGGGGGTGTTGGTGTGAGAGAATAGAAGAGAGTCCATTTCAAGAGTACCTGAATTTGAATTCTGGCCTATGCCATATCTGTGGACGTCATGGGACCTTGGGAAAGTGGCTTTATATTCTTGGAACTTGGAATCCCTTTTAATAAAGTGGGATAGAGAAATACCCATGTAGGGAGATTGTAGAGATGGACCTGTGTATTACAATGTCAGGTGTGAAGTAGGTGCTCAATAAAGAGTTTCCCTTTTCCTAATGCAAATAAGGACTAGGAAGGACAGGGTCCAGCCTTGGGAGCCTGCCATCTTGCAAGGGAGACAGGCCTGCAGACGAATGTGCTTGTGGCTGGAAGAGAGATACGCATGTGCTGTGGAACCAGAGAGGAGGGAAATGAGGCTGTGGACAGGTGTTATGGCTCATTTGAGATGTGTTCCCCCAGAATTCAGGTTGCATAGGCCTTTCTCCAGTGTGGTGAGATGTGAGCCTTTAAGGGTTGGAGCTAAGTGGGAAGTCCTTAGGTCATTGGGGTGCTGTCCTTAGAATGGATTAAAGCTTCTCTTGGGAGACCCCTAAGTTGCTCTTTCGCTCTTACCATGATGCTCCTAGGCCCCCACCCCCAGAGGTCCAACCAATCCCAGACATTCAGACTCCAAAACCATGAGTTAAATAACCTTTTATTCTTTATAAAGTTAGCTTTCCTCAGATAGTTTGTTGTAGTAACTGCATTAGTCAGATTTTTGCTCCTTGTGACAAAATACCTAGGAAACCATATAAAAGGAAGAAAGATTAATTTTGACTGATGACCTCAGATGGTGACAGTGTTTGTGCCTTCTCTATATTTTGTTGTAAGATGGAAATAAGAATACTTGGTTGTAGCTTTTGCACCAAATAATCTTGTGCTCGATTTGGAAGCTTTTCTGGATTCCAGGTCATGTCTCACTCCCAAGTTATCTGCCTGGCATGAGGCAGAATAGACGCCAAGTGGCATTTTACAGAGGGGATGTTTGTGCCTCTCCCAAATTCATATGTTGAAATATGAACCCCCAGGGTGATGGTGTCAAGTAGGTATGTTGGGAGATTTCAGGCCTTAGGTCTTATGTTCTGGCCTTGTGAGATGGAACAAAGGAGTTGTGCCTTCAGAGACGGGATCCCAAGGATCTGTCTTGCCATGTGGTAGTAGAATGAGAAGTCAGAATCTGTAATCCTCCCAAATCTCCCATGCTGACAGCCTCACCTCACACTTCCAGCTTCCAGAGCTATGTGATGTAACTATGTATTGTCGCAGATGTCTGGTTTATTGTTTTTGTGTGTTTGTGTCTCTTGTTATAGCAATTCAAACAAACTAAGACAAGATATGAGAGAATCATTTAATGGAAATTTTTATGTAGGATAAATGGGGAGGGAATGCAGTCGGTAAGGAGAGACTTCAAGCGTGATGCAGGCCTGACATCTATGCAAAAGTGATGGATTGGATGGGAAGAGCCTCAGCTCACGGTGCAAATTCAGGGGGAGTCTTTTCCAGGATGACAGGAAAACCCAGGAGAGGAATCTGCAAATGCAGGAGTGACTGAAATTGGAGCCCTTTCTAAGCTCCTTCCTCCCTCTGCTCAGCCATTGATTGGCTAGAGCGTCCCAGCCAAGCATGGCTATGTGAACACTGCCACAGATGCAAGGGTGTGCTGGCTGGGGGTTGTGCATCTGCCTTGCTCTCTGCAGCAGAATCTGAGCAGGATACCCCTGTAGCAAGCCTCCATAAATCCTTGTTTGATATAATTGAACTGTCTTTGCAAGCTATAGACTCTCTACTCTGATGCCTCTGTACAATGAGCATTTATCAGCACTGGAAAGAGCTGACGTGTGTGTTCCCAAACTTCACATGTGAAAGTCCTCAGCCTTAGTACTTTTAAATGTATCTATATCGGAGAGGGGATCTGAAAAGAGAATGATTAAAATGAGATCATTACAGAATGGGTATGCTTATGAGAAGACAGAACTGGCATAGGCATGCCAGAGGAAGACTCATGAAGAAAGAGGCCATTTCCAAGCCGAGGAAGCAGGCCACAGGAGAAGCCACCCTACCATCACCTTGACTTTGGACTTCCAGCCACCAGCTAGATGCCTCATGGTCTCTTCAGAATGTATGGCAGGACCACGGCTCTTTAGTAATGGGAAAATGATTACCAAAACAATCCTAAGTATAAGCTCTTACTGTGTGGATTAGCATTCCAGTGTGGCCATTGCTTGTAAAGCAACCTGAGTATCCTGATTTGTGTATGTGTCACTCCTGCATCTGTCTGAATGGTCACGTCACTCCTTTGGGTCCAAAGCGCCTTTTTCTATCTTATATGGCATTCTCATTTGGTTTAGGGATGACTGTAAACCAGCATGATCTTATCTCAATCCTCATCTTAACTACATCTACATAAAGTCACATTCTGATTTCTTGCTGTAGAAGGGAAGGAGTGACACCATTCAATGCAACACCATGTAGTATCTTCTTAAATTCTCCATAAATCTACACAGTAAGTACATTTAGCACAGTTGAAGACCACAGCTTAGGGAGGTTCAGTAACTAACCTGGGATCACACATCTGGTAGATCATCAAACCAGGATTTGAGCTGACAATCTAGTTCCAGAGTATCCAAGTCTATCTTTTATGTTTATTTTCTTAATAATGTCATTTAATGAGTGCTAGGATTTGGATAAGTGTACCCCAAAGGCCCTTGGTAAAGCTTTAGTCCCCAGCCTGTGGCACTGAGGAAGTGGAGAGATCTTTAAGAGATGGGGCCTAATTGAAGGAAGTCAGGCCACTGGGGGTATGCTTTTGAATGGGATGTTGAGACCCAAGTCTTTCTTCTTTTTTCCTCCTCTTTCTCTTCTTTCTCTGTCCCTCTCTCCCTCGCTCTCTTTCTCTCTCTCCCTCCCCCGCACCCCCTGAGCTCCTACCATGATGCACTGACTCAGCACAGGTCCAAAAGCAATGGACCCAACTAACCCATCCAGAACTGAGAGCCAAAGCATAGTTTTCTCCTTTCAGTTGATTATCTTGGCTGTTTTGGTACAGTAACAGAAGGCTAGCACAATGACTAGAAGGTTTTCTTTTTTTCATTTTTTTGTATTTCATGTAGGACACCTCAAAAAATCTTAATCATCTTTATACCCTCATTCCCACTGGCACCCTCTCATAGCCCCCCACCCCCACTGGAGCCCGTATACTCTGTCATCCCTGTTACTGCCCCAGGCTGTTGTTAGAGCTCCAGCTGTTCCCTAGTGCAAGTCCATCCGCTGAGTCTAGTAAGCCTATCTAGACTCCCTTGTTTTAGGAAGGTCAGCTCTTCTTCTAGCAGCAATCAGTTGTCAACATTCCTGAAGATAAGATTGGAGTCTGCTGTTCATTTTCCCAGTTCTAGCTGGGTTATTGTCTGCCTGAGTTTGCATGGGACTTGTGTATGGTAAAACCTATGCCATAGAATCATATAAGCAGGTTCCAAGGAGCTTGTAGGACTCTGTTTCCATATGCTTATGCCCAACCTCCCTGGCTCTTACAGTCTTTCTGCCCCTTCTTCCATAATGGAAGACTCTTGATCTCTACACTTTGGCCATTTGTGACCTTTTGTGTTCCTGGCCCTCCGCTGTGTGAGAAGCTTCATTATTGAGAACTGATTCCTTAGTGTCCTCTTCTTTATCCCTGTTCTATGTTCCATGAGCCTTAGGTGTAGATGTTGCATTGCATATGTGTCCATTAGGCCTGGGCAATCCATAGACAATGTCTGTGTATGACCAGTTGTGGTACTTGGTATTAGTCTCTGATTACTGCAAAATGAGCCTCTTTGATGAGTAGTGACTGTGATATTTGTCTGTAAATATAAGGATACATATTTTGCACATAGTAAGAAATTATATTAGTCTAGCAATGTGAGAGTTTTGGGGTTTTCTCTAAGATCTGTGACCACTCTGGCCATGTGTATTAGGTTATATTACAGTACCACACTTGAGTTTCCTCCCTTTGTGCGGGCTTTTAGTCAAATTAGGTAGCTGTTGATTGCCCCCAAGACAAAAGTGCCACTACTGCACCAATGGAATATACTGTGCTGGCTGTTGATGTGGTTATTTGGTCTTGAAGTTGGCATTGGCTCATTTGTTGATGTTTTCCCTTGGCACTTTCATAGCAGTCTCCAAAGCTATGAGAGCTCATTTTCAGGGCAGTGGCTTCCAGGTCAGTTGCAGCTCCATTTCTCCAAATCCTGTGTCCGACGTATGTTGTATCTTTGGCAGTAGGGACTTACCTTCAAGTTCTGGGAGGCCATCAAGGGCTGTGGCAATAGCCTGTGTAATTTTGGGAGTCTCTTGGACCACTCTGACCAACAACTCAAAGGAAGATATCTCCTGTCTGGCACTGTCAATGACTAGAAGTTTTTAATTTCAATAAACATAATCATATTTGTAGTTTTATGGTGAACGTTTTTTTTCCATCCTGAGTTTTCGTCTCAGCAATACGCTCTTGTGCTTCACTTTAGATGGGTTATATCTGTGGCTTTATGCTATGTTTGTGGTCCATCTGGAATTAATCTTTGTGTTGGTGGGAAGTTTGAATGAATGAGCAAGCTCTAAATTCCTAATAATCTATCCATGTTCTGTGAAAAAAAAAAAAGAGAAAACAAGACAAAGTTAGCATATATAGAGAAGATATGTTGGCTTATGTAATTGAAGGTTAGAAGATTAACCAGTTCACAAATGATTTTGAAATTATTAGAAACAGGGTATAGAAGAATTGGATTGCCACTCATTAAAGTAACTTTAGAAAAGAGGTGAACCTGCAGGTATGGCTAGATTCACAACTTGAAAGATGCGATCAGCATTGAGCTTCTCCCCCACCTCAGATCTTTCCTGCCTGCATTTCAGACATGCTCTCCCCTCATGGTGGGCAACCAGCAGCTGTTTTAGGCTTACAATCTCATCCTCCCAGCCACCTCAACTCCTCCATCTTTTGATGGATTGAATTTTATTGATTTTTTTCATTAAATTTAAATTTATTAAACCTTATACTTAAAACTTACAAAAATAACTAAAACAAATTCCAACTGAAGACCCTTGATTTGGTTGCTAAGGTCAATAATTACAAATTATTTGGAGACATACTTGCTTTTGGTAGCTTTTATTTAATGAAATTTATTAAAATAATCTTATCACTTGAGCTCCTTTAAAATCTATTCTGATTGAAAGGCCATAGACTATAGAAAATTCTTTTCTTATTTTAATTCTTTTAAAAAAATTATTTATTTAATAAGCCCACATAATTAGAAGCAGCATTTCATTACAACAGAATTGACATATTCAATAACAATTTCTGTGGGAGACGGGCTTGAGCCTAGGGTAAAAGTCTTAATGATAGCCATACAGCAGGCCCAAGGCAATGGCCTGACCACTGGAGCCACTAGGAGCACCTTGTGACATTTGCTTCCATTGGCAGATCATGAAACTGATGCCTAGAGCTTGCCACTCCCTAATCACCACCCTTGGAATTCCAAATTGCAACACTTAGATATTGCAACAGTCAGGGTCACATAGTTTCCAGAAATCAGGGTCTGTAATCTGAAACCCATTAAGCTAATGAGGCATCTGGCCCACTATGCTGCGATAGGACACTAAGCCTGTTATGCTAATAAGGTATCCTACTCGCTGTGCTGTGATTGGACCGCTACCCCTATATAAGCTTGTGCCTTCCTGCAATAAAGTGGATCTGCATCACCAAACCTGGTCTCCTGTGTCTGAATGTGGCTCCACTGACACAGTCCCTCACCAGCCCTGGGGTCCGGGACTGGGCAGAAGTAGCAACGATTGGAGGCAGCACAGGGCGAGCAGAAGAGCTGCCTCAGTGCCTGGTGAGCAGAATAGTGGCCTCAGCACAGGGAGAGTGGAGGGACAGCTGTAGTGCCCATGAGAGCGAAGGAGTGGCACCCATGTGAATGGAGGAGTGGCTGCTGTCCACGGCAGCCACAAATTTCCAGAGCTAAGATGTATCTCTTTCAAAATTGGCTGTAAATTTTTAGGTTTACAGTTAATTTAATACAGTTATACAATATTGTACTCAGTATAAACCCTATAAGACATAAAATTAAATGAGGTTTTAACCTTTAAAAAGGATCTCCATTTCATTATTAAAATAGTTTCATACAGAAAAATTCATTTTTAATGCAATTGACACTAAGATGTTTGCACATGCGTTTCTAATCTCTATATATCTGATTATTACTAGTCACAGTCAGTTACTTTCTGAGCTCCTTGGCATCTGAGCATGGACATAAAGTCATCAGGTACATTTCAATGCTAATGTTTTTCACATCTACTAATTATTGAGGAGCAAATTTTATGCTTTGAAGGATTATTATTTTTTAATTTTTTAAAATTTAATAACCACATGATTAGAAGAAGCATTTCATTACAGCTTTAACATATTCAGTAACACACTCCAGAGAAAGGATACATCTCTTTCAAAAGTGGCTATAAAATTTTTAGGTTTGCTGTTGAATTAATAAAGTTATACAATATTGGACACAGTATAAACCTTGTAAGATATAAAATTGGATGAGTTTTTAACCTTTATAAAAAATCTCCTTTTCATTTTAAAATATACTGTTTCTTACAGAAAGATTGTTTTTGCTACTGACACTGAGATGTTGGCGCATGCATTTCTAATCTGTTTGTATCTGATTATTGCTAGTCATAATCAGTTGCACTCAGATCCTTGGTGCCTGTATATGTCTATAAAGTCATCAGGTAGATTTTGATGGTAATGGTTATCACTTCTACTAATTAACACAATGTAAATTTTTATGCTTCCTCCACAAATACAATACATTTTTTTAGTTTGTTGATTTTTTTGTGTGTGTGTGTATATCACACAGAACACCCCAAACCATCTTATTCAACTATACACCCACTTCCCAGATGGAACCCTCCCATAGCCTCCCTTCCCCACCGCTACAGCCCTTATACTCTGTTAACCCTGCTACTGTCTGCTGTGTTGTTGGCACCCCCAGCTGTTGCTCACTACTTGTCCATCTGGTGAATCTAGTCAGCCTATCTAGAGGTCTTTGTTTTAGGAGGGTCAGCTTTTCCTCATCTAGCAGCAATCAGTTGTCAATATTCCTTTAGATAAGATTGGGGTCTGCTATTTTCCCAGTTTTATGCTGGGTTGCTATCTGGGAGTCCCTTGGGCCACCCTGGCCAACAACTCAAAGTAAGGTATCTCCTGTCTGGCATTGTTGCTTGTTATGTAGCCTTTAGCTATGCATATGGACTCTTAGAAAATTATATTGGCCCCTTTAATCTTTGGATATACAATCCTTTTGGGTGCTTAAGGCCATACAGTTGGCCGAGATAAACCAATTTATTTTTACTCTTAAGGTTGTTTGAGGATCTGTTCCTCAGCAGTCACATGAGCTTGGGAGGAGCCCCTGGCTCCTTTCTTTTACCAGTTCTGGCTATGTGAAGATAAGTCAAAGGTCCTACTCGACCATGGCTGGCTTTGCTTGGAAGCATGTAGGAAATGTTTCCTCTGTATTGACCCTCCTCTTTACAGACTGGACACTGGGTCAGGTCCATCTGGTGGGGTCTCCACAGCCTCCTTGCTCAAGAGGACAGGTGACTCACCACAGTTACAGGACATTTTGAGAGATGCTCATA
>NW_008347312.1:3130445-3131069 GCF_000622305.1 Nannospalax galili
AACAGCCAAGGTTAGTTCCACCAGTCTGGTATTTTTAATTACTGTGTGCCATGTAGCTAAATCTTTGGCAAAGACCAATTGTTCTCAGATAAACCTTACCTGGACATATATCTCTTGATCTGGTATGTATAATTTGTCAGTAGATTGTTGGGATAATATGGTTCCCTCGGGTTTTTAAAACTATCTAGGCATTATTTATCTCTTGCATTGTCTCACCCCCCCATTATGGTTTCCCTAATTAAGGTGCCCCCATTTCCCCCTTTCTCCCTTAATAATACCCTTCTCCTATGGTCCTACCTCTCTTGAGCTCCTTCTTTCCATTTATCCCCTAGATTCCTTGTATACCCTTCCCCCCCTCCCTTAAACTAACCCAATTTTTATCTATGTCTCCCTTATTAATGCCTGCTCCCTACTGTTCTTCTCTTTCAGGTTCTTTCCCTTTACCTCCCTGATTCCTTTCCATTATCCTGGTTCTTTTAGTTATTTCTAGATACATACTCACTTATCAGGATTTGGTTCTAGGATCCACATATGAGGGAGAACATATGTCGATTTTTTTTTTTCTGAGTCTGTGTTACTTCACTTAGTATAACAGTTTCTAGTTCCATCCATTTACCTGCAAAT
>NW_008347312.1:3131252-3164459 GCF_000622305.1 Nannospalax galili
CCAGCAGTGAATGAGTGTTCCCCTTTCCCCACATCCTCTCCAACATTTAGTATCATTTTGTTCACTTGGTCTTATTCAGTCTGACTGGGGTAAGATGAAATCTTATAGTGGTTTTAATTTGCATTTCCCTAATTATTAGTGATGTTGAACATCTTTTAAGATGTTTCATAGCCATCTTTACTTCTTTTGAGAACTCTCTGTTCAGCTCCTTGGCACATCTTTGAATTGGGTTACTTCTTGTCTTGATTCTGTGTTTTTTGAGTTTGTTATATATTCTGGATATTTAAGCTCTCTCAGATGTTGGTGAAGATTGCTGCTTGTGAATATTTTCTCCCATTCTGTGGGTTTTCTCTGGTTACTTCCTTTGATGTACAGAAGGCTTTTAGTTTAATGAGGTCCCATTTGTTGATTCTTGACCTTGTTTCTTGAGCAATTGATGTCCGGTTTAGAAAATCCTTTCCTACATCTGTATCTTTTAGGTTTTTCCCAATGTTTTCTTCCAAAAGTTTCAGAGTTTCAGGCTTTACATTGTGGTCTTTGATTCATTTGGAATTGACTTTTGTGCAAGATGAAAGATAGGGGTTTAGTTTCATTCTTTTACAGGTGGAGATCCAGTTTTGCGAGCACCATTTGCTGAACATGGTGAATGAACTTGAACATTTCCTCCAGTGAATGTTCTTGGCCCCTTTGTCAAACATCAGGTAGCTGAAATTGCATGTACTCATATTTGGGTCTTCAGTTTTGTTCCATTGATCTACAGGCTTATTTTTGTGCCAGTACCATGTTGTTTTTATGACTATAGCTCTGTAATACAGCTTAAAATCTGGTATAGTAATCCCCTCAGCATTGCTCTTAGTGAGCAGGGTTGCTCTGGCTATCTGAGGACTTTTGTGCTTCCATATGAATCTTAGGTTGTTTTTTCCAGTTCTGTGAAAAGTGTCATGGGGATTTTGATTAGCATTGCAATGAATCTATAAATGGCTTTTGGTAGGATGGTCATTTTCACAATGTTAATTCTTCCAATCCATGAGCATGGGAGGTCCTTCCATCTTCTGATGTCTTCCTCAATTTCTTTCTTTAAAGAGTTAAAATTTTCTTTGTAGAGCTCTTTAATGTCTTTGGTCAGGTTTATTCCAAGGTATTTTATTTTATTGCAGCTATTGTGAAGGGGAGTGTTTCCATGTGCTCTTTCTCTGATTGCTTTTTATTGGTACATATAAAATTTACATACTTTTGTAGGTTAATTTTGTAATCTGCCACTTTACTGAACATGTTAATAAAATTTCTAGGAGTTTTCTGGTGGAATTTTTGGCATCTCTTAGATATAATATCATCTGCAAAACAGATAATTTGATCTCTTCTTTTCCAATTATTACTCCCTTAATTTCCTGCTCTTGTCTTATTGCTCTTGCAAGAGTTTCAAGCACTATGTTAAAAAGGAGTGGAGATAGTGGACACCCTTGTCTGGGCGGGGGAGATGGGAGGGCAATTGCCACTGGGGGGGGGTCAAGGTATGGAGGGCAAGATGGATTTACCCCAGAGAGAGGCCTATGGGTTGTGCAGTCCCAGGGAAGCAGAGGGAGGTGAGGGCGGGCATTTTATTGATTTTTAAAATATAAATTTCTAAAATGCTTTGTGGTGGGCACTGGTTTTTTTTTTTTTTTTTTTCGCTTGAGGCAGTTTTCTAGCCATCCTGGGGAAACCTCCGTCTTTGGGTTTCCAGTTTACCCTTCTTTCATTTTCCCAATTCTGCCTTGCTTTTTCTGTTTAATGGCTCAGGGCTATTCATGGACCACCGAAGAGCTTTGGAGTTAAACATGACCTGCATCTACTTTCATATTTTAGTAATCATGTGACCTTGGGAAAGTTGTTTGACATCTCCAAGAGGTAGTTTTGTTATCTGGAAAAGGGAGAAAATAATAGTCCTGTCTGTTAGGATTGTTGGGAGGAATATGAGCCCATATACTTGAAAAAGAAAGGAAACAAAACAGTTGATTCCTAAATAAATATCTAAATTATTACTTTTATTAAGATGAAGAAAACAGTTCATTTATTCAAGTCATTCCACTGAGAAATAAGTGTGCAGTCTTGAGCTGAGATGCCACAGTAGAATTACAATGAAACCCTATACAAAGGTTTGGTTAGAGACTGCAGCAGCAATGGAAGGATGCAAGGTGCTGCTGTCCCCCTGTGTTTTCCTGTTCTGCTCAAAAAAACACTGCACAGCACAATTAAACAAATGAAAAATGGTGCTGCAGTGACAGAAGCAGCTTGCTGCCTCCAAAGCCAGGATTCTGAGGTAAAAATTAGAATGAGACTACAGTTCAGAGTCAACCTCAAACTGGTGTCTCATCCTCTCTTCCTAATATAGGCACTTAATTTATCAATTAAAAAAATGACCAGACTTGTCACTCGACTACACACTAGGAAACATGAACAGAAATGCTGGCAAACACGGAGGGGCCTAAGATACTGAAGTGTAGATGTAAATAGGAGAGAGAGAGATGATGTGGCTTGCATTAGCAGTAGCTGTTAACAGGATTAACTGTTAGTGTGGTAAAATAATGTATTGGTCAAAGGTCTGTTGCTGTGACAAAAGTACTTAGGGTAACTTAAAAGAGGAAAGTGTTATTTTGGCTCATGGTTTTTTGGCTCAGAGGTCCATAGTCACTTGGTTGTACTATTTAGTCACCAGGCTGGGTGAGGCAGCACATTATGGTGGAAAACACATGGTAGAATCTGGAAGCAAAGAGAGAGAGCAGAGGGTTGGGGTTCCCACATGTCTGAGGAAAGCATGCCCCCACCCAGGTGAGGTGGTGCATATCTGTACTCCCAGCTGTTGGACAGCAAAAGCAGGAGGACCAGGCATTCATGTTCATCCTCTGCTACAGGTGAATTCAAGCACAACCTGGGTTACATGAGATCCTGTCTCCAACAAACAAAGTAAAACAAAGCAAAGACACAACAAAAAGCCAAAACCAAAACAAAAGAGTGTGTCCCCAAAGACCTAACTTCCTCTCTCCAGGCCCCACTTCCTGAGGGGTCCATCAGTCTTAGCATCAGCATCAGCTGAGGACAAGCCCTCAATACTGGAGCTTCAAAGGAACCAAATCTAAATCATGATAAACAGGCTCTGAGATCTGAGCAGGAACAAGGTCTGGAACTGAGAAAGTACCAGAACTACCCAGAGTCTCCTTGTAAAAGGTGAAGGAGGGAAGGATAGCAACTCTTCCTGAAAAAAACACCTTTTAATTCAAAGCCTTTTTATGACCTTCAGAAGCCAAACTCAAATTAACATAGTGTTGCTAAGTAGAGACTCTCCTGCTGGTCTTCTATAATGAATAAATACCATTCGTTTGTAATTAGCAGCATCCAGCTGCAGAAGGGCAATTAGTAAGCTAAGGGGAATGAGAACAGGAGGCCCTCTTAAGAAGGCAACACATCAAGGCTTTCTTGGCTTATTGGGATTTACCTTATGTACTCCCAGTCCTGAAATAGCAGGAGCTTTTTCTTTGGTTCTTTTGTGATCTTGCATATGTCAGTGTGTGGGATACCAAGGTTTCTATGATACAGGGGTATTGTCAGGGAGGGTAAGACCATGGGGAATCACTATGGGCTATACCTTCCTTTTTAACACAGTGGTTTCCACTCTGCAACCAGAAGATTTCTGGGATCGTGGAATTGGAAACATACAGACAGGTATATGTCTCTTTGCAAATTTTGCTTTAGCTTCATTGACCATTTGTGATTCACCTTATTTTTTTTTTAATTTTATTTTTTTTTGGTCTTTTTGAGTCAGGGTCTCCCTGAAGCCACAGCTATCCTGGATTCACTATGGAGACCAGGCTGGCTTCGAACTCACAGAGATCTGCCTGACTCTGCCTCCCGAGTGCTGGGATTAAAGGCGTGCGCCACCACGCCCGGCCACCTTATATTTTTATAGAAAGGAATCTAGATAGATAATGCAGAAAAACGCTGATGCTCAGAAGTTCTTGAAGGCTCTCATTTGGACTGCTTTGAGGAGCTGGCCTCCCTCAGGGTGGCAGAGATGGAGGCTAGCTGGGACTTACCTTGACCTTTCTTCCAGGGAAGGGGTAGGGAACTTTGATGTTGGCAGCACGTCTTATCTGTGGAGTAGAGCAGGACCAGCCTCAGCAACTCTGGTATCACCAGCTGACAGGCAATTAATCAGCTGTCAAAGCTGGCGCCCTCAGGTGTTTCTCAGTCATCTTGGGGGATGGTTCCTGCAAATGATACAATTTTCAGAAGCATGAGCTTTTAGAAGAATACACATCTATCATCTTATTTTTCACCCTCATTTGCTATACCATGCAGAAAAGCTTTCAAGATTGGTCAGAGTATTATCAACGCAGAATTATAGTCAAGGCATCTAGACCAATAAGCTGCTACTGCACAGCAATGATGTGGCCAATGAGGTGAGGGAAATTTTGTCATTAGGTGTGGAATTTAGGCTCTGCAGTTCAATTATGGGCAAGAATAAACCGTGTGTGGACGGCAGATTGGAGCACTGACCCACCTCTGACCCTTATAAGTGGTATCAACTTGGGCAGCTGGCTTAGTTTCAGAGCCTCAGGTGCCTTGTCTCTAAAATAGGGATTGGAGATACAGCTCAGTGGCTGAGAGCACTGGCTGCTCTTGCAGAAGACCCAGGTTCAAGTCCACATGGTGATTAACAACTGTCTGTAACTCCAGCTCCAGGGGTTCCGACACCCTCTTCTGATCTCTGCCAGCATTACATGCACAGGTGCACTTACACACTTAAAAAAGTTATACACATAAAGATAAATAAATCAAGACATTTTAAAATAAGGGCAACACTGTCTATCTCAAAGGGAGCTGTGAGTGTTGTACTTTTCCTGAGACATGAAGGCTCAGCACAGAGGTAGCCAGGTCTAGTAGATCTTGTGGTGCCAAACAAACATGGCTTCAATGCCCGATTACCCTCACAAGCAGTGGGACCTTTAGCACTTTATCTCGCTTTGCTGAGAGTCAGTCTCTTCATGGGCTAATATGGATGCTATTTGATCCTTCATAGTGCTGTTGGGGGATAACTGAAAATACATTCAAAAGCATTGGTAGGTACATATGAACTTGCCTTCTCCTGTACATGGATTTAACTGTACAAGGATTTGCCTTAGCAAAGCAGTAACCAGGGCAGAAAGACATGGCCTTGAATCTTAGTAACACCCTTGACAAATTGTATGTCAGGGCCCATTGCTTAACCTCTATGAGGTTAACACAGTTTTTACATCTGTAGAAAAGAAAATAGAATATTGGCTTTTACAAGGTTAAATGGGAAGATGCCCCATTAGTATAGCATACAGAAATAACAGCTCTATTTATTATTTTTGCATCTCTTTGACCAAATACCTAAGAAAAACAACATGAAGGGACAATAAGATTTTTTTTTAACTTTTACAAAAACTTTATTGAGAATTTCATACATGCATATAAGGTGTTTTGATCAAATCCATGCCCACTCCCTCCCTTCCAACAGCTCCCATATCTCCCCATCACTTTTTTTCTTTTCTTTTTTTCCTTCTTGCATTTATTTTTTTTTATGGGGCTTTTGGCTACTTGAACATTCTCCCCTCTGAAGAGGTAACCCTAAAATCTTTTAAGGGTTAGATACAAGCTCCCAAATACCTTTGACATTTTTGGCCTTTGGAACAGAGTGTGTTGCTAACAGTCCCAGGGAAATTTTGACTTTTAGCCAAGAAACTGGCTACTTTTCTTTGGGGTCTTTTTACCCTAACTGCTTAGCCAATTCCTACCTCCTATTCGTATAACACCATCCTCTGAGGGGCTTACCCAAATTGCCAATAGGGAATAGGGACACAGACCACTCTGGCTTCTTCCATGCTGAACAGGGATGCAGGGTGAGGCAATTGGAGTACCCCTTCAGTGGGTCTATCTAAGAGATTCCCAAATTGCATAACTCTTATCTCTAAGGGGAAAAGAAAGTCCTTAAATCGTGACTAGGAGATGTGAAGGAAAAGGGAGCCTATTCATGATTTGAGAATAAGATTTTAGTTCACAGCTTTAGAGATCTTGGTCCACAGTCTTTGGTTCCATTGATTCTGGGTCTGTAAGAATATCATGTGGTTGGAATGTGCGGAGGAGGGGACTATTCACCTCATGGTAGGTAGGTAGTACAGAGTGACAGGAAGGGGCCAAGCAATATATGCCCTTTATAAACACATCCCCAGTGATCCACCTCCTAAAGGGCCCATCATCTTCCAAAATAGTGCATCAGCACAAACTGTTTATCACCTAAGCCTGGGGGGACATTTCACAGCCCAAGTATAATGGCAGCTGATATCCATGGAGTACTTGTTGTTCTAAATTAATTAGACATATTAATTCATTAAATCTTCCTCAAAGCTTTGAGAACTAGGCCTATTTTATAAATTGTGCCTCTGAGACTTATGTCCAAGATTGTTTGCTAACAATGAATTGGGAATCAGATTTAAATAAAGCCAGGCCTGTCTCATTTTCCAAACTCTCAACCATTGGGCGACATGAGTTTATTTCCCCATCATCAAAGTGTTAAAGACTCATAAATAGAATTGAGTAAACAAAGAGAAGCTCATGACTGTGTTGCATGCATTGTAGCCCCATTGACTGGATGCAGGCACATTAATTTTTGGGGTAGTCAGGACACCATTCAAGGACCAGTGTTATAGGCTGGACTGGAAATGAATGATAGGACCAGGATAGAAGGTTTCCTACCTAAGACCTGGGAGTCTACAAACTGCTTTTCAGGAAAATTGTACAGGTATTAGGTTCTATGGTTTGAATATTTACCACCAGAATTCCTTTTTTCCTATTTTTTAATTGAATTTTTATAAATTTCACACAATATATTTTTATTGTATTTAGATCCATTTCATTATCTGTACCATCTTACCATCCCTGCCCAATTTCATGTATTCTTTTTCATATATGCTTATTATATAGAGAATTTAATTTGTGTCCCCAAATGTCCTTTGATGTAGGTGCATTCATTGGAGCCTGGTTAACCACTGAGAGTCACATCCTTTAAAGAGACTGACTCTCTCCCTCCCAGCAACCATTAGTTGCCAGTAGCTCCTCCAATAGGATTGGAGTTTCTTATTCACTTCCCCATATCTACACAAGAATTTTGTCTGGCTTGAGCTTATACAGGACTTGTGCGTGCTGTTACCATTGCTGTGAGTTCGTATGAGCAACTTCCCAGCTGTCTAGAAAACTGTTCCCTTGTGGTCATCCACCATCTCTGGCTCTTACAATCTTTCTGTCCCGTCTTCCACAATGACTCCTAAGCCTTGGGAGACTGAAGTTTGATATAGGTGTCCTATTCAGGGATAAGCAATCTACAGTCTCTTATTCTCTGCACACTGGCCAGTTTACGGTTCTCTGGGTTAATCACCATGTGCTGCATAAGGAAGCTTCTCTGGTGAGAGTTGAGAGATGTGTTAGTCTATGAGTATGACAATAAGTTATCTATACCTATCTATAAGTTAGTCTATGAGTACAATATTAAGGAGTTGCTTTAATACTCTATTTAGCAGAATAATAGCATTAGGCTCTCTGCTATGGCCTGAGGGCTTCTAGCCTCAGGTTCCTAGGTGTGATATCAATGTCAGGTATGGGCGCCATCCTATGAAGCAGACCTTAAATCGAATAGTAAAGTGATTGGTTACCCCTATAGTATTCATGCCACGATTTCACCAGCCACCAGAATTGTTATGGTGGAAGTGTAATCCCCAAAGTAATAAGGGCGTATCTTAGTAGCATTTGGAGGTGGAACCTATGGGAGGTGGTTGAGTCATGAGAGATTTGCCCTCACCAATGGATTTATCTATCAGCAGATTAATAAATTATGAAAAGAATGGCTTTGCAATAAAATAAACTTTCTCTGGCATGCAATGATACTCTGATCTCCACCAGCAAGACAGCTATCTTCAGAAACGGCCCTTGACTTTGGACTTCTCAACTTCTAGAACTATAAGAAATAAACTTCTCTATAAGTTACCTAGCCTTAGGCATTCTATCATTCTATCAATATAAAGTGGACTAAGATACCAGGCTTAGGGAATAAGTCCTATGCATCGGAGTGAGATCAAAGTTAGGGCAGTGAGGTCATGAGCTATGTTGTTCCAGGTTTTCAAACAGGTTTCCAGAGACTCTCAAAGGCTTCAAGGAGCCAGAATGAATGGATGGATGATCTTTTTAGGGAACCTCCCCTGGATAAATAACAACCAATAACCTCCAGTTTCTCTCCATCTTCTGAAAGGTCTAACTTGGGTCGAATGGACAGGGCAGCTGCTTTGGTGGACATTTACATGGTAATAACCAGGAAAGGCTGAGTAAGGCTACCATAACTTGTACCTCCCTATGCACACACAAATCTATAATCCATGAAAGATTATTATTTTTTTGTTTTGACTTTTTGAGAGAGGGTCTCCCTGTAGCCCCAGCTGTCCTGGAACTCATTATGTAGACCAGGCTGGCCTTGAACTCACTGAGATCCACCTGCCCCTGCTTCCCAAGTTCTGGGACTACAGGTGTGAGCCGCCATGCCTGGCAAAAGATTATTTCTTACTCATGCCACAGTCTACATGAAGGATGAACAGTTATGGTAATTGGCTTCTAAGCTGTGACTCCTCCTACCTGTCCTTAGGTGTTTTCCAGTTATTTATGTTTCTTGGACAGCTTCTGCAAGCATCTGAGATTGTGGTCTCTGTTTTTCAGACTAATGTGTCTCAGGCAATGGCATCCTTAGGAATTGACTTCCCTAGAGTGAAATCTTGGTTCTGGTTTGCAGGGAAAACAAATGCATCATGAGGGCCCCTGAAAGCCTGGATTGATGCTGGCTGGTTGGTAAGTCGTTAGAAGCAAATTGGCTCTGGTGTGGAAAGATCCATCATAACCCCCACCTTGTCAACCTGCCTCGTACTTCAGAGGCTCCTCCTACACTCTATCTCTGGAAGTGCTTGGCACTGATGTGGGACTTAATTAAAAGAACACTACATGCTGGCTGGGGGCTGGGCAGGGTTAGGGAGAGGACATAGGATCTCCTAGGCTCTTCAGTGAGGGTGTTAAATTGCAATGTCACCATAACTCAGGCTATGAGTGCTTGGAAAACCATCTTGACTTAAAATGGGAATATCCTCAAAGCTTATGCATCTTTGGATGGAGTAACTTTGAAACAGTCTTTATTAAGGCAGAGGATCCTGAAGGACTTTAGGTGGTCACGATCCCCCAGAATATTGGAATGAAGACTGGGCTGGAGGAAGCAGGATTATAGAAAGATGAACTTAAACTGCCAGTAGGGGTGGGATCCCAGAGTCCTCAACAGTGGTGTCAGGGAGGAAATTTTGCCACCATCTGCAGAGTGATAACATGCAAGTGGGAAGCAAGCAAATGGGATATTTGCAAGACTGTAGCTATTGGTTCTCAGTTGTCATGCTCTTTAGAACCATCCAAGGGGTTCTAGAAAAATGTTGACACTACAGACCCATGTTTGCATGTCAGTCTCATGACATTAGGATTTTTTTGTGGTACTGCCTGAGAGTAAATATACTTTTTTTGGTCTTTTGGAGACAGGGTCTCCCTGTAGCTCCAGCTGTCCTGGAACTCACTATGTAGACCAGGCTGGCTTCAAACTCACAGACATCCGCCTGCCTCTGCCTCCCGAGTGCTGGGATTAAAGGCGTGTGCCACCATGCCCGGCGAGTAAATATATTTAAATGCTCAGTGCAGTTTTCTAAAGCACAGCTGGGTATGGGGGACACCGGGGGTTAGAAAACCAATGCGTTGGTCATTTGGGCACCAACTTTGGGAGTTTTACTCTACCCAACTCCGTAATAAAAATCGAAACATCTCCACATGCTATCTACTTACATAGTCCACAGAAGACTGTGAGCCTAAGGTATTGTCTGCTGAAAGGAAGAATAGCAAGCAATGAAGGCTGTTAAAAGCATATGAGATCCCAACTGAAGCTTTCTCTGGAATAATCGAGAGTGAAGAGAACTTAAAGGAGACCACACTTCTTCCTATGAGATTCAGGGATGTGACTCTCAAGGCTGCTGTTCCCTTGCATTGTCCATGATGTGTAACTGTCATCAGATGCATGAGTCTTAATTGAGAGAAGGCTGTGCCTGATGCTCCTGGAATATCCTTCCCTCCCCTCCCCTCCCCCATCCTCTCCCCTCCCCCTCCCCTTCCTGTCCACTCCCCTTCCTCCCTCCCTTCCCTTCCTTTTCTCCCTCCCCTCCCCTCCCCCTCCCGTACTCTATTCTCCCCTATCCTTCCCTATCCTCCCCATCCTCCCCTCCCCTTTTCCCCTTCCTCCTCCCCCTCTCCTTCCCCTCCCCTCCCCTCCCTTTCCCTTCTTTTCCTTCCCTTCCCTTTCCCTCCGTCTTCTTCACGCCTGTTCTTTTCTTTGTTCTTATTTCTGTCCACTTTCTTCTCTCCCTCGTTTAATCCACCTCTTCCTCTGTCTTTTCCCCCAAACCTTCTTTAAGTGCCTGCATCTTTCTTCCCAACCCTCGTCTTGGGGTCTGCACATGTTACCCCAACTCCAAAGCACAGGCAGCAAGCAGCATAGCTGCTGATGACGGAGAGGCTAAAGGTCTGCATCTGGTGTTGAGCTCTCTTAACAACTTTGTCTTCCAGGTTCCTTGTCATTGGTCAGTGAAGCTGAGCTGCACAGTGTCCACTTTCTGAGCCCATACAGCACATGTCTCTGTCCATTTGCTCATACTGCATCATCTGCCTGCATGCCCATCCTCCCCCCTCCATCTGTCTAAATCCCCCCATCCTTCAAGGCTTCCCAAGCAGAAACTTCTTTGTAGACCCTGAGCACATTATCTGGATAGTCTATGGTCTTCTTTTCTGCACCCTGATTTGTGCAGTATGGAGTGGGCTGGCTGGGGACAAGTGAGGCAGCTGTACTGCCTGGCTTTGCTTTCTGTCTCTGCTGGCCATAATCTTGGGAAAAGCACAGAATATTTGTATTTCGCTCTTCTTATTTATGAAATGGGGGTAATTGTTCCTGCTGCATAAAGCGATAGGGAAAAAGAAATGAGTTAAAGCATGACACCCAGCATAGTGGCTACTGTGGTATATGGCAGCTGACTTGTGTCTAGTCCTGGAAGCACTTTTTTTTGCAGCATTTTCATTTGACTCATTTCTTTACCATCACCATGTCCAATTGGGCGTGGGCTACACGGTAGGTGACTGAGGCATGTTTGTTGTTTTGCTCAGGTATGAAGCTCCACAGATGACTGCTGGACATCATTCAAGATGCACTTACCGAGAGCCTGATTCCATAGCTGGACCTCCAAAGTTCAAGTTGCAGTCCTGTCACTCACCTGCTGTGTGACCTGTGGAGAAGAGGAATTCCTGGGCCTTGTTTTTCGATGAAATTTGGATTTGTGGTATTCCCTTAAGTCTCATACACATATGACTTGGTGGCTATCCTGTGTTACTATTGGAAGGGAGTGGAAGCAATAAGAAGTGGAACCTAGTGGAGACAAGTGCGGTCATACAGGGCATGTCCTTAAAGGGCTATTGGAACTTCGGTCCCCATATGTGTCTCTTTGCTTCCTGGTCACCGAGAGGTGAGTGGTCCTCAGCCATGAACTCTCATCTTCCACAGGTCCAAAGGCTCCAAGTCACCATAGGCTGAAAGCTCAAAACCATGAACCCCAAATCCCCACAACTGGAAACAGGCAGGAATGTACTCACATTATCACCTTCATGAAAATTACACGAGTCAGTTTTTGCAAAGACGAAGAATGTTTGACAATTTGGAAGAATGTTTGGCAGTCTAGAGGGTAGTCTGAACTTATCACCCCGATGGTGATAAATGTGGTAGATGTTGAGCTTGGAGTCTTACGTCCTCTGCTACCTCCCAGCCCGATGCATATATATTGAGAGCGTGGTAAAACTAGCCAGTAGAGGAAGACAAAATACAAGAAAAGGGATGGAATGGGAGATATACTACAGAGAGAGGGAGGGAGGGAGAGAGAGAGAGGACTCTTCCCTCTGCAATGACAGAGAGAGATATAACAGTTAACTGCCTCCTAGTGTTAGCCTCCCTCCCTCAGAGCTCCCTTTCCTGGTGTCAGAAAGACATCTGGGCATTGCTTTCAGGTGGCACTGTGGACGAGTAAATTGTCTCACTAGCCAGAGAAGCCGCTTCTCACCCATCATTTTCCAGGAATCCTGGTGACTCATTTCCCATTTTTCCAAGAAGCCAGCTGATGATGGAACTGCAGTGTCTTCTTCCTCCCCGGGGCTAAGGGTGTGGGGCAGAAGTTTGTAGTTCATTCATACAGCGCTCCAAATCTTTCTTTGTCAGGGCTGGCTGCAGGAACAATTTATATTTCTCAGCATTGTCTGCCCAAGGCAAGTGCCAGCCTACTCTTTCTTCCTCAATGTTTGCAGATAAATAAAAACAGAAGGAGTCATCACAGAGCAGACTGACTAAAGCCAACATCTTCAAGCCCACTGAGTAGAAGATGGAGGGGAGAAGTAGCTTGAAGTCTGCATGTCAAGGAATACACCTGTGGCTTGCTTGAGACTTTCAGCTCTCACTCAGAGACCCTAAGCCTGGGCAACAGGAAAGGAAGGTGAGTCCTCACACATTCCTTCTTGGCGCCATATTTTCTCCTACATGCCATTTGATTTTCACCATGCAAGTTAGGGACACCTTCCACACTAAGTAAGCAAAAATGGAAGCTCAGAAAGATTAAGTGACTCATCCAGGGTCACACAGCTAGTAAATACCTGACTGGGTATTTTAATTCAAATTCAACACCATTCCCTACTTTTCATCACTTCATGATGCCATAATAGACCAATAATAAGAGTGGCTACTATTGGCTCCATAAAATGATATTTTGAGGTGGCTTCCCCTACTACTGCACCAGATGGCTCTCAGGGAGCATTTACTATAGGTACTGTGCACAGAGATAAGTACTTCAGTAATGTATCATACTATTAATATTAAACCCATTTTACTCAGAGGAACCTGAAGCTCCAAATGGTGACTCAATGGAGACTAGGCCTATCTGGATTCTTGGTGTCAAGTCCATAGCATTTTCCCTCCCTTGGTTGGAAGATTTCATGGGATATAATTTTGGCTCCGGTTGGGGTAGGCTGGGAGGTGGTTATGGTTTGAATCTGAAATATCTCCAACAGGCTCACGTGTTTGAAGCCTGGTTTCGAGTTGATTGGGACTCAGTGGGTCCTTGGGACATGTGGCCTGGATGGCTGAAGTGGCCTGAGCTCTCTACCTCTTGGGCCATGGTCATGTCAGTTGCCTCCATTGGCTCCCATGATGAGGAATCATCAAGACCACCACGCCATCTCCTCCGTCCTCTGAGACTGTGAGTGGAAATGGACCTTTCTTCCCTTAAGTTGCTTCTGTCAAGTTTTGTAACTGATACAGAGACTTCAGCACGGGCTTAGGAAGAGCCCTGGAGTGTCACATAGAATTTCGTTTCATCTTTCTGTGCCATGCTTTGTGGAGCAGTAGGGATCCACGGAGGTGTCTTTGGGTACAAGCAGAGGGTGACTTAGTGCACAGAACTCTGGAATCTCGAGTCAAAATAGCCAGAATTGCTTTTCTCTCTTCTGGTGTAAACTGGCCTCCACGTGCCATTGCGGTCGAGGAAAGCATTTCACAGTGCAGCATGGCTGCATGCAGCAGCCACATGGCCCTGTTAAATCCCTGTTCTCCATTTACTCTCTTGAGCAAATGACCTTGGGCAGGGTGAGTCATTTTTATGCCTCAGTTTTACCAGCTATGTTTTAATTAGAGTTCTCCATAGTAACAGAACCCATGGGATGGATGTTTCTTCAGCATTCTTACAGCAAATCCCACAGTTTACCATCTACAAGCATCCTATCTTTCCCCCCACAACATTATCATCTTCATATACCATACAGCACCCCTGTACTAAGAACCCTGCAGCACTTTGTGCTTCTCCCCACATTGTCCTCCTCGTGGCAAGTATTTCACAGTATGGATTTAAGTACCAGTCTGCTGGAGTTCCACTATAAGATTCTCTATTTCCTGGCTGTGTAACTCAAACCAGTTAACTTCTTCGAACTTTAGTTTTCTCATTTCTTTTTTTCAATATTTTATTTATTATTTTTATTTTATGTGTATGCGTGTATTGCCTGCTTGTAGGTAAGTGGACCCATGTCCTGCAATGCTCGTGGAGGACAAAAGAGGCTGTCAGATCCTTTGGAACTGAAGTTATGGACAGTTGTTAGCTGCTGTATGGGTGTTGGGATTCAAACCTGGGTTTTCTGCAAGAACAACCAGTAGTCTTAACTGCTGAGCCATCTCTCCAGCCCGCCCCCCAATTCCAATATGACCAGTACTAATACCTTTTTCATAGTGTCATTGTGAAGACTGAATGAGACAATACATAAAAACTTTTAGAATAGGGCCTCAATGAGGAGTATCACTGCTAATCTGTATTCCTTTCCCTGTCCCTGCCGGGTTGTAAGGTCCTAAAGACTAGTGCTTATTAGCATTGTTTATCCTTTGTTCCTAGCACAGAATATAAGACAAGCAGGCACTCAGGAAGTATTCTAGAAGGAAAGACAAGAAGGAGAAAGGGGAAAGGAATGCATTGTGCAGCTATTGCCTCTGATGGGAACCATTTCCTTCTGGAGGGAGGAGGGAGCCTCACAGCATTTTAGGAGTCAAAAGAGCCCTCCCTGAGGTTATATGAACAGTAAACAATTGCTAGGGGAGAGGAGTCTTTTCTGTGGAGCTGCCTGTAAGTTGGGAAGGGAACTCCAGGGATACTGCCTATGCTGGGGTAGACATTTTAGTGACACAGGTACCACTGAGTCATGCTTCTATAACTAACCCCAATAAACCCCCTGGTTCACCAAACAAGACGTGGGCGGAATCATATTTTTGATCTGTTGTTGGTGCTATGCCTGGGGAGAAATAGTGTTTGTTTACGTAGTCTTAGGAAAAGTGACACACAGAAGGGAAAGAGGAATGAGGGAGGAAACAAGAGGCAGGAACAAAATAGCAAGGAAAGAGTGCCTACCTGGAAGTTCCTTTAACTGTGACACATAAATACCAAACTACAATTAAAGAAAATCTGATAAATTCCACCGAAGCAGAATTTATTGCTCCCTGTTAGTTTACCAAAACCGTGTAACTGTTCTCTATTGCAAAATATTTCAAAATTCCTTACTCTCAGTTTGCCATTTTTCATTTAGAGGGAGAGATGATTAAGACACAGTAGAAATTACTTGAAAGATGTGTCAAATAGTAAAAGATGACTCCCTGCAGTGGGCCAGGATACAGCCAACCCTGCCCAAACTATTCCAAACGCTTCTCAAGTCCTACACAGAGAGACAAGGGGCAGGCCAATGGTTACTTGAGTTTCTTTCTGTCCAGCATACAAACCTTAGCTTAGCAGGTGGAATACCTAGATCTACCAATAAACCAATGCTAGATCCACTCTCACACATAGATTCCCATTATCCAAATCTTTAGGATTAATGTTTAAAACCAAAAAGTAAATTGAATAGTTTTCAGTACAAAATCATTATCATACAGATCAGATTTCTCTAACTCCATGTGACCAGCATTTTCTAGATCTGTTAACAGTCCAGTTGCATTCATGCATGATCTGATGGTTAGATACTCAGAGTGAAAGGAGTTACATGAACCAAATGCCCAGCACCATCAAGGTAAGCTAAGCGGACACGTTCGTCTCACAGGAAAAACTGATCTTGCTTCATATTTCTTAAATTTCAGCCACTTGTGTACCACCCATAAGGCATCTTTGCTATATCCACTGGTTCAGTTATTTGTGATCTTCATAAGGAGCTCCTGAGAAACCTCCTTATGTGTGAGAGCTTAATGCTTGCACATGAATACATCCTCAACAAGGTATTTCCTCTTGGCCATCAAATAGTTCCTGTCGTTGACAACTATTGGTCTTTCATTAATGTAAGACTGTGTGCTATGACAGCTTTCTACTACTGTGACAAAGTACCTGGTAAAATAAACTTAAAGGTGAGAAGATTTCTTTGTCGATTCAAAAATTAATACTGCTTGGGTGATAATACCACCTGTCCTAGTTTGCTTTCTGGTGTCATGACAATGACCAAAGAAACTCAGGGAGGAAAGGGTTTATTTCATCTTACAGGTTGGAATGTATCATTAAGGGAAGGGTAGGAAGCCAGGGTGGGAAGTCAAGCAGGAACTTAGAGGCAGGAAATGAAAAAGAAAAGGATGCTGCTTGCTTCCTCTGGCTTGTTCTGCTTATACAGCCCAGGCCCACCTTGCCTAGGAATGAAACTCCACATGCACAGTGGGCTGGCCCTCCCACATCAACTAGCAATTTGGAAAACGTCTCACAGACATGGCCACAGACCAATCTGATCTGGGAAATTCTTTAGTTGAACTTCCCTCTCTCCAGGTAACTCTAGTTTTTGTCAAATTGACAAAAACCAACCAGCACGCCACCCTAAGCAGGCATACAGACTCCATGCAATCCCTATAAAAACCCCAATTCTTTTAAGAAATAGAAAATGTTAGTCTAGCTGGAGAGATGGCTCAGCCGTTAAGAGCACTGACTGCTCTTGCAGAGGACCCGGGTTCAATTCCCAGCACCCACATGGCAGCTACAAACCGTCTTTAACTCCAGTTCCAGGGGAATCCGAACCCCTCTTCTGACCTCCGCAGCATTGCACGACATGGTTGCACTCGCATACATGCAGGCAATACACTCATACACAGAAAATAAAAATAATAAATAATTTTTTTTAATTCTTATTAATTCTCAATGACTCTGAGTAACCAAGGCAGTCTTTAAAAGAAAAAAACAAGAACAGGATTGGAGGAGTTGTGCTTCCTATTTTAAAACTTGCTGCAAAGCTACAGTAGTCAAAATAATTTGGCATGAGCGTGGTATATAGACCACAAGACAGAAAAAGGAATCTAGAAAAATATCCATATAGAGAGACAATTTTCTAAAAGAGAGCCTAAGAGCGTTCAATGGAGAAGCATAGTCCTTTCAACAAGTGATGCTAGGAAACGAGATTCAAAAAATGACACTTATATTGGATCTTATTCTTTAAATTCAAAATGAAGACCTAAATGTAAGAGCCAAAATTCATAAAACAATTAGAAAAAAAGGAACAGGGTAAATTTTTCATGATAATTGCATTAGATAATGGTTTGTTGGATGTGACACATATATGTATGTGTGTGTTTGTGTTGTATGTGCATGCACATGAGCACTTTCATATATATGTATATATGTGTGTATACATATACATACATGCATACATTAGATGACTTAACTATGTTCTGTAACAGAATTGATTATTTCAAAGTGAAAAGTATCAGAAAGTAGTTATCTGCAAAGGTAAGAGAGTTGAGTAGTGATTGGAGAAAAGCTCAAGAGAACTTTCCAGAGTGAAAGAAATGATTAGGTCTTGTTACTGGTGGAAAACAAAATTATTAAAATTCATTTGACCAAACTGAAACTTTTATCATGTGTTCAACTATATCTCAAAGACAAAGAAAATTCTGTTCATCATTCACTCTCTCTAGTTAGACAGTGCTAAACTGAGCATCCCACTAGCCCCTCTCCTTCCTCCTTTCTGTCTCCATGGCTACGCCATCTCCTGCCCATCTCTTGTTGATTGGTGCTTTCTTTCTTTGGCTCTCTTAATACCTTCAATCAAGTTACATTATCATTTCACAGGTCTGATACCTATTCATTCTTCTTAAGGTGATTTTTCTCATCACCTTTCTGACTCTTACAAGGTTATGTGACTTCTTTGCATAATCTCCCCAAAGCATCCTTTTTATAATGACCAAATTTTAGGGATGTACTTCACTATAGCCCCAATACTAGACTCTGATATGATATTATTTCTAGTATCTAAGCCCTGATATTTTTGTTTAACAATCAGATAGAATGATAACTTGGGCCATATCACCATTACACATGGCTTAAAAAGAAAAAAATTCATGAACTGAGTAATCTCAGACCTTCTCACTATTCTGAACAATCACTCCAAAATTACTAAAAGCTGAAAAAATTTAAGCAAGCAAAATTATTAAACAATTTAAAACTGAGTTAAATACTATGAGTAGCTAAGTAGTTAGTTAAATAATTAGTTGAGTGATATATGAAAACCATCAAGTATGCAAAAGATTTTAGCTAGTATGGTTTGTATATACATATATTCACATGGTAACAGAGTATTTTGCTAATGGTCGACCGGTCATCTGCAATCCTGTGTCTTACACTTGGCTGTATTCCTAGAACCCAGAAATGTGCATAGAATTTAAGTGCTCAAGAAATATCTGCTAAAATGAACACATGAAAAGGACTTTGTGGTAAATGGACGCTTACATCCTCAAAGCATGTACCCCTAGTGTCTTTTGCCTGGAAAATCAAAATCCATGTTGTTTTTGTTACATTTTTCCACGGTCATGTTACACCCAAATCAGCTTTCCTGTTTCTGACCAAAAGATAAAGGTGACTACTTTAAATGGGAAACGGTGTTGGTGTCAGTAATTCAAATATTTCAAATTGTGTCCTTCTGTATGACTAAACTAAGCACCAACAGAGGGGCTGGAGAGATGGCTCAGTGGTTAAGAGAGCTTGCAGAGCAGTCATGAGGACTGGAGTTAGTAGCCCAACACTCATATAACAAGCCGTGCTTCCTGCATTCCCAGCTCCAAGAGCAACAGAGACACAGGAGGAGCCCTGAGGCTTGCAGGGTTCTACCCTAGCTTAGAACAGCTTGAGCCTCAGGTAAGGGATGAGACTTGGCTTCAAAGGAATTGGCAGAGTGATAGACGAGAACTCCCCATGCTCTCCTCTAGCCTTCATGAACATGAGCACAGATACACGCACACGTACATATGTGTGCAAATATGCTTAAATAAATAAATAAATCTTTTAGAAAAATACAGAGGACGTGTGGTTAGATAATAACTGGAACTTTCAATAGAGATAGTGAACTATAATTTTGCCGTGGAGTACTGAGCTTGCTGGGAACACTATGGGGACCTGTTATGAGCATGGGCCTTATATATGAGACAGATCTTTGTTCAAATCTCAGATTTTCTCCTTTCTGGACACTTGATGTTTGACAGAATCTTTAGCCTCACTGAACTCCAATTGTTCTTCTGTTAAATGAGGATGATAGTCAATTAGTCCTACATTCCCTCAGATGCCCTAAATGCCATGACCTAGGCTATGAATCAGGCTCTGAAGTTAGAAAAGTCAAAAAAGCAGACTGAACACCCACCCTCATGGAGTGTGCATCAAAGAGAGAAAGAGAAACAATAAATTAAGTAAACAAATTATAGGCTGTGTTTGAAGATGAAATCTTGGAAGACTAAGGTTCTTGTGAAATAAGTAAAGCAAAAGCCAAAGGGCTTTGTGTAGTTGTTGGTGACAGGGTGAATTTCTTGAACCAACAAGCAGCTTAGAACAATTACATCTAAAAACGTTATCATTGCCAGCCAGATGGGCAGATGCCCGAAAAGACTGGCATGATGGGTAGACAGAGCAACAGATGGATGAAGGAGCATGTTAGACAAACATACAGACCTAATGGGACTGATGTAGACAGCATCTCCAGGCACCTCACAGTGGCATCTGCTAATGCAATGACTGACTCTTTTCTTGCACTTGCCACTAGTTAGTGAGGACGCATTTGTCTTGATACTTAACTGAGTCATGTGCATCCTTGCAAAATTCTGTACATCCTTCAGGGAGACTTGGAAGAACTGGCCTTCACTCAGAAGAACATCAACATAAGCCCATGACAGACAGCTTCTAGGACTGTTCTGAGAAACTGGCTCTTTCAATTTGAGGGGAAATGTAATGGGGATGTCTGCAATTGGGAAAAACTAATAGGACCCGAGACCTGGAAGACTATGAACTCAGTAAGAAGATGGATGTCAGAAGATGTGAAGTTTTATTTCAATAATGTCAATGGCGCATCTTTCATAGCTTCCTTTTCCAGAGCACTGAGAATGGACCAAACATCAAAAGCTATTAAAGAATTGTTGGTCTTCTGGGTGTGATCATGACATTGTAGATCTGTAGAGAAAGAAAGGTCTTTGTCTTTGGTTTTTACAATGGTGCCTGGGATTCCCTTTAGCAAACTTCAGCTAGGAAAGAAGCCTCTTAAAAAAGTTGAGAATTTAGATAAAATAATCTTGGCACCGTGCTTATAGTTTGGGGAGCCTGGGTATTGGGTGTACAAAAGTTCACTAGATGCTTTGGAATGTACTGAAAAGATTTCTTGGTGGGAAGTTAAAAGTGTAACCTTTCCACTTACTTTCAGAAAAGAAAAATTACAAAGCATGCATACATGCTCTTAGAACATTTTTCTAGCTTTGGGATTAACTCTGGTGGTCATCTAAAAGCTATTCCATCAAATGTTTTATAGTATTTAAAGAGCAATTTGGCTCCATTTAATTGCTACCTTAAATTAACTGCTGTCTAAGCCTGGAGAAGCTATTGTTAAGGCAAGAGTGAAGAAAGATGACAGTGTGTGGCTTAAGTGTGGCTAGCAGTTTATGGAGAATCACTCATTCTCTAAGAAGGACACAGGACAGAGCTCTCTAGAACCACCACTCCCAACAACCTGCCACTATCTGAACAAGATGGCTATTTAAATTTCTTCTCAACTGTTCCCAAACAAAGCATTTTGTAATACAGAGTAAATTTTAAATAATCAACTCGAGCCTTAAATGCCTTCAACATTCTTTCACCGCACACTTATTCAGGCTCTCCTCTGGGCCAGACATAAAAGATATAGGCTGGCAAACAATCCAGTGAAGGGCACTGCTCTTATGCAGACAGGTCCAGACTGGAGGACAGGCATCCTCAACATCAAAGCTCATAACAAAGTGATTAGTTCCCAAATGTGAGTATTCATAGAGTTCAATAAGGTGTGCTGAGCATTGTTCTAAATCTTGCACAGGTCCTAACCCATTTAGTCCGCCTAAAAATCTATGGCAAATACTTTCTCTGGTGAAGAAACAGAGACACAAAGAAGGTAAGTTACTCATCCCTGGCAGTCAGGTATTCCCTGGTGGACATATGAATCTGGAACTCTAGAACCTCACTCCTAACCACTCTACTGTCCTGCTACTCAAAGCAAGGCAGGGATAACATGTTCAGTTGAGGCTCCACCATGTACCAAGCTCTGTCCTTGATCCTGGAATAAAGCACAGAGGAAAATAAAGCCCATGCTCTTCAGGAATTTTCTTGGGTAAGAGAGACAAGAACAAACACCTAAATATGTATCAGAATGGTACACGAGGTAATAAATAGTGGCAGGGGTAGGAAGTGACAGGGGGCTCTCAGATAAACTGACATTTGAACAGAGACCAAAATGTGGTATTGAGGGCATATGGGAGAATAATCCAGGAAGAGGCCAGAGCATGAAGTCTTGAGGTGAGAAAGTTTTTGGTAAGCCAAAGGTTACTCCAAGAAGGCTCTCAAGATGCAAGAGTGGGCATAGAGGTGGTAGGAGCTGAACGCTGATGGTCACGGGAGTCAGATAATGTTCAGCCTCAAAGGTCAGTGTAGAAGCTTTGGGTTCCACCTTGAATGCACAAGAGTCCCAGGGGTTGTGAGCAAAAGAGAGATGGTTTGTGGCATTCTTTTTAAAATTTCACTTACAAGAAATGAAGCGAGAAGAACCTTTAGCAAGCTCTTATAACAATCCAGCTATGAAAAGTGGTGGCCTAGACCCAGAAATAACCATTGAAGAGGATGACAAATGGTCCATTCTGATTGCCTTCTGAAGGGAAAGCCTTCAGAAAGAATAGGGCTCTAGAAAATTGAATGTGATTGTGAGACAGGGGGACCTGGGTCATATGAGCATTGGCACAATATGTATTTAACTGAGATGGGGAAGGCTACCGAAAAGCAAGGTCCCACCTCCTGACACCTGAGAAAGGGCCTCAGAGTAGAGGAGATAGAATGGGGTCATCACTCACTATAGATCACATTTAAATGAAGTCTGGGGTCAAGGGTAGGCAGAGGGCAAAGGATTAGGACAAGCCAGCAAGAAAGGGCAAGAAGTGGTGCCATGTCCCTATGGTCTTTCAGATAGTCTGAGATACTATCAGCTTTGAATACAGCTTTGGAAGATTAGCAAGTCAGAGATGCAGAGGAGAAGATATGCCACCAAGCTAGTAAGCAGAGGTGCAGAGACAGCCATGGCCTTACCATGTGGACTGCTGATGTCCTCAGTAATTATCAACAGACAAGGCTTTCAGGACTCCATTTTCAGCATTGTCTGGAGAGTGGGCAAACTGATGGGCAGAGTGGAGTCCTGCCTGAGTCTCCGAGGCAGACGCATTATGCCTGATGGGGAAAAACAGATGGTGTAGCAGCTGAATCAAGCCACCCCTTTTACGGGTAGGCTGTTTGGGTTGTAAACTTATTGATGGAGGCTGAGCAAGTGGAGTCTGGGGAGCAGCAATTCAGTTTAGCGATGTCTCAAAACTTGCTTAGACACAATGATTCTGAGAAGAGGATTTTGGCAGTCCCCTCCCCTAGGGTGCTCTACATCCTTCAGTATTCAACCCAGCCACCAAACTGCTGTCCTAGGCTAGACTACAGGCTCTGAACAAACTGGAGAAAGACCGTAAGGAATAATAGTTAGCCATTTAAGACTTGGTATGTATAAAATACTCAATAAAAATAAGTTATTATTTCATTCTGCATCCACAGGGCTACATACATATCTCAGCACATGGGGGTATCAACAAATAATTGCTTCACATAATTCGATTCACTCATCATCATCATCCCCTTGAGTCTTTACAGTTTTCAATTCTTTGCGAAGCAATTTACAGGCCCTTGAGTTTCTTGGATAATAATGTAGGAAAAATCTTGAAGACGTGAAGACATGTATTAGGCACCAATTTGAGGCAAAAATTCAAGAACCATGTTTAGAAGCATATTTTGATCTTGACATCACTTGGGGAGAATAGTAAAGCAAAGGTGAGAGGAAGAATGAACTAGGAGAAAAGATTTTCCTAAGGACAAGAGTGAGATTTTAGATGTTTTACAGAATTAAACATGTCCATACTGAGCCATTTTCTTTTAAAATTAGTGCTAGACATTATCCAGGCAATGTACCAGTTAGCTTTATCTCGAGACTGACAACTCTTCGATCCTCCTAGAGGCTCTCATTTCTCCTTCTTTCTTTCTTCCTACCTCTCTCCTTCTTCCCTTTCTTCCTTTCCTTCTTTTTTCCTTCCTTTCTCCTAAGGAGAAAACATCAAGAGTTACCGAGCTGTGACAATGAAGCTAATATGCAAACAAATCAATAGATCAAATGTCAGTTTAACAATAATCTCTTGAAAGCCAGTTTGCAAAATTCGCCATTCAGCAAGAAAAGTCCCTTGGATTGACCTAAAGCCCTAGGATATTGGTAATATAAAGAGACAGGAGCAGGCAGTGAGGCCCTAGGAGGGTGTAAAAAATTGAGTGTTGCTTCCAGGCTGCCCATCACTGGTTTCAGGACCAAAGGGAATTGAGAGATCTGTTCTCAACAGAATCCATACTCAGTCCAACCCTGTAGGACCAGAAGCACTGGATCCAAAGGAGAAGTAGATGCTGGAAGCTTTAAATATTTAACGATCACTATCAAGAGAAAAAGGATGGGTCCAGAAAGAGTAAGAAGGCCTGGGAAAATGGCTTAGTCAGTGACATGCTTACAGTGTAAGCATGAAGACCTGAGTTGAGATTCCATAAAAAGCTAGGCATGGTGGAGTATCTGCAACTGAAGTGCTAGGGGATGATCAGAGACAGATGGATCCTTGAAGCTCACTGGTCAGTCAGACTAGCCACATCAGTGAGCTCCAGGTTCAGAAGGCCCTGTCTCAAAAATTAAGGTGAAGAGCAATTGAGGAAGACATCCAATGTCAATCTCTGGCCTCCACACTTACAGGCATACACATGCATGACACCTGCATACATGCACACACACACACACACACACACACACACACATACACACAGAGAGAGAGGGAGAGAGAGAGAGAGAGAGAGAGAGAGAGAGAGTTTTAAAAGAAAAAGAGTAAGAAACACCTGGAAACTAGTTATCCTCTTAGAAAATTCCAGCAGGAATTTTTAAATTCCAGCAGGAAGCCCAGCATGAGATACCTGGAACAAACCCCCACTTTGTGAAAGAGGAGTGTATTTGTTATTTCTCCAATTGCTGAGACAAAATATCCAATTGAAGCAACTTATGGGAGGAAGGGCTTCTTGTGAGTCATAGTTTCAGGAGGTCTTGGTCCATCTGGTGCGGGGGAGGGATGGAAACAGTGACTCAGTCTGTGGCAGTGAGTGTTTATGATAGAGGCTGCTCATACAATGGCCGCAAGAAGCAGAACTAGCCAGAACCAAAGGTGGGCATCACCTTCAAAGGCCCACCCTTAATGACAAATGCTGGCTGAGGGCTCCACCTTCCAAAGGCTTCATAGCCTTCAAAACAGCACCACAAGCTGGGGACCAAGCACTCAAAATATGAGCCTGTGGGATATGAGGCATTCTGGATTCCAACTACAAGACACAGATATTTGCAAATGGGTTTAAGTCCACAGCTCTGTAATTCCACACAACCAGCATGAAAAGACTCCTGGAGAGTCATAAGCTGTGGAGACTGTCTTCTCTCTTTCTTTTCCTATCCACTGTGTCTTTGCTTTTGACAACACTAGGTCTGTTAACTGATCCACTGACACAAGACATGCAGCTTATTAAGAGTAGACTCCAGGGACAACATACTATGTGACCTCATGCAAATCCCTGCTACCTCTTTGTACCTCAGTTTCCTCTTGTACAGAATAGTGATGAAGGCAATGAAAGCAGTAGCCTCCTAGGTTAGTTGTGAGGGCTTCACAAATTAATGTTGTAAAATTCTTAGAGAGTCCTTGTTTCTTAGTAAATGATCAACGCACAATAGTAATTATTACTACTAGAGCTACAGCTGTAATTATAACTGAATTGTTTCTTTTTTAATCATTTGACAGTGCCATACATATATATTTATATAATGAATTTGAATCTCTCTCACATGCGTGCACGCACACACACACACACATTTTACTCACCCAGCTGAATGAACCCACCTAGACTAAGACAAAGGAGAGTAAAACACAGAAAGAAGACCCTTTCAGACTCTAATTTCTTTCAATATTAATTTGTAAAGAGAGGAGTTAATTAGAGAAGGATATGTGGTTTATTTGGGGCAAGGTGTGATTGTGGGGATGTTAGGTTTGTTACAGTCTCTGAGTATAATTTGAGATAGAACAGGGAGTGGATTTCAGTAGTACAGAGAGCTCAATGAATAAGTTGTCATGATCCATTTCAGAGAATGGAGGGTAGGAACCAAACCACCGTTGTACTGGTTCCGGGAAAGCACCTCAGGATGTGTTAGTAGGACATTCTCCTGAAACATGAAGCAGAACACAGCCTAGTTAGGATCCTGCCCTCCCCCAAGTGAGAGAGCCACATTCCAGTTGCCTGCTGGCTTAGTAGCCCTTTGACCCAATAATCGAGAAAAATCAAACCTAAACTGAATTTCAATGGGAGTGTGTTTCTTCCTCTCTACATACGTCTCTAGAATTTTCCTCAAGGGAAGAGAGAATTTCTGCCTTTCTGTATCCCGTTATCTCTATGTCACTCAATCCTAGGGTGAAGAAGTTGCTCAAATGATACTTACTTGGTTCACCTTGCCTGAGTTCACTCCACTACAGGGTAAACTTGCCTTCTTCTGCTTTACGTGATGGATTCAATACGACTGGCCCTAACCATATCTTCTTTCCACTTTCTACAGCTTCTTCTGGGGGATGGGTAGTCTTATCATTGTCCTTTGTCCCTGGGCTCCATGTAGCCAGATTTCAGGAAGTAACAGCCACCTCCAAGTCTGTCTCAAGTTCTGCCTGCACTCATGTGTCACCAGCTTACCATTCCATCCAGGCACAGTTGGGTGATCCAGTTCTCTCCATCTCCCTGTCTCATCCCTACTGTCCCAGGGTCCTTCCTTTCTCTACATAGGAACAATTGGTGCAGAACCATACTGGAAAGAGAGGTGAGGGTCTAGACACTCAGCATCCTTCTACCTAATTACAGACAGTCCCCAAACAGCAGAGGATGCCACCCACTTTAAAGATGGGGAAACAGAGGCACCAAGGACTTGCAGCTAAGATACAAACAGCAAGCAGAGTGTCAAGATTCTGTGTCTGGTGTTCAAATTTTAAATTCCATTTCCAGATTATTCATTGACGAATTCAAATTCATTAATCTCTACATTGATAACTTAACCACCCTAGCAAATGTCTGCATATTTACCTATCTATGTATTTATGTACATATATATTTTTAGAGATTTGTTTTAATTGTTTATGTGTATGTGTGGACATGTACACATGTGAGTACAGGTGCCTGTGGAATACAGAAGAGGGTGTCAGAGCACCTGGAGCTGAACTACAGGTGGTTGTGAGTACCTGACATGGGTGCTAGGAGCCAAATTTGGGTCTTCTGCAAAAATAGTACACACTCTTAACCTGCTGAGCTAGATCTCCAGCCCCCATATATTTTTCATATGTTTATATATGTGTGTAGCAAAATAGAATGTATAATTGAAAAATATAACTACAATATACATAATATACAATAAAATCACAGAATCTCCCATCCAATGTATACATGGAAGGAAATATGTGAAGATCAAATTGTGTTGTGTTCCATGCAAACCCACTGGGCTCAGAGTTGCTTCTCTATTTTCTGATTCACAAAAGACTCTCGATCAAGGCACCAGCTCCACTTCTTCCCTTGTTCCTCAGTCTGGTACCAAGTTCCGAGCTGTGTTCTCATTATGGACAATTTCTACATCCAGTACAGTGTAACCTTTGGATGGAGGCTCACATCATAGTTATATACTCTACCAGAAGTTCCAGTCAGGAAAACATGACACAGAACCCTGTAATGGCCAGAGTGTGGACAGAAGAAGATGGCACTGAACGTGGACTCAACCAGACACACACACACGCACAACAGCAACGGTCTGCCAGACTGAACGGCTGAGCTCGCTCCTCTTTCCTGGCTTTCTGGCAAGGACAAAGGAGGAAGCAGGCACTGAATGAGATGTTGAGTAATGGATGCAATAATGGCAACTGGTCTACCAGGTGCTCTGGGGTTAGATTTTTCTCAATTAATGAATTAATGTTTGTATCACAGAGACAGCCTGTGCACTGTGGTGCCTGAGCAAGCAGGGAAGTGCTTTGCCCCTATTAATCCTGCAAAGGATTTTCTAATCTTGTCTATGGGGTGGCAGAGTCTGAGTGGGGGCACACCTGGAGGAAGCCACATTGGAGGAAAGGAACATCAACTCTGGAGGCAGAACCTGAGGTCTAATCCCCATTGTGTTTACATGTAAGCTACAGGACCCACAGTAAATCTCCTTCCCAGGCACAGCTTCCCCACACTCACCTGTACATAAATTATATACATACGTGGATTATATAAATATACAGATACACAGTCACACCTATCAATCACAGATGGCTTCCAGGACCTCTTACATATGCCTCGCATGCCAAAGTCCCTTATATAAAATGGCACAATGTTACATATAAACTATTCACATTCTCCCATATGTTATTTAAATCACCTAGATGGCTTTTAATATCTAATACAATGAAAAATGACATGTAAGTCACTGTTCAAATAGATTTAGTGAATACTGAGAAGAAAAGCTCTCTGTACATGGTCAGGACAGACAAAATCGTTTCACATATATTTGATTGGGGGTTGGTTGAATCCACAGCTACAGAACCGTGGGGCATGAAGGACTAGCTTTACATTGGAGCCCCAACTTGTAGTTTGCACATTTCGGGTCTGGCTCCCCCACCTTCTGTCTCTGTCACTCTCCACTTTCATCCTTTGCCCCAGTGTTTCCTGCACTTCCTTGAAGGACTGGCCTCATACCACTTCCTATCTCTGCAATGTCTTGTCCCGTGACCTGAAATATTTTCCTCTCCTTTTTCTCTGGTGAATGCCATTCATCTTCCTTGTCTCACCCAAATATCAATTCATCAAAGAACTTACCTGGACCACCTCCCACCCTACACAGAAACTCAGCCAAGCCACCTGGGGGGACAAATAGCCGGGTGTTACAACACGGGCTTTGGAGTTGCCCTACCCAAGTTTTGACAGTCACTGGCTCATAGACTCTTTGGAAAGTGTTTGAAACCTTTGTCTCCCGGTCTGTAAAATAATACTAGGCTCACATTGAGGGACTAATATAAGAATTAAATTACTTGAAACTAACATAAGGATTACTTGAGATGCACAAACGCTCCACACGTGGGACATGTAACCCCTCATCCCCAAGTTAACATTTCATAGACTATCCATTGTATCATTGCCTAATTTGGGGCTCAGAGAAATAAGGAACCGTTTCTGATTGTTTTGTCAGGTGCCCAAGTATCCACCAGAGCAGGTGCTCAATAAACTGTGCAGATTAAGCAAATGATTGAAACGAAGGTGAAATCCACCTCCAGGAACAGAGGAAATACAGAGATCCCTGGCAGCCGAGAGCCTCATAAGCCATTAAGTGCCGTGAAAACAGGAAGGGTGGTTGCTGCCATCATGAGGTGCAGAGGGCCTCAGTGGAGCAAGAGGAAGAGGAACCACAGCCTGCATGAGAAGGAAAGGAATGAGGACGCGGGCAAAGAGCGGGAGGAGAGGCAGGGAGGGGTCATGAAGAGGCCTGAGGGAAGGGAACGGTGAGTACAGACCGCACCACAGCCGGCTCCCGGGCTGAGCATGACTGCCTGTGCCAAGCATGAAGGGCAAGTGTTTGTGCATCTTTTCCCTCGGAGAAACTACTCCCAGAAAGCTTCCATTCATTCATTTGCTGTTTGATACTTACTGGTTTCTGACTGGCATATTTTATTAAACACCTATTAAATATACTTCAAAGTATTGGGGTAAAAAATAATTAAAACAGACTTAGCTCCTGATGTTGTGGACCTCCTATCCTAGTGGGAATAGAGCACCAGTAAATACATCTGTTCCTAGGGATAACTATGCTCAGGAAAATAAACCCACATAAAGGGGGCGGGGAGCAATGTTGAAAGGGGCTGCTTATAGAAGGGGGTCAGAGGAGGCCTCTGGATCGGCCCCATTTCAACAGAAGTATAAGGTATAAGCTATGAGGAAATCTGAACGAGCACAGATATCAAAGCCCTGGGTGGGAGCATGTGTGTAGATTTAAGGGATGAAGCAAACAGAATAAGCAATGGGGAGAGGAGGGAGGGAGAGGAGGCCATTATGTAGCCCTGACCACATGGGGCCATTTGAACCATGGTGAGAGCTAGTAAAAAGAAGGCCAGTGTCTCATGTATCTTCTGGCAGATCATGAGACACCTTGCAGAGGAGTGTCAGGATGAGGGTGGAAGGACTGTTTGGGGGTCGGGGGACACTACTCTGGTTAGGCTTTGACAATACCTGGGAGAAGAGTGATGGAGGAGGTAGGTATCACTACAATGGGACTTTCTTCTCTCTGTAAGGGTCCTAGATTTGTATCAGAAACCATAGTTGAAACCAATGAGGGCCTTGACTCTCAGCTGATACAAGCACTTTCACCTGGCCAGTGAGGTTTCTCCCAGAGTCACCTGTTAGTAGGGTGAACTAGGTATGGACCGGTTCAAAGCTTGCATCCTTCCACCCAGTGCCTTATTTTTGGTCCTTGTCATCGTCCCTTCAGTTTCAGTGGTTTTCAAGAAGCAGTTTCACAAAGAGATGTTGCACTTTGAGAGGTTGAGGCTAAAAATTAAGAACAATTTGCTTTTCATTTATAATTCATGCATTATACACCACCTACTTCCCAAAAGGATTTGAGACAGCTTACAATAACAGTCATCTTTAAATCATCTGCACAGCCACCAAAAAACATGTTTTCAGAGAATCCTTAATGGCACAAAGGAAATGCTCAGGACATAACTTTAAATGAAGAAGGCAGGATGCAATACTTTATTTACTATAATTTTGTTACATAATACAGAGATGGATAGGGAAGACAGAAGAGAGAGGGAGAGGTGAAAAGGGTGGTGGAGAAAGTGGAGACAAAGGAGAAAGAGGAAGAGAGGGAAGAGGAGGAAGGAAGAGAACATTAATAATGGCTATTTCCCTTCTTAAAATTGGATAGTGAGAGCCAGGCGTGGTGGCGCATGCCTTTAATCCCAGCAATTTTTCTTTGAAAAAATTTACACACATATATATATAATTCTAAATGTAGGTTCCACATATGATTCTCTCGTGTGGCATTCGTCTTTTTGAGTCTGACTTATTTCACTTAAAATAATGATTCGATTGCATCCTTTCTTCCTGTAAATATCATGATTTCATTTGCTTTACGGCTGCTTAAAAGTTCACTGGTACATGTACCACACTTTCTTTACTCCTTTATTTGTTGATGGACATCTAGGATGGTTCCATTTCCTAGAAATAGTACAACAATAAACACAGATGCACAGGTGTGTCTATGGTGTGTTAACTTATATTTCTTTAGTTATATATCCAGGAGTGGTATAGCTGGACCTAAATAAGATGGTTTTGGTGCTCAAATGTCTTTTTTGTGTTAATACCTTTGTATATGAGACGTGTATTTTTTAAATGACTGGCATATCATGCTGCTGAGATTTCCTCTGTCCTTCCAGATCCTCTTCCATGCCTCTGTCCTGCTCCTTGCACAGGAATCTCCTTAGCACCCTAGTTTTAGATTAGTTTAGATCAAAGAGGATTTCAGCTTTGAAAACAGAAGACTACAGAGAAGACAGTGAGGGGTCCTGTCTCCACCCTGCTTCCCTCTTCCTACTTTGCTTCAGCACCAGACTGCCCTGGTCCTGCCTCAGGGATTCCAGGGCTCCAGTTCCCCTTAAATCCCATTAGTATTCTGTCTGCCTCGCTAGTCCCTGTTTGCATGGCCCTTCCCGCTTATCTTTGCTCTGCCCTTGAACCTGTTATAGTTCCTTTATGAAAGCCACTAGCACATCTTAAGGTTTATTAGCACTCGGAACCGTCTGGGCAGAAAGGCCTGTTGAATCCTAGATTCCTACACAACTTTGAAGGACGTAGTCACCCTACTGTGTAATGGAAACAGAACCTCCAGCTGGCCTCAAACTCTTGATCGTCCAGAAGCCTCCACCTCTCAGTGCTAGGACATAAGTACGTGCTGGTCTTCTCCTCTGTAACTTTTAGTTTTGTGGCTTTTGACAGATCTCTTCTGATCCCACCTCCTTGTTCTGTTTAGCTTCTGATACTCTCTCTTCTGCACTATAAGAACAGCTCTCTTAAAGTCTAGGGATGAGTGAGATTACATAGTATTTGTCTGTCTCTGCCTGGTTTATTTTACTGATAGTAATGCTCTTCACTTCTTCCATGTCGTCACAAATGACAAGACATTATTTTTTTGATGTCTATATATCGCACCACGGCACATAAGTGCCATCTTTACCATGTGTCCATCAAAAAATAGCTAAAAGATATTTAATACTCTCACACAATGAAATGATTAATGTTCAGGGCAACTGATATTCTAAATGCTCAAATTTGATCATTACAAAAGGTATATGTGTTTGGGTCACTTTGGGTTGTACTGAAGCATTAACCCAGAGCTGTGAACATGCTGGGCAGGAATTCTACCACTAAGCTACATCCCCGGTTCTATACACATGTAGTGACATAGCGCATTGTGCTCCATAAATATGTACAATTATTAAATGTCAATTAAAAGTAAATTAAAATTTTAAATGAAATATAGATTCTATCTTTGCAGATTATTTCCTTGGAATCTGCTGCTGGTCCCAGAGATTCAGATTCGAGAAGTTTAGCAAGCTTTCTGGTGATGCTTATGTTGTTGCAGGGACCACTTTGAGCAGCTGTGTTCCACCTTTGAGTGTGCTCTCTGCTTTCTGAAAACTCCCTGGCTAATCTTGGATGAGGGCTGTTCAGTAGAAGTTCCTGCAATGGTAAGGATGCATTTTCTCATGTGATGACCACAGATGCTTCATGGGTACAGGAAATGTGGCCAGAGCCATTAAGGAAGTGACCCTCTACTCTTACTGAAAATTTTGTTCTTTGTTTTATTTTCTGCAAACCTGTTTTTAATTAAATTTAGTCTTTGATAGTTTCCTACTTGGATAGACTGTATTCTGGTTACTCTCACCTTCTACGCTCTCTTTTCTTCCTCCCACCCCGTCAACACCCTCCTCTTGCCTACAGGTTCTTTCTTCTGTATACATCTTTTGTTTTGTGACTCACTAAGCATAAACACGGTCATCCATGTGACCATGGGTGACATGGACGGCTCACCAGTGGGTACAAACTGAAGACAATGACCTTTTCTTCCCCAGCATGCATCTACAGCCAATAATTCCCTGGTGAGGTTAGGATGCATAAGCCGATCTCTCATTCATGACTGACAATTGACAGGCCTACCTTTGTACAATCCTAGTGTTGACAACTCAGCTGCTGTGAGTTCATGATTACAAGGGCCATGTCCTGTCTGGAAGACAGCATTTTGCAGCCCCTCTCTCAATCATCTGGTTCTTACATTCTTTCCACCCCCTCTTCTGTGATGTTCCCCAAGCCTTAAAGGAGTGGTAGAAATGTCCTGTTTAGGGCAAAGTACTCAATGGTCATTTATCCTCAGCATCTTGAGCAGCTATGCATCTCTGCATTCACTGTCACTCACTATAAAGAGAAGCTTTTGTGGCCAAGGCTGACAATAGCCTTGTCTATGTATAAACATAAAAGGTGGTTTGATGTCATGTCATTTTAGCAAAACAAAAGTAGTAATTTTTCCCCTAGGGCCTATGACCTCTCTAGCCATGTTTTTAAAAAGTAGAGCAAGGAGGAGGAGGAGCAGGAGGAGATGGAGGAAGAGGAGGAGGAGGAGGAGATGGAGGAGGGGGAGGAGGAGGAGGAGCCAGGAAAATCAAAAAGAATCATAAAGATAAAGGGGAAGAAGGATCTCCAGAGAGGAGGATGCTAGTGTTAGCAAGGTGGAAATGGGAAATGGTGTGGTTATTTTAACTGAGTAGAGAGTAGGGAGGCTTATACACCAGGGATGAGAGAGGGA
>NW_008347312.1:3164500-3173982 GCF_000622305.1 Nannospalax galili
ATCTGTAAGAGCTGTAAGAGGGAGAGGAGGAGGAGGAGGAGGAAGAGGAGGACGGAGAGGAGGAGGAGGAGGAAGAGGAGGACGGAGAGGAGGAGGAGAAGGAGGAAGAGGAGGAGGAGGAGGTTGGTACTGTAGCACTACAGCACTCAAAGTCGACAACTCCATCTCCCCTATGCTCCAGTTCCCTTCCCCATTTAAACCTTACCACCCCACATTCCCTTAGTCCCTCTACTTTCATCTTGTGTGAATTCTATCTGCCCCTTGCCCCCAAAATAACTAAATTTGAAAGTGTCAGGTGGCACTTTCAACATTCTGCCTGAAAATCTCCTTAACCAACTCAGGAGTTTATTAGGCACCATCTCTGTCTCCATGTTCACATCCACTGCAGGGGATAGTTTTGCTGGTTGTCCATTGTTGCTGATTATTTGAATTTTGTTTCTCATATCTGCAACAGTACCGTCTTCATCACCAGCCACCATTAATGGCCTCCTGGTGGCATCTAGGCCTCTGCCCAGTTCTAAGGCCAGTGCCACATTTTAGGCTTATATTAAACCACATTCTACTTCTGTGTTGCCAACTTCTTTTCCATGAACTGCTGCAGAATAAGCCACCAATGATGTGGTTCTTTAAATAGCTACCATTTTTATTATTTCTCTTCATTCTTTGGGCTAAATAGGCTTCGGTTGCACAGTTCTGTTCTACATGAGATTCACTGGGGACAGCACCATCAGGAGGCTCAACTAGCATAGACTATTCAAGTTGGCTTCCTCCCCTGGTCCGGAGTTGGGGAGGGGGAGCACCTAGGTGGGACTATCAACCCCTACTCTAGACCAGGGAAAGAAATCATCTTGGATGGTCAAGTTTCAATATGCACACTGCCCCCCTAGACACATGTTGAAATGCACATTGGTTTGTAGAGCCAAGGGGATCCTGAGAAGCTGCAGTCTTAAAGTTCTGGATGAAGCTGACACTGGTGGTTCATCAATCATGCTTTGAGTAACAATGAAGTAGACTGTTTGGGGGAAGTACTCTGGGGGTTAGAACCTCAAGGACTAAGTTCAAAACCCATCTCTGTGCTCCTTTCTTGATTTTGAATTTTTGCATCGTTATCTAACTTCTGGTCTAAGCATCCCCATCTATTAAAACATAACTGTAGAACAGTTGTGAGAATCAATAAGAAGAGGTACAATGCAGTGTTCTTTGAGTCTTACTTTCTGTGTGTCTTGGTGCTTCCACGTCCTCTCTCTGGGCTTTAGGTTCTTAAAATTAAAGCAGTAATGGGAATGACAGTATCTACCACTCAGGGTGACTGTAACAAAAGGGCAATGAGTATGTGAGAGGAGGCTGCATATATTAAGTTCCTTTCCCCGTTCACACCTCTCAGCCCCATCACATATGTCCTAGCAGGTCAACCCTTACTGATGATCAGTGGAAGAACAGGGTGGACAGAAGCAAAGACTAAGCTTCTGAGTTAAGTAAGGTTAGAAACTAACCAATGGGCTACATCTAGCAATGACCTCATCATCACAGGGAAGTGAGAGTTGGCTTTGCCTTTTCCCGAGGTGAGAGGAAACCAAAGATAATAACAGAGAATGATGCTCCCCGGGCAGTTGTGGTGTTTGCGGTATCTGCAGCTGGCATGATTCACAGTCCCTGCTGGGAAATTCAGTAAGAGCTGCAGAGTCATGAGGCACCATCTCCTAGAATGTTCCCTATCTACTTCTATGTGAGCTGTTCTATGAGGCTCTTCAGGCCACTGTGGGGAAATGGATGTTCTGGACCGCTGAAAACAGTCCACGCTTGTTGTGGCATTTGTGTGTTTCTTGTACTCACTGAGACCTGTGGACAAGTTAAAATGACCCTCAGACTTTGAGATTGTGTTATCATGTTAATGAGCCAAAGCCAACATCCTCAGGAAGATGGTAATGGCCACTACTCGCTCTACATTTGCTGAGTGCTATGCGCTGTGATGAAATTGTGATATGAATGGTGAAGATATTGAGAAATGTGTTACTACACATTTCTTTGTTAAAACATTATAGACTGTACTTAGATAAACTAAGACCACTGCCAGGTCACTAAGTGATATCATCTTAGGGCAACACTGTCATCTATGTGGTCTTTTTTAAATTTGTTTTTTAAGATGGCCTGACCTCTACATAAGTGCCATGGTATGCACACCTGTGTATACTCACATAATATACAAAAATTTTAAGTAAACAAACACAAGTGAGCTGTTTTTAGGTAAGGAAACTGGGGTACAGAAAATGAAACAGCATGGTCAAGATCACACAGAGTTGGCCGGGCTTGGACTTGAATTCAGGCCTGGCTAATATCAGACTGTGTTCAGATAGTTTTTGAAGGTTGGTGGATTTTGCATGTAATAGGAAAACAATAGAGATCCACAGTTAAAATAGTTTCTTCCTGATTCAGTAATGATGGTGCTCACTTGTGTGTATGGATGCCGGAGAGATAGCTCAGCAATTAAGAGCACTGGCTCTCCTTGCAGAAGACCCAGGTTCAAATCCCAGCACCCACATGGCAGTTAACAACTGTCCATAACTCTGGTTTCAGGGACTCCGATGCCCTCTTCTGACCTCCATGGGTGTGTACTTACATCCATGAAGGCAATATACTCATACACATAAAAATAATCAATATTTTTTTCCAGAGCTGAGGACCGAACCCAGGGCCTTGTGCTTGCTAGGCAAACGCTCTACCACTGAGCTAAATCCCCAACAAAAATAATAAGTAATTTTTTTTTAAATCAGGAGGGCTAGGGAAATGGCCTCATTTGGAAAAGTACTAACCATGTAAGCATGAGGGCCTGAGTTCAGATCCCCAGCATCCATGGAAAAATCCAGGCACAGTAGTACATGCTTGTAGTCCCAGCACTAGGAGGAAAAGACCAGAGGATCCCTGGACACAGACTAGTCAGTTTGGTCAATTTGTGAGTTCCAGATTCAGTAAGAGACCCTGACTCAATAAGACAGAAAGGGAATAAAGAAAACACCTGGCTTTGATCTCTGGTCTCCACATCCACATGCATTCATGTACATGTGGACCCACACACACATGCATACACATATGAACACACACAAAAAACACAAGAATCAAGCAGACATGCAGGGAGAGAACTCATTGGTTCTGTTGGCCAAAGCAGAAATAGAAGAATCTATTGGCACATTCCAGATGTGTATGGGGCTCTGCCCTAGGTCTTCTGGTAGCCAGCTGTCCCAGGGTAGACACTCCACATGCACAAGGATGGCACTACAATGCCTGGTAACCACAGCATCTTCCTTCACAGGCAGGCTTCCTCTTCACCAGCTGTGTCTCCCCTGCAGATTACTACTATGTTCTCCTTCCAAACCCTGCATTGCCTGATACAGATGCTGAAAAGAATCCTGTTCTCTGGCCATCCTGTCTCCACCTGGGTCCTTCTCCTCTAGCTCATCTTCTGACATGAGCTCTACAAATACTAATACAATGATGTCACTCCCCAGCTTTGAAATCACAGAGAGTCACCTCACTCCTCTGAGATACAACGAAGTCACTGCAGTGAGCTTGAAGATAATACCTCTCTCACATGTGGTTGGAGATGAAGGCAAACAAGATGAACATGTGAATGGGTCCCTGAATCTGTCACTAACCTCACCAGAGATGGTCCTGACACGTGGCAAGTCCTTTGTCCTAAACCTCCTTTGCCCAAATTTTCTTGGTCAAGTTTATACTTTACGCAGGATGTTTTCCACACTGTCCTGACTGTACTGGTTAATTTTTATCAACTTGACTAAAACTAGAATTACCTGGGAAGAAGGGACCTCAACTGAGACATTTCCTGCATTTCCTGCATCCATTTTTTTCTTGATTGCTAGCTGATGGGGGGGGCAGCCCAATGTGGGTGATGCGATCCCTGGGCAGGTGAGCCTGAGCTGCATAAGGAAAGGAGCAAGCCAGGGGAAGCAAACTAATAAGTGATCCTCCATGGTCTCTGCTTCTGTTCCTGCCTTGAGTTCCACTTGATGATGGACTCTGAGCTATAAGATGAAATAAACCCTTTCCTCCTCCCCAACTTGCTTTCCATCAGTGTTTTATCACAGCCACAAAAAACAAACTAGGACATGACCTCTGACACAAGGCTTCATTTCTCTCTCAAGACCTTACACTGCATGATCACCAGGGAATAAACGGAGTGGCCTTTTTTTTTCTACTAACCCAAGGAGTAAAGGAAGGAGAGATGCACTGGTTGAGGCAGACACACCTTTGAAATGACCCTGAGCATATCAAAGACTTCATCTCTGGCTCGGAGGAGAGAGACCGGTCAGTGCCCTACCTCTTAGCAGCAGGACAGTCTCCTTCAAGACCATGCCTGGCACTTTCTTGGCAACAGCTGTGGGCTATTTGTCACCTTTGGAGAAAAGTATGAGGAGGGAAAAAATATTAGGAAAGTATTTTATCCTAAAAGCCTCACGGTCTATAAAATGAATTGCCTGCCATGGCTAGAGCCACAGGGAAGTTTCACGCAGTTACTTGCCCAAGATCATCATAAATCGTCAGCTTTGACAATCAGATGGTAAACTGAACTTGAGAGATAAGGCAAGAGGCATAAACCTTAAACCTTAAATACATAATCTTTCAAGTCAGTTCTCTCTCTCTCTCTCTCTCTCTCTCTCTCTCTCTCTCTCTCTCTCTCTCTCCTCTTTTTCTTTGCACTGAGGAGACAGAGACCACTCTCTCTCTCTCTCTCTCCTCTTTGACTTTGCACTGAGGAGTCAGAGACCATCAGTTTGACTTCTGATTCACTGCACAGACAATGATATTCTAGATAGAAGAATCACTTCAGGGAAAAGCAGAATGTGAGAGTCAAACGACGGTAGGTATCTGAGCCTGTGAAGATACCAGCCTTGCTGGCAGTATGTCTCCTGGTGACAGGTTTGACATTGCATACCAGTTTCCTCATCTGTAAAGTGGGATAATCTTGCCTAACTCTTGGGATTGTTGTGAAATCTACATGAATATACAAATGTAAAAGGCTGTAAGTAGGGGTTAGAGGAATAGCATGGTCAGTGAAATGCTTGTCATATAGTCATGAGGACCTGAGTTCCATCCCCAAGCACACACATAAAAAAGCCATGCATGATGGCATACATCTGTAATCCCAGCACTATGAAGGAAGAGATGGGAGAATCCCTGGGGTGGGGGAGGGGCTCGCTGGCCAGTCAGCCTAGGCCAATTGCAAGATTCAGGCCACTGAGAGACCCTGACTTAATAAAACAAGATGAGAAAGAAAGCCCCAACTTCCAAATTAATGCAGTTCTCCAGTGTCATCAGAGAAATTTCTTTGTGCAGTGTACAGTGGTTAATGAAGAAACTCAAACTCAAACTGGTCAAATGTAGAAAACAAGTATCTGTGGAACACTCAGCTGTAAACAGGACGTCTATATCACTCCCTCCCCCAAGCTCAGGGAACATCTCAGAAGGGGCAGGAAGACTATAAGTGCCAGACGTGGACCATTCTCTAGTGGATGGCCCCATATCCATGGGCAGCACAAATTGAACTCAATGAGTCCTTTAAAAAGAGAATATGAAGTTGAGAGTGGGTAGGAGAGTGGGAAGTAGGTCCTGGAGGAGTTAGGGAGAAGAATGGGGATGTAAATATGATCAAAATATGATCAAATACATTGTATCCATGAATGAAATTCTCAAAGAATTCATAAAAATACTACATATATTTTTAAGGGTGGATAATGCCTGAAGAATGATACAAAAGGTTGCCCTCTGGCTTCCATATGCATGCACATATGTGCACATGTACTCACACAGATGCATACCTGTACACACATAAACATACAAACACATACATGGAGATAAGCAGCAGGCATTCCTAACTGATTCTCACTATCATTCTTGTGGTTGTTGTTATAATGAATAAGACAGTTAAGATGCTTCAGGGGCATCCGTGAGTCCCAGACCTTCATCCCTGCCTCATACTCTACTTTCTTCCCCTGCTTCAACTTTCTCCATAACCTTTATCAACATCTTGTACACAGTATAAATTTCCTTGTTCATAATCATTTATCTTCCTTGTAGAGAACATAAGCTTCTTAGGGGGAAAGATCTTGGTCTGTTTTGTTCCACTGCTGAAATTCCAGATCTTACCAAGGCAGGCCTAAAGGCTCCCTGTCTTCCACTTTGGTTGGCAGTCACATTCCAGAAGACCCTCCCTATGGCAGTAAGAACCAAAATGTTTACTAATGTCATTCAGAAAGGGTCCTATAGATGCCAACCTCTGTGTGCATGTATATACAGTAGACCCTCCTTATCCATGGAGGTTCATGCTAAGACCCCCGTGAGGAATACCAAGCCTTGTATGTAATGTTTCTTTCCATACACATATACCTATTGTTGTGGTTTGTTTCTAAAATGGCCTCTTCCCTAGAAGCTAATGTATTGAAGGCTTGGTCCCCAGCAAAGAATGTTCACAGGTGGGGCCTTTGGACATGACTGGATCATGAGGGCTCTGACTTCATCAATAGACTGATCTATTGGCAGATACACAGCTTCACAAGTTATTGGGAGGTGGAAACTTTAGGGGGTAGAGCCTGGAAGTTGGGCATTGATGGTATTCCTTGAAGGATTTATTTTGTGTTCTCTCTCTCCTCCCTCTCTCTCTCTCTCCCCTTTCCCTCCTCTTCTCTGTCCCTCCCTCTCTCCTTCCCTCTTTCTTGGCCACCACGAAGTGAGGGGCTTCCTCTGCGATGCCCTGCCCACCAGGATGTGCTGCCTTCCATAGGCCCAAAAGCAAATGGGCCAACCCCAGCCTTGAACTGAGACATTTAAAACTACAAGCCAAAACAAACCCTTTCTCTTTTAAGCGGATTTCTTGTGGATATTTTTCCACAATAGAAAACTGACTAACACAACTGTAATGAAGTTTAATTTGTAAGTCAGGCATGATAAGAGACTAACAACAATTACTACTAATAAAATGGAACAATTCAGTAATGTATTGTAGTAAAAGTTATTTAGACTTATAAATTGCTAATTTCTAGAATTTTTCACTTAATATTTTTTGGTCCATGATTGGCTGTGTATAACTGAAACCTCAGAATTTGAAACCATGGACAACTAGAGAGCTGTGTGTGTGTGTGTGTGTGTGTGTGTGTGTGTGTGTGTGTGTGACCTAATATAAAATAGTCTATTTCATAGATGTGAAAACTGGGACACAGAGAAGTTAAGTAACTTGCCTGATATAGCATACCAGCAAGTGGCAGAGTTATTATTATAGTCCAAGACTAACTCAAATTTGTTCTCTTAAACCCTGGTTATCTCCCCTGTCACTTTTTTTAAATCTGCCACTCTGTTAAGATGGTTGAAATGGGCTCTGTCCATCAATACAGGGCTGTCACCAGGACAGGAGATGAGCTGTCTCTCCAGAGGACTTACTTTGGTAGATTTCTTCTTATCCAGCCACATAAATGCAGGAACTCAGGATCCCACAGTCAACAGCTTTCATGTCATATTGAATGACACATTCTAGCTAAACCCACAATTGACTGACATGTAGGCTAAACTGAATGTGTACTAAACGTGCTCTTCTACAATGATCATCGTTTGTGCCAAGAAGACCAGAATGCCTCTCCTAGCAGAAACAGCGCATTTGCTGCTTGTCTGAAGTCAAATTATAATCCATTGTTTATTAAGCCAATATTAATGGAAATTTGAATTAGGGTAATAGGAGCAGATGTGGCGGGAAGGTGTTTGGTGGCCAAGGCACCAATGTCTACATTGGGATTCTTTGGGTGTAAGCAACAGAGAATGATTATATGCTTTCTTAGCCAGAGAGTGCTTGCTAGAAATCAAAATATTCACACAAAGTTCTCATGGAATCAAAGGACATTATGGACATTAAATTTAACCTCAGGGGGGACAGTCCCCCTTCTGCCTTCTTCCTGCCATGGCCTGTCCCATCAGCTTCTCACTGCCCATCTGCCTCATTCTTTTCTCCTATTGGTCAGAATTTTTGACTGCAAAGAATCTGACTTTGGCTAATTTTAACAAAAAAGGATTTATGGGAAGAATATCAGAAGATTCACAGATTCTCCAGGAAGACCAAAGAACAAGACAAAGACAGGCAGGAACAACAGTAGCCAAAATTTCACTGCAGAGCAAACTAGGTAAGGCTATCACCGGTGTTGCTGAAGAAAAACCACCAGGCTGGAGAGATAATCAGAGGGTAAGGGCACTTACTGCATAAGCATTGTGGATCTGATCTCAAATCTCCAGCACTCCTGTCAAAAGCCTGACATGCCACATACATGTGTCTGTAACCCCAGTACTGAGGGGAAGGGCAGAGACAGGAGGACTGCTGGAGCTTACTAGCCTTCAACTTAGCTCCAGACTCAGTGAAAGACTCAACTTCAAAGGATTAAGGTGGGAAGTGATAGAGAAAAATACCCAATGTCCTTCTCTGGCCTTTCCATATGCACACAAGCATGTGCACCCATACATGTATATGTACACCACATATACATACACCATACACATATATACAATAAACTCTCAAAATCATTATATGTCAAGTTACTCTTCAAAGTTCTCTGGTTGTCTCATAGAATTTTTTCTTGGGTTATTTGTTACATTCTGCCTTGAGATAAGACCCACACCTCATCAATGACTAAGTCTCTTTAATAGATTTCTTCTTACCCTTTCTTTTCCCTCCCCTTGCAATTTCTGGTCATCAGGATGGGGAGGAAGAGAGATGAAAATGTAAGGTGTAGTTCAAAAGCCACAAAGACACACATATATAGTATGAATTACTCTGGAGTGAATGTACAGGAATGACTAGTACTGCATTGCATTTGAGAGTTGTGCTTAAGACTGGATACATGAGACGTAGTCTAGTTTGCTTTCTGTGCCTGTGATAAACACCATGACCAAAAGAACAACTCATTGTTCCAGAGAAATAAGGTCCATTATGGTGGAAAAGACATGGCAATGGGAGAAATGAGGCACAGGGGCAGGAACAGGAAGCAGTCTGATCGCATTTTCATCCACACACAGGAAATAGAGCAGAAGTCGGAATGGATATGAAACTTCAAACCCCAACCCCCGTGACGTACTTCCTCCAGAATGACCTATCTCTCCTAAATGTTCCATGACCTCCCAAACAGTACCACCAACTGGGAACCAAGTATTCAAATACGCGAGCCTATGGGGAAGGACATTTCTCATTCTAACTACATGTGGATATGCTAATTCACAAAGAATGGGAAAAAATCTTCACCAGTGACACATCTGACAGAGGTTTAACATCCAGAATGTATAAGAACTCAAAGAATCAAGAAACCAAATGACCCAATGAAAAGATGGGCTAAAGATCTAAACAGAATTCTCAAAGGAAGAAATAAAGATGGCTAAGAAACATCTCAAAAAGTGTTCAACATCGTTAGTAATTAGGGAAATGCAAATTAAAACCACCC
>NW_008347312.1:3174468-3175630 GCF_000622305.1 Nannospalax galili
CTTTTAATAAGATGATGCTATACAGCAGTTCCTTCTGCATGAAATAACTACCATCATCACGATTTCAGCTGAGCCTGATCACTAAACATAGTCACAATTGGGCTTGTTGACGGTGTTAGAGTTTCAATAAGCCCCATAAATTGAACTGGTCCTGACTATAAAAAAAATGTGTAGTCTATCTGTTGGAGGACTTACTTTTCCAGTCTCACTGTTAATCACCTGGTAACAGAACCACTCCCAGGAAGGCAGGGTCACCTTAAGTTATGCTCAATAGATGGTCAGAATACCTAATGTGTTAATAAGGCAACAAATATTTCTGCCTGGAACTAGCTCAGACCCCACAGAACTTCCAGACCAGCCACAGCCATGTAGGTCTCCATAAGTCTGCCTGCTTTCCTGAAATCTTCAGGAACGTGTAATTTCTCCTTTTCTTCTTCATGCCTTTCCTACTAAACATGTTTCTCTTAAGGCTTTGGGCTGCCCCTAGCATCTTGCATTTCTTCACTTTTTCTCTAAAGCTTCCTTCTCCCAGCCATATGGCTGCAAGTCAACCACGTGTCTGACCTCCATGCAGGCTCTAAATCTACATGGCTCCACGGCTTCCCTTCCTTCTTCTCACTATTCACCTGCTCAAGGCAACTGCTAAGATTACTAGCTCGCCTGCACTGAGAATTTTTCTTTAAGATTCTAATAAAGCTGTAAAAGCTTCTGTTTGGATCCATTCGTAAAGTCTTTTATGAATGAGACTAAGAACCCTCTAGGGGACCCTCTTTCTCTCCATTTCAACAGTTATGCTCATTCATTAAAGGAGTGCCAAGCAGGGTCACTGGACCCTCACCTGAGTATACAGCCACTCTTCCCAGCCAACTAGTCCAGCCTCGGAAGACAAAAGGAAAATGAGGAAGAACCCAATAGATGGATGCTTTTGGAAGCCCTTGTCGAGAAACTCCAATGGACTCTCATATGAACATTTGAAAATTGCCGTTCTGACATTTTTCTAGTTCCCTGTCTAGAACTTGTAATGCTAATTGCTCTTGCCTTTACTTCTCCTTCACATCTCCTATTCATGATTCAAGGACTTTCTTTTCCCCTTAGAGACAAGAGTTATGCAATTTGGGAGTCTTTTAGATAGACCCACTGAAGGGGTACTCCAACTGCCTCA
>NW_008347312.1:3175868-3189793 GCF_000622305.1 Nannospalax galili
TACTTTAGAGTTACCTCTTCAGAGAGGGGAATGTTGGAGGGGAAGGAGTGGGCATGGATTTGATCAAAACATCTTATATGCATGTATGAAATTCTCAGTAAAGTTTTTGTAAACATTAAAAAAATAATATATTCACTATCAACATGTATATCAAAGCATTGTCTTATACGTCTAAAATATATGCAATAATTTTTTAAATGTTTGGGGGGGTAGTGTGTGTGTGTGTGTGTGTGTGTGTGTGTGTGTATGTGTACATGAGGAGACCAGAAGTTGATGTTAGCACCTTCCTCAATCACCCCATAGCTTATTCTTTGAGACAGGGTCTCTCACTGAACCGGGAGCTGGCCTGCAAATCCCTAGGATCCCTCTGTCTCTGCTCTTCGGTGTGAGGACTACAGACACGTGCTGCCACACCCAACTTTTACATGGGTGCTGGGGATCTACTGTCCCCTCTCCTCAGCCCTTATGCAATGTTTTAAAAGAGAAAAGAAAAGAAAATAAGAAATGAGATCCTACATTCTTACAGTCCAAATTCTTGATTCTGCCCTAATAGCTGAATTTAGCATTTTTCTCTGTCTCCTGTACTTCTAGAAATTGGAAGCTGGATCTGGAAGCTGGATGTAGTTTTAGTTCTTTGATTACATGGTCTGTAGTTATGGAGAGCACTTCCATCACAAGGCCTTGGTGCCTGTGCACCTCTCTAACCTAGATATGAGGCGTCATTGGCAAGCACTTCCTAAAACCTTTAGTTCATTGGGTATTAAACATGGTAAAACTTAGGCTGGGGTTGTAGCTGAATGGTAGAAAGTTTGTCCATCTTGTACAAGGCCCTGGGTTCGATTATTTGAAAAAGCAGCCTGGTATATCAGCACATCCACAGGGGTCCTGTGAGCTTGACTGTTATGTTTAATACCATCATGAACCTCTGGATTTAAACATATTAGAAAAGTGTTTCTAGTCCATTCAGTGTGTTCCTGTTGATGTTTCTATTGTTCCCCTGGCCACTGAGACCACCTGTAAGTTGGCTCCTGGGTCCTTTTGACAGCCCACAGGGTCTTGTGATGCTTCCAGACTTCCTGGTATAATAAGACATTCCAGGCTCATTACGGATAGTTTCTGCCTCATACCAGGTATCGGTCTGTTCTCTAAGGACTCCTAGTTCCTTCTAGCGTGTTCCAGCATCTTTGCAATTAGCATCAAACTCAGCCCCCAAAATCACTAAGCACAGTTGGTTGAGACTGCACCACTGAGGTCAGCAACAAGGGCCATGAACAAGGGCTGGAAACCAGGATTTGGCCTTGGGAAGCCTGTGACCAGAAGCAACCTTACTTCCACCAAGATGACAGGAGAAATTTCCAAAACACGAAGAGGCGAGCGAGATGATGAATGTCCCAACCACCAAATAACAACAATCCCCGTCTCTCCCCCTCTGAAACACACTTGGCCAAATACAACTGCCTCACAGCCACTGCACTGACATATTCTTCCAGTTCAAGTACCAACAGAAACCGAGTTTCCGCCTGCCTCTAAACTCCCAGGAGATATGGTCTGATTGTTCTAATCTGGCTAATAATAGTGATTATAGTAATAAAACAGTATAAATGAATAAAATAGTAATAATAGAAATAAAAGAGTAATTAACTTTAGCCTAAGGACAGGACCCTGTGGTATAAACCTACCCACAGGGGCTCCCCAGTGGACAGAGAAAACAGTAGATGCAAAGAAAAGTAGACCTGACTGAGCTGATACTCCCCCAAACACCTTCTTCCCTCAGCCAGAGTGGGGGACTAAGTAGTTAAAACTGTAAAGGCTTGGCCAATGGGATTTGCTGAGTCCCTTTCTGCAGTTCTGAATAATGTGGAACCCTCACCCTCATACCCTGATCTCTCCACATTGTGGGTTGACCCATGAGACTGGGAAGACAACAATGACTGACGTTTCTACAGAGCTCACAGCGTGGGCCAGTCACCCTGCTCTCCCTTATAACATCCCTTGTTTCTCTGACTCTGAAATCTCCTTCTCATGGACACTATTATGATCATTCCTATTTTTCTGAGAGAGAAACTAAGATTTGGAGTTAATTTGCCAATATATCACCAGCCTACTAGCCAGAGATGGAACCAGGTTGTGATCTCAGATGGTCTAAGAACCTAAATTCTTCAACATGTCATCACCCTTTGGCATCCCTGGCATTTAGAAACATTGAAGTCTTCCCCTGTCCTATAGCCAGACTTATGCAGGTGTGAGGCAAAGAGGAGAGCGTAGGGGACTCCCTGGATGGTCCGGAGCAATTTTCCCAACATTTAACACCTCCACATGAGCCATAATGTAACTCAGTGGGCTGAAGAAGTGATTCATTTGGTAAAGGGCTTGTTGCTTAAGCATGAAGACCTGAGTTTGATCCCCAGCAGTCATGTAACAAGCTAGATGTGGTGGCATGCTCCTGTAATCCCATTTCTGAGGATAGAGTCAGGAGGATCCCTAGGGCTTGCTGGCCAGCTGGTCTAGCTGAATCAGCACGTTCCAGGTTCAGCGAGAGACCCTCTTGAAAAATAAAATGGACAGAGATGAAGGAAGACAGTCAACACTGACCTCTGGTCTCTCTCTCTCTCTCTCTCTATATATATATATATATATATATTATATATATATATTAGCATGCACGCATAAACATGTACACACACACCAATTTTTTTAAAGCATGTCATTCAAGTCTCCTCCAAGCTGACTGTGAGAGAAGCTTAAATACACATTCTCCATCTCCCCATGAATTTTGTGTTTCTCTTACTAGCCCAGATTGAAAAACAATCTGTTCATAGCTTTAAAACACCACAGGATTTTAGACAGAAGACGCTTGCTCCTCCTCGCTCACAGATGTCCACCATACTTTCAGATTACTGGCTGCTGAAACCTCTGATCACCGTTGCCCCGCCCCTACCCCAAGCATACATATGATTTGCTCAGGAGCCAAGTTCAAGTAAAAGCAGGAATTTTTTCTGGCTGACTGTCCCAGGCAAAATCCCAACACACTGCTTAAATACTACCAGTCAATTAGTGAAAGATGTGTAAGGCGCCATGGAAGACAGTTTTCAAAAACAGGCTGAAATCAAGAGAAAACCACCTGCTAAGAAAGAACTGTAGGGAGCTGGGGAGATGGCTCAGTGCATAAAGTACTTGCTGTAAAAGCATGAAGATCTGAGTTCAGATCCCCAGCATCCATGTGAAAAGCCAGGCATGATGGTATGCAGTGCTGGGAGGTGGAAACAGGAGGATCTCTGGGTCTTGTTGGCCAGCCAGTCTAGTCAGGGACCTTGTCCCTAAAAATAAGATGGAGAGGAGTAGAGGAAGTAATCTGACATTGACATGAATGGCTTACACCTCTGCATACACAAAAAAGATGGAAGGAAGGAAGGAAGGAAGGAAGGAAGGAAGGAAGGAAGGAAGGAAGGAAAAAGGAAAGAAAGAAAGAAAAAAAGAAAGAAGGGAGGAAGAGAGGTGAGGGATAGAGATAAGGACGAAGTGAGGGAGGGAAAGAAGGAAAGGGTTAGGGACAGATCGTAAAATAAAAACTGACGCCTGTGGAAACACCATTACACATTCACCACAACACCTGCATAGACTATCCCTATAGATCTGCAGTGCTGTTTTGCAGTGTATTGAGTTTATCTCTGGAACAAAAGCGTTTTGGATGCCCAGGTGTCCCCTAGCACAGAAAATAAATGAAAGTTTTTAATTCCAGCTAAGCAAGAGTACAGAACTGGATGTGCAATCTTACTACCAGTTGGATATCTCCTGACCAACAGGAGGCGAACAGCTGGGAACCAAAGCAGGTTCCAATACCATCTCTGCTCTGTGGAAATCTCACACTTGTGATTTAGCCTCTGCAAGCCTTGTTATCCTAGTCTGTAGAAAGGAAACAATTGAGGCATCCTCCCAGAATGGGTTTGAAGGTCAAATCATAGGATATATCATGCTTAACAGAGCACAGCAAGGAGGGAGACCATAGAAAATGCTGGACACAGCCATTTTGCTATTCAGAAAACTGGCTCTGGAGTCCTGATGGTGCTTCTGCATTGTACCTCCAGATTCAGGGACCACAACTCTCAGGGTGTATTATTGACACTGCATCAGAGGGACGTGAATATTTAATGTCACACAGAAGCCTAATTCAACAGCATGTTTCCCTTTGTCCGGTGGCAATTTCTTAATTGCTTTTAGCAGATGTACTTGACTTTGCTGACTGCCGAGTCATGGGAGAGTGTCTGGGACGTGAGTTTCCAAACACAATGGGTACTGAGTTATCTCCTTTTGGTTAGACAGAGCCTGCAACAGATGAGCAGGGCAGGGGCTGATGGGACAAGAAGTATAACTTCTGGATTTCCTGCCACGTGGTGACGACCTGTATGCAGAATATGGAGAGGTCTGGGGGCTGAAACAACTCCAAAGAAAGTGAGAGCAGAGGGGAAGCCTTAGGGTACATCAGTGGGGCCAGAGTGCTACCTGCTCAACAGAGCTCAGAGGGGATCCACAGGCCCTGCCAGTCCTCACTCACGCTCCGTGTGTGTGTGTGTGTGTGTGTGTGTGTGTGTGTGTGTGTGTGTACATGTGTTCATAATCATGCACATACAATTTTCATGCAAATGTTTGCATGTTCTGCATGTGGGAAGACACGTGGAGGCCAGAGCTCAACCCAGTGCCATTTCTCAGGAGTCATCTAACCTGTTGAAACAGTCTCTTACTGGCCCGAGATCCCCAGTCAGGCTTGACTGGCTGCCAACAAGCCCCCAGGATATACCTGTCTCTGTCTCCTTGTGCTTGGATGACAAGCATGCACCATCATACCGGGCACGTCTATGTAAGCTGCGGGGATCAAAAACAGATTCTAATGCTTACAAGGAAAGTACTGGCTGAGCCATCCTCCATCCCCACCCTCCTTTTAATAACACTAATTATCATGATCAGAGTCAGCATTTATTGAGAACTCAAAACATAACAGGCACAAGTCCAAGCACTTTGCATGAGTCAACACATTACATCCTTCCGACGGTCCCAAGGGGTGGGAATCGCTACAACTCCCAGCATGCAGGAGGAGGCCACAAAGCTAGCTCACTCTGAGGCAGCAAGGCCAGGGTGTGGAGTTCGAGATCACAAATGCTCAGCTGTCACCATTTTATTTGTGCAGGTTTCCATGTAAGAGTCTATTCTGCTGCTGCACATATACACAGATACACACATGCACATAAGTAGATATACATGCACATACATACATGCATACACATGCATGCAGACACTCTTACACACACATACACACATTTATATGCCACACACATGCATACACACACACACACACACACACACACACACACACAAACAGTGAAGTTGCTCATCTAATCCCCAGGAAAAGAAACCTCAGGGGCTGGAGAGATGACTCAGAGGTTAAGAACACTGACTGTTCCTGCAGAAGATCCAGAGTTCAAATCCCAGCACCCACATGGCAGCTAACAACTGTCCATAACTCCAGTTCCAGGCAATCCAACAGCCTCTTCTGTCCTCCACAGGCATTGCACAACACGGTGTACTTACCTACATGCAAGCAAAACACGCATACACATAAAATAAAAATAAATAAAATACTTTTTAAAAAAGAAACTTCAGTGTTCCTGAAGCATCAGGACTCTTTGCTCTCTTACTGGCCTCTTCCTTGATACCCACTCATTCATTCATTCATCCATTCATTCAGTGATTATGGCATATTTACTGGGAAGGGGTGTTCAGCATGGCATTCAGAACCCCAGCTCTGGAGCTCCCTGCAGAACAAGTAAAGTGGAAGGTCTTAGAACTATCACCACATGCCATTGGGGCTGCACATGGGACGCATTTGAAATAAATCTGAAGACATGTTCAGCACAGCCAGGAACATATGAAAACATACGGGCATGGGTGGCACTGAGAGTTACTGCTATTTCATATGAATGACTACAGAGGGGAGGTCATATAAAATATGGCCTCGGTGGCCTACTTTCTATAACAAATGTATTGCAAGGTGGGGGAGAGTGAATATAGATTAAAACAGACTTTAAAGGCATCTCAACCAATGGTGACATATGGTCCTTGTTTGCATTCTGATTCAAACAGATTGTAAAAGAGAAAAAGGAGCGGGAGAAGCAGAGGGAGAGGGAGAGGGAGGCAGAGAAGGGAGGAGAAGAAGAAACAGTAAAACAAATCGAGACAACTGGGGAGTTGAGAATGTCAGCTGAATATTTGATGATCTGAAGGAAATGACTGTAAAGTGCTCAGGTGCGATAATGGTATTGTGGCTACATTTTCTTTAAAGACTCCTCTTTTATAAAAACATGTTGAAATATTTAGAGATAAAATGATAAAATGCCTGAGGATTGATTCAAAACATTTGGCATGAGAGAGGAGGGAGCCTGGGAAGGGGAGCTCAGTGCATCAAGGTCACATGGGGAGGGCTCAGTGCATCAAGATTACACATAGAATTGTGGGGAGCTCAGTGGATCAAGATCACACTGTGGGATGGAGAGACAGGGAGAGATGTCATACTATTAACTACTTTGCTTAGGTTTCAAATTTGTGCAATGCTTTTTGATGGTCACATCAGTGTGAGAGACAAACTGACATGTTGGTCAGCGAGATAACATTACACAGATGGTTTGCTTTAACAGTCCAGCAGAACATTTAAAAGTAGAGGAGAGAAGGTTGAAGAAGCAGAGGCCAGGGGTTCCTAACTGCTGAGAACGAGTGACTGCTCTGTGAGAGTGCACTACTCTAATGTCTCTGTTTTTGTCTATCTTGAAACTTTCACACTGAGGAAGCAAAATCAACTTATTACAGTACCTGAGTGCACCAGGGCTTTGTCATTTACCTTAAGTAACTGCTATAGTCACTAACTCAGTTTTCTCTTCTTTGAAATGGGGCAAGCTTATCCCTATTAAAGTAAAAACCCATGTCCACAGGAACTTCCTTTGGAATGGCCCCAAACAGGAAGTAACCAAATAGTCACCAGTGGATAAACACATAAATGGATTGTGGCATATCCATGCAGTGAACTACTAATCAGAAGAGAAAAAGAATGAACACAGGTATATGCAACATAGTGGCTATTTCAAAATGATTATGTAATGAAAAATCAGTCATACAAAAAGTAAATACTTTGTAATCCAATTTACATAAAGTTTTTAAAAATGTTACACACCATGATAGAAACTGCAGTGGCAAGGAAAGATGTACAGAGATTACAAGAGAGAACAGGAAATGCTTGAGGATGGATAAGTTCGTTATTTTCAGTATGCTTTTGTTTTCATAGGGGTATGTATATTCAAATTTATGAAATTTTATACCTAAATATGTACAGTTTGTTGCATATTAATTATGTTTTAATAAACCTTTAATAAGAAGATAAATAAGAAAGTTCTGAGCATTAAATAAGCCAATGTATGTGAAGTACATAGAAGCAACTCAGGCTTCTAGTGAGTTATGGAACCAACTTGGGCTTCTAGTAAGTTCTAGAAGAAGTTCAGGCTTCTAGTGAGTTCTGGAACCAACTCAGGCTTCTAGTGAGTTATGGAACCAACTCAGGCTTCTAGTGAGTTCTAGAAGAAGTTCAGCCTTCTAGTGAGTTCTGGAGCCAACTCAGGCTTCAAGTGAGTTCTCAGCAATCACTTCAGGGGCCAGATTCCACATGCAAGATTCCCTGGGTTTAAGAATAAACAAGATGGCTACACAGTAATTAAAAGCACCAGACTTGTGGAACTAACCTTCTTGGATGTTTAATAGACATACTTTGAGGCCTATAATAATTTGGTCAGAGGGACATAAAGGACAGTTTTTGCTCCTTGCCCTCCTAGGTTGCCTAGTTCCAGGTGACGATGAGCATCTCTCAAAAGGTCCTGTAATGGTGTTTGGTCACCTGTCCTCTTGATCAAGGAGGCCGAGGAGACCCCACGAGATGGACTTGAACCAGTGTCCAGTCTACAAAGAGGAGGGTCAACACAGAGGAACCACTTCTGCCATGCTTCCAAGTGAAGCCAACCATGGTCGAGCAGGACCTTTGACTTATCTTCACATAGACAGAACTGGTAAAAGAAAGGAGCCAGGGGCTCCTCCCAAGCCCCTGTGACCCCTGAGGAACAGATCCTCAAAAGACCTTAAGAGCAAAAATAAAATGGTTTATCTGGGCCAACTGTATGGCCTAAAACACCCAAAAGGAAAGTATAACAAAAGATTAAAGGAGCCAATATAATTTCTAAAGAGCCCATATGCGTAGCTAAAGGCTACATAACCAGCAACAATGCCAGATAGGAGATACCTTCTTTTGAGTTGTTGGCCAGGGTGGCCAAAGGGACTCCTAGGTAGTAACCCAGCATAGAACTAACTGGGAAAATGAACAGCAGACCCCAATCTTATCTAAAGGAATATTGACAACTGATTGCGGCTAGATGAGGAACAGCTGACCCCACTAAAACAAAGACCTCTAGATAAGCTGACTAGATTCACCAGAAGGGCAAGTAGTGGGGAATGGCTGGGGTGCAGACAACACAGCAGACAGTAGCAGGGATATCAGAGTATAAGAGCTCCAGTAGTGGGGGAGGGAGGCTGTAGGAGGGTGCCATCTGGGAAGTGGGTATATAGTTGAATAAGATGGTTTGGGATGTTCTGTGTGATATACACACACCATAAAAAAAATCAATAAAAATTTTTAAATGTATTATATTTTAGGAGGAAGCATGGAAATTTACATCATGCTAATTATTAGAGATGATAAACATTACCATTGAAATCTACATGATGACTTTATAGACATACACATGTGCCAAGGATCCAAGTGCAACTGATTATGTCTAGTAATAATCAGATACATACAGATTAGAGATGCATGGGCCAACATCTCAGTGTTAGTAGCAAAAACAATGAGTCTGCAAAGAACAATATATTCTAAAATGAAATGGAGATCTTTTTTAAAGGTTAAAAACATAAAGGGCTTATACTGAGTTTAATATTGTCTAACTGTATTAACTCAGCTGTGAACCTAGAAATTTGAACCCACTTGTGAAAGAGATGTACTCTTGCTCTGGAGCGTGTTACTAAATATGTTAAAGCTGTAATGAAATGCTTCTTCTAATCAGTTATTAAATTTTTTAATGATTAAATAAAAAAATAGTAATTCTTCAAAGCATAAAAATTTGCTCCTTAACAATTACTAGATGTGAAAAACATTACCATTGAAATCTACGTGATGACTTTATATCCATGCTCAGATGCCAAGGAGCTCAGAAAGTAACCAACTGTGACTAGTAATAATCAGATATATAGAGATTAGAAACGCATATGCAAACAGCTTAATGTCAGTTGCATTAAAAATGAATTTTTCTGAATTAAACAACGTATTTTAATAATGAAATGGAGATCTTTTTTAAAGGTTAAAACCTCATTTAATTTTATGTCTTATAGGGTTTATACTGAGTACAATATTGTATAACCGTAATAATTCAACTGTAAACCTAAAAATTTACAGCCAATTTTGAGAAAAGTGCATCTTAGCTCAGGAAATTGTTATTGAATATGTCAATGCTGTTGTAATGAAATGCTTCATCTAAGTATGTGGTTATTTAATTAATTAATTAATTAAAATAAAAGAATAAACAAGATGGTTCTTTCCTGGTTAAGTTAGGCAGCACCCACCATGCCTTGACTCCCCCAGCCTCATTCACCCTCCCAACACCCCCACCCCATCTCTCCTGCTAGCCTGTGTACTGGCCCTTTTCTTGTCTTGGCACCCCAGTCCCCTAGACTGACCTCTTGGCCCAGAATCCCCACTGCTTCCTGATCCTTTGCATACAGACCAACTCAATTCCTCCCTGTAGTCCCCAGGAGGCCTTGGGGCCTCTTCCTGCCTCCACCTCCCTTTGCATCCCTGGGCAGCACAGGGACAAGTTTCCTGGAGCCAACATCTTTCCTGGGCCCTGCCCCCAGGCCAGCCCAGCCCCCAAATTTCTGAGGACAGCATCTTTCCTGGAGGGATCAAGACCTTAGGAGAAAGCCTGAGAGCATCTGATCCTCATCTGTCTTGGGCCTCTGTGGGAACTCCTGAGCAGCAAGACAAAGCAATTTGGCCATTCCAATATAAAATCAAAATACACAGCCTGAAGCCTAGACCAACCAGCTTTTTATGCCCTACAAGTAAACTACAAAGGCACATAAAGTTTACAAAAAGAAGCAGACCTAAACTCAACAAAGGAAGGCTTGAGTCTCATACAAGAATCAGAAACGACACAAGAAATCCACATGTCAAAGTCACAGAGAAAAAAATAATAACATGAAAAACCAAAATAATATATTCCCACCAAGTACCAACAGTCTTCTAGAGGAGTACAATGAGAATCCCCTAGAGATAACACAGGACATAGACTCAAAAGAATAATTATAAACATGATAAAAGAATTCAGGAAATTTAAAGAACACACAAACAAAGAAATCAAAGAACTGAAAGAAGAGAGGGATAAACGTCTGAGTGAATTCAGAAAAAGAGTTAGAAATATTGAAGAATACTCAGGCTGAAATGAAGAAGGAAGTAAAACACTCAGTAAGCCAATTTGAAATGACAGGAGAAAGCCTCGCCAATAGGATAAATGAAATGGAAAACAGAATATCAAAACTGGAAGATAAAGAGGTCAAATTAGACCACTCAAGCAAAGATTATGAAAATTTTAAGAAAACACAAGAATGGAATATGTAGGAATTGTGTGACACCATAAAAAGACCAAACTTATGAATCATAGGCATACAGGAAGGAGAAGAATCTCAGGATAATGGTATGGAGCAGATCTTCAACAGGACTGTAGAAGAAAACTGCCAAAAATTAAAGAAAAACATGCCCATACAAATACAAGAAGCATATAGAACACCAAATAGGACCAGAATAAAAACTCTCTACAGCACATCATAGTTAAAACACTAAATGTACAGAACAAAGAGAGAATACTGAAAGCTGCAAAAGAAAAACAAAAAGTCACATATAAAGGAAAACCCACCAGGATTACAGCTGACATTTCAGTGCAAACTATGGAAGCCAGAAGAGCCTGGACCAAAGTATTCCCAGTTTTAAATGACCACAGATGCCAGCACAGATTACCCACTGAAAATGTCTATTACAGTTGAAATGGAAAGAAAAATCTTCCATGACATAAATAGGCTGAAAGAATTCATGTCCTCAAAACGAGCCCTTCAGAGAGCTCTTGAAGCAATACAAAGAGCTGAAGAAAGGAATGACTATACCCAAGGAGTTACGGAAAGAAATTCAACGAAGGTATAACTGGAAATACACAGCTATATCAAGAATGTGAACAGAAATAAAAAATGACAGGATTCAATACACATCTTTCATTAATAGCTTTAAATATCAATGGACTGACCTCCCCAGTCCAAAAACACAGACTTCTTGAATGGATTAAGAAACAAAACCCAACTTTTTGTTGTCTGCAAGAAACTCATCTCACTTGCAAGGACAGGCACTACCTTAAGGTGAAAGGATGGAAAAAAATGTACCAAGAAAATGTTACTAAGAAAAAAGCAGGCGTTGCAATTCTAATATCTGACAAAAGAGACTTTAAACTGAAACTCACCAGAAAAGACAAAGAGGGATATTTCATTTTGATCAAAGGAACAATCAATCAAGAAGATATTACAATCATGAACATATATTCACCAAACTCTGGTGCACCCAACTTCATAAAAACAATACTACATGATACAGAACATAAAGACCCAGATTAATCCCAACTCATTAATAGTATGGGATTTCAACACCCCATTGTCTCCATTAGATAGGTCAACAGGACAGAGAATTAACAGAGAGACATCAGAATTAAACAATACCATACATAGAATGGACCTAATAGACATCTACTGAATATTGCACCCAAGCACCAAAGAATATACTTTCAATACGGCACCCCATGGAACTTTCTCCAAAATCAACCACATACTTGGGTACAAAATAAGCCTCAACAAATCAAAAAAGACCGAAATAATTCCATGCATTCTATCAGACCACAATGCGATAACGCTGTTCCAAAGGCCAAAAATGTCAAAAGTAGTTGGGAGCTTGTATCTAATCCTTAAAAGATTTTAGGGTTACCTCTTTGGGGGGGGATGTTAGAGTACCCAAAAGCCCCATAAAAATAAATAAATGAAAGAAGAAAAAAAAATCAGGAAGAGCACATGTAAATGACTTAACAGTACAACTCGAGACTCTGAAAGGCAAAAACAAATGAAACCAAACCTAGTAGACAAGAAGAAATAACAAAAATCAGAGCAGAAATTAATGAAAAAAAAACAATACAAAGAATCAACAAATCCAAGAGCTGGTTCTTTGAAAAGATAAACAAGATTGACAGACTGTTAGCCCAGTTAACCAAAAGAAAGAAAGAGCACCTCCAAATCAACAAAATCAGAAATGAAAGGGGAAACATCACAACAGACACCAAAAAGATCCAGAACATTCTAAGAGAATACTCTAAAAACCTATATGCAACTAAATTTGAAAATCTAAAAGAAATTGATGAGTATCTAAAAGGATGGGAACCACCAAAACTAAACAAAGGAGAGATCAACAGCTTAAACAGACCCATAACACAAAAAGAAATTGAAACAGTAATACAAAACCTCCCTAATAAAAAAAGCCCAGGACCAGATGGATTTACAGCAAAATCCTACCAGGCATTTAAAGAAGATCTACATCCAATACCTCTTATTTATTCAAAAAGATTGAAACAGAGGGAGAACTTCCAAATTCCTTCTATGAAGCCAGCATCACTCTAATACCAAAGCCAGGTAAAGATACAACCAAAACAGAAAACTATAGACCCATATCCTTAATGAACATAGATGTAAAAATTCTCAACAAAATACTTGCAAACCACATACAGACACATCAAAAAGATTATCCACCATGATCAAGTCGGCTTTATTCTAGAGATGCAAGAATGGTTCAATATATATAAGTCAATAAACATCATAAATCATATAAATGGGCTCAAAGACAAGAACCACATGATCATCTCAATAGATGGAGAGAAGGCCTTTGAAAAAATTCACCACGCATTTATGTTCAAAGTTCTAGAGGAAATTGGACTGGAGGGAACATACCTCAACATAATTAAAGCCATATATAACAAATCCAAAGCCAACATCATTCTAAAAGGAGAAAAACTGGAAGCATTCCCATTGAAATCGGGAACCAGACAAGGTTGCCCACTATCTCCACTTCTCTTTAACATAGTGCTTGAAACTCTTGCAAGAGCAATAAGACAAGATATGGAAATTAAAGGAGTAATAATTAGAAAAGTAATAAAAGTAATAATAAAAGATCAAATTTTCCCTTTTTGTAGATAACATGATATTATATCTAAGAGACACAAAAAATTCCACCAGAAAACTCTTGCAAATGATTAACACTTTCAGTAAAGCGGCAAGTTACAAAATTAAAAAACTCTGTAGTCTTTCTATATACCCATAACTATCAATCAGAGAAAGAGCACATGGAAACACTTCCTTTCACAATAGCTGCAAAAAACTTTTTTTAAATCTCAGAATAAACCTGACCAAAGACATTAAAGATCTCTACAATGAATTTTTTTAAATCTTTAAAGAAAGATATTGAGGAAGACATCAGAAGATGGAAGGACCTCCCATGCTCATGGATTGGAAGAAATAATATTGTGAAAATAACCATCCTACCAAAAGCCATTTATAGATTCAATGCAATGCCAATCAAAATCCCCTTGACGTTTTTTACAGAGTTGGAAAAAACATCCTTAAATTCAAATGGAAGCACAAAAGACCTCAGATAGCCAAAGCAGCCCTGAGCCCTAAGAGCAATACGGGGGGGGGGGGGGGGGGGGGGG